>NW_027206179.1:17627397-18189897 GCF_024711535.1 Dipodomys merriami | reverse complement strand
GATAGGTAGACAGGTATGGACACTAGATGGGCAGGTTTCTTACTTCTATTGACCTCCCGGCTCTGGTTAATTTTGAAAGGGCAGGCACAAAGTAGCTGATGTGACATCATCTCTTACTCCTCTCCATGGTCCCTTGTTCCCCAGACTGGCTAAGTCTAGGTGCTCATTGCTGGGATGGCTTGTCCCAGTTGGTATTCAAGGAGGTTTGAACTCAAGGCCTGGGCACTGTCCCTGAACACTTCTGCCCAAGGCTGGTGCTCTAGAGTTAAAGTACCACTTCTAGTGTTTGGCTGGTTAGAGGTAAGAGTCTTGAGCCATGCTTCCAGCCTGGCTTTTTGTAGGTTAGTTGGGAGATGGAGTCTTAGGGATTTTTTAGCCCAGGCTGGCCTTGAACTGCAATCTTTGCCACAAAAGCCCTTTATTATTTCCAATTAAAACAACAAGGAGATCAAGTAGAATAAATAGAGTTTACCTGGTTCTTATCAAGAATTAACCAACAAATATTCTGAAATGATAAAACTCATTAGATGTGATGAGAATTTTAGCACAGATATAGTATTGATTTCTTTCTGGTAACCGTAACACTGTTGATATCAATCTCATATACTAATACAGTCTATTGAGTCTTTTGCCTCTCTTCTATGGGTTTCAAATACAGCATAATAACATTCTGGGCCCTGCACTTCAGCCTTTGAAAGTGATGGCCAGGTGAGTGGATGAACACCTTGACTAAGGGATCACAAGCTTCATGCCGCTCCTATGCTGTCCCCCCCCCCCCCCTGCCACTGATATTCTCCCTCTGGGAGGCAGGGCCAGCTCTTCTGTGTGCTGACAGCTTGGCAGGTCTCAGGTAAAATGACACCTGAGAAGATGGCACTTAGTTTGCTTGTCTTGTGAACTTGCCTTGTGCACAGCGAGACAAGCTGTGTCTCAAAAGGACCGTCTTTAACTTGGTCGTGTGTCCTGAGATGCCTTACAAGGGCAATCAATATTTAGCCAGGGGCGAAGTGGGAGGAAGGTATAATGTTCAAGGTGAGTCTTGGGAGACTCTGAAAAACCCATTAACAGAGAAGTTATTAATGTCTTTTTTTTATGCAGCTATTATGCATAGGCAGACCCCCAAAGAAACCAGTACACGTTATGAAACATTTTACAGAAATCCATTTTTAGAAATAGGAGGATGCTATAAATGAAGTCTTGCAGTGGGAATGAGGTACGTGCTTGGCCTCCCGGGCAGGTCCTGGATCTTCTTAAGAATAAAGGGACATCCTCTTCCTCGTCTTTGAGACAAAGACATAGAAAGAGTATTTAGTTTCCATCTTCTCCCTTTTCTCTCTCTGTACTTCCCCAATGCGGCCTCTGCAGGCTTCTGTTAACTTGGATGTCATTTTTAAAATACCAAATTATTGCCAAGCACAACTGGTGGCCCATACTTGTGTGAGCTACTCGGGAGGCTGAGATCTGAGGATCGTGGCTTGAAGCCAGCCTGGTCAGGGAAAGTCCCTGAAACTCTTATCTCCAATTAACCACCAGAAAACCAGAAGCAGAGCTGTGGCTCTTGAGCACAAAAGCTCAGGGACAGTGCCCAGGACCCGAGTTCAAGCCCCACAATCAACCCCCCCCCCAAAATCAGATGATTAAAGTTTAGTTGCTGTGACTCTGATGCCTAGCTTCCTCTAAAAATGGTAGAATATCGCTGGCCCTGTGAACAAGTTGCCTCTGAGCAGAAGGGACGAAAGTTAGATGTCGATCTTCCCTAGAAGTTAGCAGATTTACATTCATTTTCATTAGATTATGAGCTTTTTGAATGCAGACAGCAGGACTTATTGGCTTTCCTGTCTTTTCTTTATAGCATAGACTTGAGATCCCACAGTCATCAATAAATGCTTATCAAATGAGTGAATTCTGTGTCCAACAAAGCTCAAGTTCAACCACTACACAGAAGTCACTTTCTGTTTGCCAGAACCGCTGCTGGGTCTGCAGGCACCAACTGCATACTGAAGACATGCGCACTGCAAACTGAATAGCAAGGTGAGGGCCAAGGAGGTGTCAGGCTTCAGATGCCTGCCCTGCCTTCATTCTCATCAGAATCTCATTGCACCTGGGAGTATACATAGTGCCACAGGCTATGACTTGAATACCCCAGCATATTCTAACCAGCTGTTTCCTGTTCTCATTTGTCTAATGTTCTGCCAGCACTTGCTACTGCTGTTGAGATATAAGAGAAAAAGTGCAGGTGAACATTTAGCTGTGTAGTCCTTTTGAATATCCATTAATAGCACCCATTCACAGAAGGGGTCTATTGAATAAAAGATACTTCTAGTTCCTAAATTCTATTGCTCTGCAATTCTTTATGTTCTCTTCCTTTAAAACCTGTTTTGAGTTTTCTTTTGCAATTTATCTAGCTGGTTAATTTGTTTTTCAATCCAATTTTGCTTTTTTTTCTTCTTTTTTTAAACTTTCGCTTTTCTTCCTCTTATTTTTACTCTTGGGCGCAGAAGAAAAGAGAAAACTTCTATTTGGTTCTAAATGAATTTAAAACAGGTATGAGAGAGATTATTTTTAATAGCGTGAGCACTGTTGGAGCATTTAGAGACGGTGTTTTTTTTATTCTCAATTGAACAGTCAACTTTATTGATACCTTTTAACGCCTTCTACTGTGACTCTGAGAAAAGCTGTCCTCCCTCCCCCATCACGATTCTGCATGAAATGACAGGAAATGATCACTCTCTTTCCAGAGTTGTTCAGGGAACACACCTTAGGAGACTTCTGCAGAGACAGGAACAATTTAGACCAGAGACTGAAGACTCTGCACACATAGAGTTGGCCTGACCACCTGTTTCTCTTTCTCTTCTGCTTCTCCCGACTCCCCTTGAGACCTCTAGCCCTGGTGTCAGGTAAGTCACAGTTCCCCGCCCTGGTGTGATTCTTAAACTCTTGTCAGAGGCCACTCAGCTGGGGACGGCATCCTGCAGAGTCCCAGCTGCAGGGGAAATGCAAAGCAGCTTGCCCTCTCCAGGAGAGGAAGGGATTGTCATAAAGCGTGGCCAGCAGCCCAGCTGTGAGTACCTCTCCCTTTCTCAATCCTTCTCATGTTATGAGATCCACTAAATGGCCTGTTCTGGGTTTTATAGCATGCTAAGCCAGCAATCTAGCATTCTCCCTACTGTGTGGAAGAGTTGGAAACTAGAGGTGGGAGTACAATGATTGTCTTGCATGAGCTTATGTCTAGGGTCACAGGCCTTGAGGAAGTTTGACGTTGTGACTTCAAGCAACACACACCTTAGTATCTTCTGGTTTACAGAAGACAGGAATCCAAAATGGTTACCACGGGGTTCAAAGAGGTGATGCCACGAGAGGATGTACTATTATTATGATTATTTTGTTATTATTCTTTTGCCTTTTCCAGGAGTTAAAGGGAGCTACAGATCTGGATTTATGACACGGATAATCTTTCAATCCCAGCAGTGGGTTTCTGGGTAATTCTCACATAGCATCTCTCTGACACGGACTCTTCTCTATTCTTTCACATCCAAGGACCCTTGAAGGACCCTTGTGACTCTATTATAGCCTCTTGGATTAGCCAAGCTATCACTGATTAACCTAATTCTCCATGCAATCTCCATTCCCTATAATCATGGAAAAGAACACATGGCTAGTTAGTTAATGCCTGAGCACTTGAATGTGTGTGTGTGTGTGTGTGTGTGTGTGTGTGTGTGTGTTTATGGTCCTAGGGCCTGAATTCTGGACCTGGACACTGTCCCTCAGCTCTTCAGCTCAAAGCTAGCACTCTACCACTTGAGCCACAGTGACACTTACAGTTTTCTAGTGGTTTATTGGAGGTAAGAGTCTCATGGGGGGCTGGGAAGGTAGCTCAGTGGTAGAGCGCTTGCCTTGCATGCCTGAGGCCCTGGGTTCAATTCCTCAACACCACATAAGCAAAAAGAAAAAAGCTGGAAGTGGTGCTGTGGTTCAAGAGGTACAGCGCTAACCTTGAGCTGAAGAGCTGAGGGATAGCGGCCCAGGCCCAGAGTTCAGGCCCCACAACTGGACCCTCCCTCCCCCCCCCCAAAAAAAAAAAAAGAAGTCTCACGGACTTTCCTGCCTGGGCTGGCTTTGCACTGCAATTCTCAGATCTCAGCCTCCTGAGTAGCTAGGATGACAGGCCTGAGCCACTGGTGCCCGGCTGAGAAAAATCTTTAAATCTAAAGAACTAAACCAAAATCTTAGTGAAAAAAATATCATGGACTTCCCTTTAGTGTCTAGATGGTTCCTGAGTAAGTCTGTTGCAATATGCTCAACTTTGATGTGGAAAATGAAGGGCCATTTCAAGTTTTTTCTTTATAAGTGGCTGTATATGTAATTCTTTGATACTGTACCCAGATTTGACAGGTGAGATGTGTATCAGTTTTTCAAAGGTTAATTGCAATGTAGAACTTGAAAACATCAGTGAGCTTTTCGTAGTCTGTTCCCCTGAAATCAAGTAGTCCTTGTACTTTAAATAGCTTCTTAAAACATGTTTTATAATGTTCTTTGCTAATTGATAAACTTGGCTCACAGAGTTATGAAGACCTTCCAATTATTGTGACATTTTTCAGGACAATGGTAAAGATTGCATTTGTTAATATCACTATTAATTTTATCAGAAAAAATTGTACATATTGGAAAGCTCCCAGTGGTGATACAAGCTTTCTAAATTTCTATTTTTCTCTGGAAAGGTCAAATTTTATCACTGGTAACAGATGTGCATTTTCCACTGTGTTGACATTTGGACCAATGTTGCAAAAAAATGATGGTGGGGAAGACAGGGACTGTGCCCTGGGTTCTGAGTCCTCATGATCTTCATAGTCGCACATGAACAGTAGACACAGGAGCCAGTGCCAGACCACTTTCACCAAAAGAACTCCAAAATGAAGCAAGAAGGCCTCTGTATCTTATTAAACCCACACGAGTGGATTTAAAAATATGCTGAATAGTTGTTTTGGTGCTACACCAAATTGGTACAATGGCCATGTCTGAGAAAAGACATGTTGTACAGTTGCTTTGAGTTATAAGGAGATTAATGCTCTCTCACCTTTCAGATAAACTTTTCCTTGCAAGAATGATGGGAAGATGTACTATGATTTAGTGGTTATTTCTTTTTAAAAAATAAATCAAATGACCTGTTCCCTTCAAGGAAAACAACAGACAAACAGATAACACTACAGTAGCATGACCATGAAAAGAGTTCTATCTTTGCAGACCAAAACTGGATGACTTGGGGACATCCAAGGTTAGCACTGATGATGCTGATAATCCCTGACTTACGATTTTGTTGATGGAAGCAAACACAAATATTCTTTTGCTTATGTTAGCAGAGCTATGTTTTCTAGATCATCTAATTATTAGCATATCAGTCATGAAATGAATAGCTGGGATGTAGGAAGGTCAGGTTTGGAGTGTGGTCTCTGCAAAGGGTTTGGAGAAGAAAAGGGTACCCCCAAAACCGTGCTAAGATCAACATGTCCTGTCACCACAAAGCCACTCAGAGTGGACAGGGACTAGTCGGTGGGTGACATTGAAAGGAGCAGAAAACTCTAACAAAAAGAAGAGTTCGCCATTCTCAGAAGACTTTTTCATGGCCTGAACTTCTCTGAATATCTGTTTGCTCATATGGAAGGGGATTGATAACTGCATTCGCAATGGTGTTATGATGATCAAGATGACAACCAGACCTCCAGGAAGGGCCAGGGATGGGTGGGAGAAAGGCAAACTCTTGTCAGTGTGACTTCTCCAGCATCTCAAGCCTTCTGCAGGTCCAAGTCTTTGTTTGGCAGCGTTCATTATGGATATGAGGCCATGTATGCTCTGACCAGTTGGTTTAGAAGTTCAAGCGCTGCCCTCTTCAAGCAATAAATACATCGCCAGGCATAGGGGTGCGTGCCTGAAATCCCAGAACAGAGGACATAGAAGTTGGAGGAGTTCCAGTTCAAAGATAGCCAAGGGTGCCATAGCAAGAAATAAGTGACTACAGAGAATCCCGAGGGAGATAGTTGATTTCAGCAGCCAGGTGTTAGATTCTCAGTACTTCTTCACGAGCTGGAAAATATAGCATTTTCCGATTTGTCTCTCTTCAGCTCACCTGACATTCTTCAGACATTATCTGTAACTGCTGACTTTTAATGTTTCCTTTCAAACTTTAATCAGCAAATGTGTTGGTATCCTGCGGGTTTCTCGTCATTTATAAGTGCCAGTTTGTGGTTTTAATATCACCTGAAATCTTAGAGCTCTAACATGATTCAATTTAGTCTCTTTCCTTCTGTTCTTCATTGTTTATCTATATGGCAGAAGCAGTCCCTTGCTCAGGATGGAAGCACTAAGCATTTTATCACATTTGTATTCTGAGTCTATCAAGACGTGTGTGTGTGTGTGTGTGTGTGTGTGTGTGTGTGTGTGTGTGTGTGTGTGTGTGTGTGTGTGTGTGTGTGTGTGTGTGTGTGTGTGTGTTGGTTCTGGGCTTGCTAGGCCTTCCGCTTTCACTTGGCTTTTTTTATTCAAGGCTGATGCTCTACCAGTTGAGTCGTATCTCCTCTTCTGGCTTTTGGCTGGATAAATGGACATCAGAGTCTCACAGACTTCTCTGCCCAGTGTGGCTTTAAACATCAATCCTCAGATCGCAGTCTCGGAGAAGCCAGGCATGTAGATGTGTTTCCAGGGTGCCTGGCTATCAGGCGTTTGGAGGATGCTTGAGTTATCTTCATGAGGGTCTGTAGCTAAGACCTGTGAGCAGACACAATGTGCAGAGCAATCAATTGTTCTGTTATACAGGTGTCCCGGACTCCAGTCTCTTATCACTTTGCAACTCAGGAAGTACTATCATGTCGTAATTACTGAGCTTCTGGCTTCTCAGTGCTATAGCCTGCATGTGAAGTAGTTTAGCCCAGCAGCGGTGTATTTCTCTCTATAACACAAGGTGTTGGTGGACTAGTGGTTCACGTTGTCCCTGTGTCCCAGCCTCTTCCTCTTTTCATTCTGTCACCCATCCTTTTTTTTCTGTTGTTGATTGTGGAGCCTGAACTCTGGGTCTGGGTGCTGTCCCTCAGCTCTTCAATTCAAGGCTAGCGCAATACCACTTGAGCCACAGCGCCACTTCTGGCTTTTTCTGCTTATGTGGTGTTGAGGAATCAAACCCAGGGCCTCATGCATGCAAGGCAAGCACTCTACCACTGAGCTATCTTCCCACCCCTATCACCTATCTTTATTATATGGCTGTGGTCTTCCTGTTGACCACCTGGTAGTAACAAGATGGCAGCTTCAGCATTTGCTTCTGGCTGGAGCAAGGGGAAGGCCAGCAAGCTGCCTCCTTCAGAGGCCTGCTCTTTTCTCTGGCTTTCCACCTGACTCAAATGGGCCAGAGTTGGCTGTTGCTTCTGCTGACCCTCCCTTCCCTGTTCCAAGAGAAAAGGGAAGCAGCACAACATGGACAGGTTGAATGAAACCAGTAAGCAATAGGGAGCATTTGGTACACAATTTGCCTAAGACATTCTTAACCTCTTTGGTTCAATCAGTCTTTCTTGTCTTCTTTTGCTTCTGGTTAAATGTTTTCCTAGACCCTCAGCCTCTCTCCTCTACAGTCATCCTCAGATGGTTTCTCAGTGAGAGTCCCCAGCACAGTGCAGTTAGCCAGGACAAAACCCCCAATTTGCTTTGGTCCCCCTCCAAGGCTGTGGACCCTGCCCCTCACTATATTCACGATGCTTAGTTCTGTCAGAGCCACACTTGAGTCTCACTTTATCAATGAGTCCTTCACTTTTCCTTGGTGATTCTCAGTATTTGTCTTTTGTTTTTTGGTTGGGGGAAGGGTTGGTCTTGGGGCTTGAACTCATGAGTTGGGAGCACTCTACCACTTTGAGCCTCAGTACCACTTCAGGTTTTCTGGTATTTAATTGGCGATAAGAGTCTCATGGACTTTCCTGTCCAGGTTGACTTGGAATTGCGATCCTTAGAACTCAGCCTCCTGAGTAGCTAGGATTAGATGTGTGAACCACTGGGGCCCAGCAGTATTTGTCTTTTTGTGGCATTTCCCACTTGAGCTATAAGCGGCTCTGATATTTATTTTGGTTTTTAGATTATTGAAAAAATATCCACCCTCTGACTATATCCACCTCTGTCAAAAAAGAGGTCCTTGGGCAGGTGTTTTCCGTGTTCAATGCTTCCTATGAATGCACTGGGCCATGTTACCCTCACTGAATGTATTTGATTTGGCAGGAGGACCCAGGAGAGGTTCAGATTGAGGATTTTCCCTCCAGCCATTGCTGCTATTCTGGGATGATGGAGGGTCAAGGAAGAACCAATGCAATGGTTTGGACAGGAAAGCTGAGTTAGTTTTGTTTTGTTTTCTAGGTAGGTACTGGGTAGGAATTAAGGGTTCTGGAGAATGACAGGGACCTGGAAACTATTGGTCCAATGTCTGCAGGACTTCGTGCCTCAAAGTGATTCAGCAGATATCAGCCACCAGTGCAGAGCAAGCTCTAGCCCAGTTCTTGCATGCCTTAGCAGCCGTCTTTGCATCTATACTGTTTTTGCTGGGGAGAGATTATATCTACACCTGTCCTCTCACTTAGAAGGCTGGGAGCATGATAATCAGAAAGAACAATGGGTGATTTTGAGATGCCACTCCCAAGGCCTTGGTGAAAACATTAAAGGGTCACCATTATTCCTTTCCTTTTCTTTTGTGGTGCTGGGACTTGAAACCAGGGCCTCATGAATGCCAGTCGAGTGCTCTGAGCTCCATCCTCAGCCCTCCAGTAATAGTTTTTTTCTTTATTTTCTTTATCATGTCAAGTGTCTTAACCTCCTTCCCTCTGCACTTCAAAAGTATTTTGGTGCTGCACATTGTATCATCATAATTGCTTTATATAATTAACCTACAAGAAATAAAAAAAAGTGAGCGATTTCAGAGAAGAGTCAGAAATGTATTTAATTCACCTTAGTGACTTACTTTATTTAGAGCAAAAGTCTTCCATACATAGAGATCAATCACATCACACATTTTGTTAATTGTACTTTACCCCTGAGTGCAATTAAAAGCATCAGCGAAGCATTGTTTAATACTTGTCTTTTCAGACTTGGGTCTCAGTTACCAAATGGAGTTCTGTGCTTTTAGAATCTGCATTGCAAAGATACAGTGAGCCTCAGTCCTATTCCTTTTTTCGAATCCCCCCACTAAGTTCTGGACTAATTGGTCTGAATTAATACATTGTTCTTTCTGCATATCTAGGGCATTGAAATTATCACAAGATGGTGAGGCAAATCGCAGCTTCAACAAACTCAAGCTCTCCCAGTGATGCTAATGTCTGAGCAGGATAGAGATGAACATTAAAAAAATATCTTTATCAAAACATTACTTAAATCTAAGTAATCAGTTGTCATGGATATTAACATATTTTTCTATGTGGAATGCTGTACATAGGTCATTTAGTATGAATCACATGAATTGTACATATGATCTTCATGATAAATACAGATGTATATGATTATCAAAAATTCCTCTTTTGTGGTCATGGTTTTGATTTTAGGACAAAACTAATTAGTCAGTTCAGCAAACTCTATAGCAAGCATAAGAAGGAGAGGCGGTCAGATTTCATGTGCCATGAAATTATTCAGATCATTATTTAATGATTGGTTCTTTGGCAGACATTGACAGTTTTCTCTCAATATCCACTTTCCCTTCTCTAATCATAAAATGTCCAAATGCTAGCTCCCCAGCTAGCATTTCCTAGAATTTCCTAGAATAAAACTGAATTCCCCAATCTCTTTCACTACTAGTATGACCATATAATTAAAGTCTAGCCAAAGTGATATGAGCAGAAATGGGGTAGGGATTTTCCAGGAAGTATCCTTAAAGGAAGGGAGCCTGGACTTCTATCCTTGCTTCTTCCTTTCACCTCTTTGGGGGCACATGAACAAAGAGGAGGCCCCCCTCTTCATGCGGTAAGGAGAGCCTGGCTTCCAAATGATTATCTAGTCACTGCTTATTATTGTTGACTAACTTCCATTTGAACAGATCCTATACTGGGTCTATTTTGAGAAAGGATTTCCATTAATTGTCCATCCTAACCTTCTCCATTAAAAATTTATTCTTCATAGTCACAGCACTGCATAGAAGAGAGTTGCTTTACTCTCTCTTAGCTTGTGTTTTCTGTTTCATGAAGCTGAACTGAAGTCTCTACTCACCTACTCTATATTATGATTGGAGGAGTCAGTTCAAATTATGGAGGAAGCATGTTGGACAGTGTCTGGCTAAGTCCATAAGTGTGTTAAGAAATAATTCATGTGTCTAAGAGAGCCTGTTCCATGCTTTTGAATGTTTTTTCAAGTCCCTACCTGTCACTCAGACTTCTATTTTGAGACATTTTGGCTTTTCTGGTTGTCTTCCCACGTTTTCCTTCCCACCCTGATGGTTTATAATCAAAGATGGCCAACCCAAGGCAGAAGAACTGATAAGAACTACTGCCTCCAGCATAGAAAATGACATTTCTAAGAATCTCCGAAACCGTGTCCTCCAAGCTCGTGATTATCATATGGGTTCTGAGTGCTGTGAATGTGAAGAATAGATGTATTAACTGAGAAGACCAGGATGGACAATGAACAGAAGTTACTTTTTGAAGTAGGTCCAGTGTATGATTTGTTAAATGGAAGTTAGTCATCAAGATTTTGGATTGTGACTCTTTACAATTGGTTTTGGTGAATTAGAAACTTGATATTGAAACACTAGGTGCATAGTGGAGACCAGAAGCAAGCTCAGTTCAGAGAGAGGTGAAATTACTGAAATAACTGTGAGAGGGTAAGAATCAAACCATGGTTAACTCCCAGTTGACAAGTAGTCATTAAGTAGCATGGCAAAGAAATCTAGTGATTGGGCTGTGGGTTGAGTAGTCTGGAAAAGAGAGAGAAGGGAGGAACTGCCTGGACTACTTTGGATAGTTACTTACTGTTTCTTTGCACTGCCTACCATGAAATTGCATGAACATCTCATGCTCAACTCATCTAGAAATACTGGAGGAGCTAAGAGACTAAAAAAAATGTCCCAGAATTTGTAAAAGGATTGGAAGTGGCAAAGGATTCTATAAATAAGCAAAGATGTGTTTAGAAGAATAGATAGCATAAGAAAACATAAAGATTTGGGTCTCAGTTGGAGGAAGAAAGTTTAAAACATAATAACAATAATAACAATAATAATAATAATTTCAAAGCCCAAAGAGCATTGAACAAAAGAGTGCAAATGGAGATTCATTACAGACTTTGATTTGGATGGGAAAAAGTCAGTGGAAAGAATGCATATAATGGAAGGTAACAATTTGAGAAGACATTTACTATGGGTGAACTTTAGCTTTTCAAGTGATTGCTCAAGTGACTTTGGCAATGAATGATCTATAGTGTTGTGATAAACTTAAACCTGTGGCTGAGGTAAATGCAATTAAGAAGACAGCGGAAAAAAGGGTTTGAGTCACCAAGGTATGTTTAATTTCCCATTTTACAAATATATGGTAAACTGAAAAATTCTTCTAACTTTGAGGTGCAAAAAGTGAGAGTGATGATTAATTAGATTGGGAATTTGTCTCTGTAGTGTATGATCGTCTTGATGATGATATATAGAAATAATGGGATTTCTATTCTAAGAAGCAATCTCCCCAAAGCAATCTTACCTTCATTGGGACGAAGTAAGCAAATTTTGATGGTATTCCCTTAAGGTTCCCAATGAATCACATGAAAATGAAGAAACAGGCACAGGAAGACTTCCCAGTTTTAAATGATCCAATAAGGGAGAGACAAAACTCAAGGACCAGAAATGAAACCTAAACCCATGAATTGTGCTTTAGGTTTTATTTTATTAGAATGAACTATGTGGCTTATTTTTCTCTCCTAACAAGAGAATAAACTAAATTGAATCAATGATTGAAGTCTTATGTGTTTGAAGGCCTAGTTTTGGGGCCACAATTTATGGGGTTTCATAGAAACCTGAAGTTTGTGGTAGCGCATGCATGGTCTCACCAATGATGGAGATGTGTTTGAGTTCCTATCCTTGTGTAGCCATTGTGGGAAAGTGAACAGTAACACTGTTAGATAATGGATTTGTTTATAAGTAGAAGTCAATTAGAGATTGTCTAGTTTAAAACTTTGCATTATGTTTAGCTTATTTAAAAGTAGTTTTTATGTTATTGTGGTTTCATTTGTCTTATAAATATCTTATTATGTAAAACTTGAGAAACAGAAAAGTAAAAGGGAGGAAACACTAAAGAATCTCATCCTCTTAGCTATATGCTATACATTAAAAAATACCTTTCCTTTCATTCTCCTTTCCTCTCATTTCCATCTCTTCATGCATTTCCAAATCATACTTCAGAAAATCATTACATTTTCCCTGTCAGTGGATTGGTAAGCTTAATAGGTTAAGATCAGAATTTTATAATTTAAGGTGCATTTCTTTAATTCTTTGACATTCTCCAAGTATTTAGACAGCTGTATTTTCTCACTCATGAACATCTCACCATGTTTTTTCATCTGGCTATTGGGACCTTTGTATTTTTCTAATTAAATTCATAATTTTTTTTCTTATGTCAAATGTGTACTGCTGAAATTGAAAATGTCTTTGTTGATTGGCAGTAATGTCCTCCTTATTTAATAGCATGTTTATTTGTGACACATTTATTTTCTTTCAGATCTTGCATTCTTAAAATCTTCAAAAATTGTGAATGGTATTTTAATTGGATTTATGTTTCACTTTTACACTGAGCTTCACAAAATCCATACTCAGTGGGGAACATGGAATATTCCAAAAATTACTCAACTCTTTTATTACATTATTCAGAAGACACTGCAGAAAAATATATTTTCATAACAATATTCCTGGGAAAAATCTTAATAGTGTCCTACACTTTTATAAAAAGTACAGATTTTACCATGAAGTTATTATTACCACTATTTCAGAAAAAGTACTCATCTGGGGGTATTTATTTTGTGTACCTCCTCCTGGCTGGACCTGGTTCTTATTTGGAAATGGCTAGCAGTTCTAGTGCTATATTGCAAAAGAGCAGGAAGAGCAAACACCCTTACCTTATTCTTGATTTTGGAGCAAGTGATTTTAGTTTTCCACCCTTTATATGATGTAGGTTGTAGGTCAGTCAGAGATAGCTTTTATTATGATCAGGTATGTTCCTTTTTGTTCCTCACTTCTTTGAGAACTTTTACCAGAAAAATGGTTCATATTCCAAAAGGAATATGAAACACAAGCAAAAATGACAACGGTTGTGAGCTGAGGTTAACATCAAGCAGAACTAACCCAGAGAGGAGGATGTGAGCTTAGAAATACCTGTTGCTTACTGATGTTTCTTTCCATCCAGTTAGGAGTTTGATCGTCACTTCATCTGTGTAAAATGGCTTCATCAATTCCTGCTCTGATTCCTTAGTTTGACTTAGTTTTAAATTTGCAAGGAAAGAGGGCTGGGAAGGTGGCTCAGTGGTAGAGCGTTTGCCTTGCATGCACGAGGGCCTGGGTTCGATTCCTCAGCACCACATAAGCAAAAAGAAAAAAAGCCGGAAGTGACGCTGTGGCTCAAGTGGTAGAGTGCTAGCCTTGAGTTGAAGGGCTGAGGGACAGCGCCCAGGCCCAGAGTTCAGGCCCCACGACCACCCCCCCCCCCAAAAAAAAAATTTGCAAGGAAAGCAAAATGGTTTAAAGTGCATCCCAAGACAGAAAGTGGAACTTCCTTCACTCATTAATGAAGGCATGGTAGCAGGAACTAGTTAACTGGAGAGCCTGGGTTCAAATCACTTCTCACCTATGCCCTTAGGCAAGTTTCTGAGTCTGCTTATCTATTTCCCCGTCACAGGTAGGTTCATAATAATAGCATCTACCTTGCCATGAGGTTGCGGCTTCCAGGCAATGATGATTTAACAACCCAAAGAGGTACATTGTATGTTGTTATCTATTATTAGCATTATTAACTGCATAAGAAAGCAGCAAATTAAGAATGATGTAAGAAAATATCTAAAAATATGATCATAAATATTAACATAAATGTCTTAATTTGCTAGGGCAGGAAACAGCTTCCCACAAGTTCTTTTCAAAGATAACACAAGTAATTCAAGAATCTCTTCAGCAGTAATTGCATGATGATAGCTACCAAAGTGATTAAAATTCTGCATAATTTTCAAGAAGATACGTTCTTAATAGATATTCAGGATGAAAGACTAAAAAGTAGATGATGGTGGAAATGGTTAGAGATACTAGGCCTATTTTTCCCAGCATAAAATGTTGATGTAGTCATGTCTCCTATACAAGGGTGACATAAAATATCAATTCGAGACAAGAATGATAAAAACTTTTTTTAAACTATTTTGTCAGATACCTTCTAGAACTGCTAGATTGCCTTTCTGTTCTCAATCACACGAGTCAAAGGCCCCAGAGCCAGTATAAAAAATGTGAGACAATCCATCTCAGAAGCAACACCTGATAGGAGAAAACAGGATTTCCAAATCAATTTGTCATGATCCAATATGGATTAGGCAGTTTATTTGTTTTGACATTTCTCATTTGCTAAGTGCCAGCATGGCAAAGTAATCTCTCTGTGATAACAGACACAGACCAGAACATTTATTATTATTTATTTAGGGGATTTATAGCCCCCTTTCCTCCAGAGAAGCCATTTGAGAGCAGAGATATTTTAAAATCAAGAGTGCATGTGGTTTTACTTGATAATAGTTTAATCTCATCATTTCAACCCTGCAAATGGAAAACCAGGCTCTACAACCTTGAACAGGGTAGAGAGAGCCTTGCAGATGATGGTAGCCACAAAACCACTTTGAGTTAGATTTGAACACTGTCACTGAAAGTGATAGGCAGTCGTTTGTGCGGTAGAACCTTGGTAATCTGATCTACTCAAATCCTTCCCCATTCCTCTCACTGTGTAACAGGGGAAGTTGGAGACTTGCTTCTTGACAGAGACTATTTAAAACTGCCCCAGAGAGGACAGGATCATGGGATAACCTCTGGATTTGAATCATTTACTCACGGTTAAGTAACCACTCTGAATGTCTGTTTCCTCCTATGCAAAACATAGTTACTACTTTTACTAAACCATGGTGATTTTTAGAACAGATAATTCAAGTGAACTGCCTAGCACAATACTTGGCCCACAGAACCTACATAAATGCCCCACTTCTCCGGAGCTTTCTCCTGCTCCCCTAGACTCTCACTTGTGAGTCATACCAGGTTGGGGGCCAGACAGGAAGGAATGGACAGCTTTCTCCCCAACAGACTCACAAATTCTTAAATTGATTCCCAGAGGCTCCATTCTCCAAAGTATGCTCCAGACAATGCTTTAAGACAGGATTTTGAACAACCAGGGCTAAACTCAGCTCTTAATCCCAAAAGGATGTCCGAGCAGTTACGGAATCCATATTTCTAAGGCATACATCACTAGTTTTCAGCAGTGCGGTGAGTTTGAGGGACCTCAAGCAATGTGACCAGTGGTCAGTAGTGCCCATCAGGAGGGCTGGAAGCCCTAGATCAAAGGGTTCCAAGTCTTATTCCATTCCTCCTTCTCATCCCAGATAATCCACTATGAAACCCTCTTGCAGCACTTGAACTTCAGCTGTAGTTCACCTTGGTGTCCTGTAGGGAGCGAGGGTGGTGTGGGTCAAATCGTGACCACACTGGAGAGGGGACCAACACCACCCCGAGTCCCTATGAGAGGGATGCAGCAGGTGAATTGGTGACCTGAGGCTGGATAGGACGTAGAGTCACGTTCTGCTTTGCCAGCTGAGTGTTTTTCTTTTTAAAAATTAGCTGTCAAAATGGGATTGCATGAAGTTGCAGAGCTTCTGCATGGCAAAGGACATAGCTAGCAAGATCAATCAAAAGCCTATGGAGTGGGAGAAGATCTTCACTAGTCATACAACAGACAAGGGTCTCATATCTAAAATATGCTTGGAACTTAAAAAATTAAATCCTCCAACAACAGATCCTCAAAGAAACAACTGCCCAATAAATAAGTGGGCTAAAGACTTAAAGAGAAACTTCTCTGAAGAAGAAAGAAGGATGGCCAATAGACACATGAAGAAATGCTCAACCTCCCTAGCCATAAAAGAAATGCAAATCAAAACAACATTGAGATACTACCTCACCCCAGTTAGAATGGCTAGAATCAAGAACTCTAAAAACAACAGATGCTGGAGGGGATGTGCACAGAAGGGAATCTTACTGCATTGTTGGTGAGAGTGTAAACTCGTTCAACCACTTTGGAAAGTAGTATGGAGGTTCCTCAAAAGACTCCACATAGAGCTCCCTTATGACCCAGCAATCCCACTTTTGGGCATTTACCCAAATGTTCACAAACAAGACCACACTAAAGCTACCAGCACGACTATGTTTATTGCAGCACTATTTACTATAGCTAAGATATGGAACCAACCCAGATGCCCCTCAGTGGATGAATGGATCAAGAAAATGTGGTATATATACACAATGGAATTCTATGCCTCCATCAGAAAAAATGACATTGGCCCATTTGTTAGGAAATGTAAGCTTGTTGGTTGTGTGTCCTGGATCTTGTCCTATAGAGGCTTGAATAGGTGTATAATGAGACAGGGACAAACACGGTTCCAGGTATACTTTTGAACTTTTGTTCAGACTGGAAATTTTGTCTCCCAAAGAGGTCATTTTTGCTGAATGTTTTGCTGCAAGAAATTGGCCTCAGATAATTGGACTGCTCAAGTGCTAGCAGGGAAATTCTAGTTAAATTTTTTTTTTTTAAACACACAGTTTCAAGCTGTGGTAACTTGGAAATGTGCAACCCCATCAACAGAGACAAAAAAAAAAAAAGGCCAAAGGAACACGAACCTATAGGGAAATTCTATAGAGTGCGCATGGGAACATTTATTTTTTCTTTACCAAAATTTTATTTATTTATTTATTAGCATCAATAAATTGTGCATGGGAGTTTCATTTTAACATGTCCCTTTATGTATACAAGCGTCTGGTTACGCATCTCCGTCCCTATCATTCTTTTTCATCCCCCCCCCCCCCCTTAGTAGACAATTTTCCTCAGATTTTCTTGTTCCATTTTTATTCACATATATAAAATATATATTTTTTTACTTTCTTTACCCTCTTAGTCCTCTCAATTTATCTATTGTCTTCCACTAGTACCATACCACAGGTAAGACCTGGTTCAGCTTCTGAATGTTCATGTTTATTTAAGGTTAGTGGCTCAAAGGGGTTTCATATGATGATGATGATGATACTAAATGATCCTATATGATCCTACATTTAATCATCTGATAGGATCCTACATGTGTTCACATATGTGTTTATATTTTAGGCTTAACACCCACATATGACAGCATACTTTTCGTGAGTTGAAAAAGGAAAAATACACTTGCTACTCTTAGTGGGCTATGCAAGTCACCTACCAAGCTAAGTCCCTGGTGGGACCTGGTGAGAAGAAACAGATAAAGCAACTTGTTCTGGCAGTATGAAAGGCTTCATTTGGTGCCAGGTGAGGGCCATCAGTGAAAGTGAAAAGCAGAAATTCAAAGGTTCATACTATGAGATGGCCTGAGTGCATGTGAAGCAGAACTGTTTTATCTGCAGGCTAAAGGAAGAGAGGGAGTAGTTAAAAGGCCGGACACCAGGCGGACTGACAGCAAGTCCAGAGGCATGAACATCAACAGAGTTGCTTCTGTCTAGGTAAGTGAGAAATGAAACAAGTTGATCACCAGAAAACTTCACTGCAATCTGCTAGCTCCTTCCCTGTTCTCCTGATCACGGAGGGGAAATAAAGCACAAAAAATCCAACACAGAGATTTCATTATGATTTGTAGTGATTCTATTAAAATTCATACTTTGTAGTAACTTTAGAATCAATTCTGGGGCTCTTTGTTACAGGATGGCAACTATAATTAACAATACTGTATTGTACACTTAAGTTTTATTGAGTGATTTCTTCTTAATATCCTCACTGCACACACAAAATGGTAACTACACGATGATGTGATGAGTATGCCAATTAGCTTGCAGATGATAATTTACTTCACAAAATATAACAGAATATCACACGGTACATTTTAAATACTTACAGTTTTTTCTTTATTACACATCCATAAAATTGGAGAAATTTTAGAAGTGAAATAAAATGAGTTTTTCCCCTTGCTTTGTCTTTACACTTACAATATACCCCTATATATAATTTAAAATGCTTAAAAAAATAGGTATTATGCTGTTCCATGCTTGTATAGGCCTAAGAAAAAGGCTGGTTTAGAAAGGGGTATATTGATGAGTATGGATAGGCTTATCCTATGGATAGGCTGACATACATACATACATAAATATAAAATGAGTTTTTGTTGGGTGCTTTACTATTGGGAAATGGCCTTCCACCAAACACATTTTTCGTATGAACACATCACAGTTATTGCTTTATTCTGAGATAGGACTGTTTTACCTATATAATTTCAGCTAAGGTGTGAGACAGTATGCGTATGAGTTCTTCCATGCCTGCTGTGTTTCAGGACTTGATTCTCAGTTTTAGCACAGTTCTCATTGCTGGTGCTAGTTTACTCATTACTGCTTGAAGCCCTTGGATCCAGAACTTATTTATTAAACAAACTTGGCTAAATGCACAGAAGAAAAATGAGAAAAGAGAAACTGACTACCTCTTGGATGCCTTTCACCTTTCGTTAATAAGTGACATGGTAAGCAGAGGTGGTTTGGGCCCAGTGGCCGGGTGAATTCTCATTTTGGATGGGGTTTCCCCAGGGAAGTCCAAAGAGGTGATACCAGTCCTGAAGTTCCCCATGCACAGTGTCTTGGTCTTACTGTATTTAAAAAAATATCATTACTTTTACTTAAAATAAAATTAAAAATGTTTTCCAGGTATCACACAGTCTCTACCACATTCTTTTTTTTAATGTTATTTTATTGTAGAGATGCTGTACAGAGGGGTTACAGTTACCTGAGTAAGGTAATGAGTACATTTTTTGTCGAGCATTGTTACCCCCTCCTTTGTTGTTCTCCCACTATCCCTTCCCTCCCTCACCTCTCCTACTCCTCTCCCCACCCCCCTACCCCCCGAAGTTGTAAAGTTCATTTCCAATATGGTGTCTTGTGGGTATCATTGTTGCAATGGGTCATCCTGTGTCCTTGTTTCAGCATTTTGTTATTCCCCTTCCCCTTCCCAAATTAGACAAATGCATATACCAATGCAGGACACCAAAATCAAATACAGAGACAACAGGGGATATGCCATGGGGGAGGGGGGAAGAACATACAAAGGAAACAAAAAATCACATAGTACATTAAAAACAACACCAAAGACCTCTTGTGTCCCTATCTTGGAGTTCATTTCACTTAGCATCATCTTAGATGGTCATAGGTACATAGCTTTTGAGCTTTTTTGCTCACATTCTAGCATACGGGTCACTATAATTTCCACCTTGTGGAAGAAGGAATTGAGCCCTGTGGGGACTACCTTGCAGAAATCACTGCCTTGGACAATGACCTCCCAGCCAGCACTTCTGCACCAAGGAAAGCTGCCTCTGAGGGAAATTATTTGCAAGTTGCTATTCTCATACTTGTGTAGGCTTCTCTTAAAGGAGACCCAAAGGGCCTCCTATTCATACATCAGTACACTGATGGACGTGAAGATCAGATCCCTAGCCCTTCACTCAGCTACTTCTAGTATAGGTAGGATCACACATCAAACACAAGTCTGCCAAACACAAAGCTAGTCCTTGACTACCCCACCTTCAATGGAGTTGATGGTGCAGTGGAAAGACAGACACAGAGGAAATCACAAATATGACATTGACAAAAGAGAGGTGCTATCATGAAAAGGGCCGATGCCTCTCTTCTTTGAAGCTTTTCCTATAGATTTATTCATATTGGTTCTTCCAATAAACCTATGAAAAAATAGTGATCAGGCACACATATTTATAAAGGAGAAAGACAGTCCTTGTGAGACTTCTCTGATGTTCAAGACTGACAGGAGGGTAGGCTGAGCGCTGGAGACATCTCAGTGGCCAGGGAGCTAGCCGAAGCCCCACAGCTGACCCTCCCAGCACCGTCATTACCGTGGCTGGTGGGGTGTGGGGAAGTGGATGTCCTTTTTATTGAAAATCTAGCTTATGTTGCTTGTTAGACCCAAATTGGGTCCCCAGGCTCCCTTTCCCTTCCTGCTGGAGGCCTAAGTGATTATCACCAGCTCCTGCCTCTGCAGAGCTCACATGGTGTGAACCTGGCCAGCCATCTGGCCCCTCCCATTTGCTCTCTGGCACAAGAACCCAGGCTCCTTTTCTCCAATCACTAGCCACCCTGGACGTGTGGGCCAGGAAGGGTGAACAACACAACTGTGGAGCTTCAGGGGGATGTGGTGCAGAGACAGTGAGTGAACTGTGTTTGTTTGTGCTGGAGCTGACGTCTTCTCAAGGTCTTGTGTGTCCCAGCGGTGGTCCTGGGTCTTAATGGGTAGTCACTGATGGGAAGGAAAGTTAGGTTTGTAAACTTTGCTGAGTCCTTGCTTTTCACTGAAATAGTGTGCTGAGAAAGTTTTTTTTTTTTTTTTTTTTTTTACAAAATTTATTTACCTGATTTAAAAATGAAATTGGATGGGGATTGGAGGGGGAGGAGGGAGGCTGGGAAGTGATGTGAAGGGTAAACAAAGGAGGAGGCTGCAGTGCTTGGTAAGAAATGTACGCATTATCCTGCCCATGCAATTGTAACCCCTCTGTACAATATGTTCACAAATAAAATAAAATAAAATAAAATTGGACTTCACTTGCTATGAGGAGCATTTCATTATGTAACCATTGTCTGAGTATCTAAAATTTCTGAAGATACTTTGACTTCGTTAACAAAGTCACAGACGCATGTCCTCATTCACCCATTGGAGATGTGTGTCCACATTCCTTCAGGGTCCGGGTCTAACAATTTTAAATCAAAGTTTTCCATACTCCCCAGTAGAGGTATGGGGTATCTGCATTTGAAGGAGAAAACTGTTATCCCAGTGTTACTTAACTTTATCAAGAATCCAACACCTCATTATACCCGGCTCCAGGAAGGCCCAGTAGTAACTCAAATAGCGGTGGTATCTTGCTTTCATTAAATTTGTGTGTGTGTGTGTGTGTGTGTGTGTGTGTGTGTGTGTGTGTGTGTGTGTGTGTGTGTGTGTGTGTGTGAGTGAGAGAGAGAGAAAGAGAGAGAGAGAGAAGAGATAGAGAGATTTTTGTTATTATAAAGGTGATGTACAGAGGGGTTTACAATTACATAATTAGGTAATGAGTACGTTTTTGGAGATAATGTCACCCCATTAAATATGCATGTTAGTGGAGGGGAAAAACAGCAATGCAAAAAAATAAATAAAAAGATTAATTCTAAATAGTAAAAAGCTAGGTGAAGGAAATAGTGTGATAGTACCCCCAAATAGGGCTGGGGTGAGGAAGCGTCCCTTATGGAGGTAGCTAGAAGAAGCTGTTAACTGTGGTGATCTTTAGGTAAGGGAAAGCAAAGACACACCTGTGAAGACCAGAGAGCAGGTAGACAGACAATAAATGGAAAGGGCCTGAGGCTGGAAGGGGCTTTACTATTTCAGGGAACAATGTGGCCAATGTCGAGCATGAAGAGTAGAGAGAGAAGATCAGGCGCAGATATGGGACCCTGACAGACTAGATTTGCTTGGAATTGTTTATTAGGAAGAATGATATAAGTTGGAAGACATATAATTTGCACAAGGTTAGAAGATGATAAGCTTCTTTCATAAGTAAAAGCAGAGGCAGAGCAGCGTGCTAGTGGCATGGCCCCATGGTAGAGTAATGGCGGGACACGGGTGCAGGCAGCAGAGAGGAGGAGAGGGGTGTGGGTCCAGGCCTACCCAGTAGCAGCCAGGAGGATCTGCTGCTGGATCCCATGTGGAGAGAAAAGAGAAGGGAGGGAGGCAGGGAGGAGAGTACTGGGCTTCTGCTTTGAGTCACTACACAGCTGAGCCATGCAGCTGTTCCCTTCTGTGAAGGGTACTGAGCAGCAATGTGGGTATGAATCACAAACCCTGTCTTGCAGTTTTGAGTTTGCTATTCATACAAGATCTCAAAGTGAAGGAAGAAGAGGAGGAGGAAGAAGAGGAAGAGGAGGAGGAAGAGGATGATGAGGAGGAGGAAGATGGGGAGGAGGAAGAAGATGGGGAGGAGAAAGAAGAGGAGGAGGAGAAGAATGAACAAAGGCCTTGAGTGGGAGAAGTCATGAGGTCATAGAGCCTTGAGTGGGAGAAGTCATGAGGTCATGGAAGGTACTCTGAGAAGGAGAGGGTTGCCAGATGCCGGTTCTTGTATAAATCCATTCTCATGGCTGTGCAGGATCTTCCAATGTAGGCCTCACTGGCCATGTTGACTTGGTCTGTTTATGGAGTGTGTAGAAATCTGATTTGAATCAGTGGTAGAGAAGCCTGTATGTAAGAAAGAGACCTAGGAGCAGTCAACCCCCATTCAAAGAAATATCCACCCAAAATGAGGAAAGATATAAGGATCTGTGCCCCTGAATTTCTTCGTGACGTCTTAAACAAAGGTGTCTTATTCATCATCAGCACCTGCCAAGTTAGCTGGACTCTGGAATTCTAATGTTCAGATCTTCCTCCTCACAATGAATAAAATCTAAACTCCATCTTGTGGACACAGCCTCCTGATCTTCCTTAACATCCAGCAGTGCCTTAGAGAAGACCTTGAATCTGAGAACACATCCAAGGCAATGTTAAGAAAATAACCCTTCCAGTTCATTTCTTAGGAGCATGTATTCTTTGGGAATAAAGTTCACGTATAATTAAATCCCATGAGATAGTAGAACATTTCAGAAACCTAGGTAAATGCAAGAAGCCTTGACCTAGTAAGTACTCTGACCTGCCTGTTTTTAAGTTCTGCTCAGCTGGCTTTCATTACTCAGCATACAAATATGCTCCAGCTCTCAAATCCTACACATTCTCCTGAAGTCTGACTGGATTTCTTTTCCTTAGGTGACCCCTTTAGTACTTTGTTCAAGCCTCATGTTAGCACTTTCTTTCCATACTGTGCTCTTTTCCTGAATGACCTCATTCCACCAGGATGTCTGGTGTCATTTTTGTCCTCTGATGACACAGATAGCTATATGTTGTCTTCTCTCAATCAGAGACTAGAAATTGGCAGCCCACATCTTCATGGACATTCCTTATGAATGCTCCATCTTACACAGAATCAAAATCAAATTCCATTTGTCATCTCTTCCCTTTCAAAACGTTCTCTACTGATGGGCTGAAGATCGATAAATGCAATCTTTCTGTTCAAGCATAAAAAGGAGTTATGATCCAAATTGCTCTTTTTTGAGGTCTGTGGAAGCTTCTGTATTTTTCACATCTATCCCTATTTTCCATTTCCTTCTCTTTTTGGGTTGGAGCTTTGCCATTATAGCACTGTTGATGATTGTGTGTTTACTTAGTCTTTCTCTTCATTTCTTTTTCTTTTGTGCTAGGTGCTTATGTAGCACCTAGCCAGAAGAACCCTTACTTGTCAACAGAGGATGAGATTCTCTGGGATGCCCTCACATGGAAGCTGGATTGAGCATCCTGATGTCAGAATGCCTTCAGTTTGGCTCTGTCACACAGCCTGCTATTGTTGATTCTCTTAGAAAGACAGGAATTGAGATTCAGAGGTGGAACATTCTCTGTCTGTCCCATTCCGATGCATGGCTGTGACTTAATAAGAGATACAAAATTCACAAGTATAGGAATGGATGAAGGGTATTTTGAACAGTCTTTTTCCTTTTAGTGTTTCAAGAACAACAGTATTTTTTAATGACCCATTTATATAACCGATTTACAAGCTGTAAAAGTACTGCTATTTGACCAAAGGATTAGTGGTCAGATTTGATGGTCTGTTAAAAACTTTCTCTCAATTCCCTTCTGGTAAGATACGCATGGGACCGGAGGGTGTCCAAGGGATTGGGCTGGCAGAAGATCTAATGCCAGGTAAAGCTGCATTACTGGAGAGAACGCCACTTAGTTTCCAGGGGATAATAAGCTTCCCACATTGCACACTGCAGAGCTAATAGTGAATGATTGTGATTAATTCCAGCTGCCTTTCCAGCACAGGAGACCGCCTCTCTATCACCTGTCTAGAGATGCCTGTGGGTCACAAACCCATCTTAATCAGATGATAAAGTGGGAATATTCACTGGGTGAAAACATTAGCATAGAAGTAGCTCTTTGTGTGGTGGGTCTCAGGTGAAAGAGAAATTAAGGTTATTCCTTTCAGCTTTCAGAGCTGTTTTTTTTTGGTACAGAAATAACCCACAGAGTAGATTTCAGTTAATTATAAATATGAATGTCTGGACAATTGGAGCAGCTGCCTTTTTATATTACTGAGTTTCACAATGATAGCTGTGTATTAGGAGAAGATTACTATTTGGTAGATAGTTTCATCAGATCAGAATTTCTCCTCTTCCAAGATGGTGACCTTATTTTCTTCATCTTAAAAAGGTTTCAAGAAGAAAAGGAATTTAAGCACACCAGGAAGCCTAGGTAGCAAGGAGAAAGCAGACTCTGAAAGACAGTAATATTCATGACTAGGTCTATTAGAAGTCTTAGGAAAGTTCAATTGCTGATTGACTTGAAACATAGCTTGGGTAGTCATCTATTAAGGAAACGTAAGAACTTACATTCAAAATAAAGAAAAACACTAAGCAGGGGCCCAATGACTCCCCGTTTTATTTGAGCTACATAATATCTTGCTTCCTAGCAAAGCATTTTGAGCCTGAGAATAATGCTAGATCTGAAATTCCAGTTGCTATTATTTTTACAGTTTGTCAATGCTATCCTTGCTGCATGTATGCAAGTTCCATTATCATTAATAAGAGTTGTACTCATTAGTGTCTAATGTACCTTTCAAGGTTATCCTAAGGTGTGGACATTTAATGAGTACCTAATGAGAACTCTGATGCCTCTGATTATGAATATCTATCATATTTGTTATATGAATATCACAATCTAACTCAAGGAACTTAGTAAAAAATTGAGTCCTAAATAGCCTCCTTTGTTATTAATCACATATATTAAAGGAACTTTCTTTTGACAAAGTTACAACCTTGTTTTAACCCATTAATATTTGAAATCTGATAGTCTCATAAGTAACTCATCACAGTTTGAATTTTGTGACATGTGTATTGCTTTCTCCATTATCATTCAACATCTCACATCAGAGTGTCAGTTTGTACAACTGATAACCCAAATGACACATCATTCTCACCCAAAGTGCATAGTTTACCTAAGGATTCATTCTTGGTGCTGTCCACATTATAGTACTGCAGAGTTTTATTGACCTAAAATCCATTGGTCTCTGCTTTTTCATTCCTTCCTCTTCCAATGATAGCTTTTGAAATAAAAGGATAATCAGATTTCTTGAAGAAATTGATTTAGAAAGTTCATAGCTGGGGAAATGGAAGGGTTAATTTGCAAAACTTTTCCAGTTGGCGGCTTTCATAGCTGATAACAATTTTTGTTAAGACCGCCTGGTCATTTCCACTATCTTTAATAGTTCTGAACATTTGGAGATTTGCCCTCAAAATATTATGGAAACTATATCCAGATTTTTGAAAGTGAATCTGTGAGGATCAGCATTTTTCTGAAACACATTGAAAGAAATGACTTAGAGCTTTAAAAGTTTATGTGTTCGGGGGTGGGTGCTTTAAAAACATTAATTTGCAGACCAGGTGCATGGGCTATCTCTGGGAACTAAGAGGCTTAGGTCAGAACTTTGACCTCTAGGACTTGGGTAATATTCCCAAGGGTGTAAAATAGTAAGGTCCAAGCTGTTGAGAGAAGTTATTGTAAAGTGACAGGTCTAACATGAAAATCTCAGATGTTCAAGAATTGTTGGTTTCCTGTTCAACTTAGTCAGATTTTTTTTTAAAAAATGACACTAATGATAAGTAACAGAGAAATTCTAGTTAAAACCTTTTCAGAAATTTTCTAATTCTCTGAAGTTCTTTTTCCCCATACCAGAGCATTACCCTGGTAAGATTCTATTTAGTTTCTATTTTCCCTCATAAACTATGGTTAGAACTAAAGGTTTTCTATTTACTGAAACAGCAACCATCTGGAAAGTAAAAAACTGTGGTCAGTTTACATTTTTGCTTTCCATTTCTTTTCTATTTTTGCTTGTTGACTTAGCACACAATAACTGAATTGGATAATCCTTTAGGAAATTAGCCTCTCTCTAATAGTTATCAGTAATTAACTAATTGACTAATGAATTTCTGTTGGCAGTAGGTTTAAACTCAAGAACTTAAACTTGCTAGGATATCACTCTATCACTCAAGGTACACATTAAGCTGTTTTTATGTAAGGTCTCTTGATTTTGCCAGGGCCTAGGACTGCAATCCTCCTCTTTACTCTCCCAAGTAACTGTATAGTTTTAGAAATGACATCTCATTATGTTCCCTGGGCTTGGCCTTGTACTGCTATTTTCCATGTTTACTTCTCAAGAAGCAATCACTACAGACACATATCACCATCCTGATCAGTGCTTACTTTCTTGATCTTACTCATGTGTTTAGACAACTTTATAATATTTTTTGTAGATGGGAAAATACATTGTAATAAGACAAAAACACATGCAGAAAAATATTCCAACTAAGAATAAAACCAATGTAGAAGAGTAAGATGAGTTTACAGGGAGAGATAATGCACAAAAAATGTGTGCATCAAAGCTTGTTTACCTGTCAGAGTTGGGTAAAGAGCTTTGATCGTTCTGTAAAATAAAATCATAGAAGGAAATATATTCAGCTGCCTGATTTTCCCCATCCATATGGCCGTGAGGATAAAGACAGCATTTGGTGCTGCTGTCCTGAGCAGACTCTACGATCTGAGCAGCTTCTGGAGTGGCTGCCTTAGACCACTTGGTTCATATGTATGTGTCCCATTCTTGGGAAAATGGAGCTGTGGAGAGCTTGTGTAACTTATACAAAATCACAGAAACAAGCTGCAAAGTGCACTGGTTGTCTCTACACAAACATTGCATTTCTCTGTGCCCAGCTTGTGTTTTTTCAGATGTGAGAAGATCATAAGTATCTTCATGAGTGAACTTATTTAGGATCCTGTGAAGATTTTCTGAAAGATGTAGTTTTTCTCTTTTTGGATCTATGGGTATCTGTTCACTTTTCTCTGATATTTTATTTGAGGTCAAGAAAACCTAGTCACTAAATTGTTGGGTTAGACCTAACTATTCCAAACTCTGCCCTAGATTCCCAAATAAGAGTGAGGGCATCTGAAATATTAATTATTCATCTTTTATCTTTTGAGACTTAAACATGTGACTAAATCTTAAGTATGGAGGAATGCAGTAATGAAATACTAAAATAACACACCTGTAAAAAAGAAACACTTTCTTATAAAAATAAATTGACAAATGAATAGTACAGGTAATAATTACCAGAAGATTTCAGCAAAAGGAAAGGTCACCTCTATGTAGCAGATTGAAACACTTGTTATGAAGGAAATAAGGTCCAGTTAAATGATTGGATTGCTTTTTGCTTTGCGTTGGCATTTATATCAATTCAACAAAATACTGCATGCTGAATCTCAGAACTCAAGAAGTGATATTCGGAATACTGGCCTGTGCATTCCAATGACCTGCTAGTAGATTTTGAATAAATGCAAAGGAGGTACATTGTACTCCTTGTCCCTTAGAATTTGCAAGTGATTACTTCGAAGTCTATAAACACACAGTAGAGGAAACTATTACATTTACCAGTTAGAAGAAATGAGCAACTCCAAAAGTTATCCCTTGGGAAGAAGTGGAATGGAATTTTCCTCAGCAAACAGCTGAGAAAATTGAAAGAGGAGACCAACCATCAGTTGCTCATAGATTCTTTTCAAGACTGAAGAAACAAGCTTTAAAGTTTGGCTTCTGATTTAGGACCCTGAACTGGGATGGCCTGGACCCCTCACTAGACGGGCTCCATTTTGCAACCCATTTCAGTCATTATCTACTTGTCTTCTGGCATGACAGACTTCCTATTTCTGTTATAATGAGACTGACACATTCCAATACCTTTTTGCTTAATAAAATGAGCAGCTATTTCATGGGCTAATTCCCCTGCTGTTAACACCTCATAAATTAACGTGTGTTTAGGATGAGATCAGCTTGCTTGATTAGTTCTCACCTCTCTTTCCATCCATGCTTGAATACCTCCATCAGACAGGCGTCTGAAAATTGACCTTTTCACAGTCCCAGCTTTCTGTTCCTTTAGGCTGGTAGCAGAATAAGCCCACCGTAGATTTAATTTTTTTTTAAACTCAGACACTTAAATAGTTTCACAGAAGCTTTTCTTTTATATGCAGTCATATGTGACTAGACTATACTTTGGATTTTTTTTTAGAGAGTTCTAGAATTAAGTGAGGCCAATTTGATAGCCAGAGAACTGGTGAGATGGATTCAGAGGGCTCCAGGATGATGCTCTTCTGGGAAAAAAAATAGTGAGGAACAGACTGCCCTCCCCTCCCCTCTTCCCCCTTCCCCCTTACCTCTCCCTTCCCTTCTCCAGGTGTGAACTATGTCCACAGTCTGGATTATCCATTTGGAAGAAAACTTTAAGTACAAGCCCTGATATCCCTTTGAATGTTCTCAGAAATATGGGAAATAGGGGCTGGGAAGGTGGCTCAGTGGTAGAGTGCTTGCCTTGCATGCATGAGGCCCTGGGTTCTATTCCTCAGCACCACATAAACAAAAAGAAAAAAGCCGGAAGTGGCGCTGTGGCTCAAGTGGTAGAGCGCCAGCCCTGAGCTGAAGAGCTGAGGGACAGTGCCCAGGCCCAGAGTTCAGGCCCCATGACCGGACCCCCTCCCCCCCGCAAAAAAAGAAATATGGAAAATATCTAAAAAACTCAGACAAGGAACATATTAATATGAATCCAAAAGTGTTGTTGCAGAGGAAGAACACCCCACAAATAAAGGACTCTGATAATATTAGAGTTGAAATTCTGTGAGAAATTCTCACTCATTCTGCTAAGCTTTCCGTGAGGACAGAATACCAAGAAACCAGAAGATTATCCCAAGTTAGATTTCATTTGGCTTCCTGATCTTCACTTTGACAAACCCAAACTAGGCATGCATCTCATGTCTACAAGTGCAAGTAATGGTAACCACTTCATACTTCAGCAAACTATAGTCCATGGTAGTTTTAGATTCTTACTGATTTAACAAAAAGTTTATTTTCGTGTCATGTATTTAGCTCATACTAAGCAGTACATTTCATTCTTGATGCTCTTTGTTTAATGGAATATTATTTCATAGCAAAGTATCTTACATTTCAGGCCTCCTTTTACACTTTTCATATGCGCAGCTCAAATTGCTTTATAGGCATCTCAGTCATTTACTAAGAATTTTTGTTCACTGGTAGGAAATATATTTATGAGAAAGAACTAAGAGCCATCAGGCCAACTGTCCATATCCCAGAAAATGCTCAACAGATCACCTTGGGTATGCCAAGAATCAAGGAACCCAGAAATACTTGAAGCCTTTCCTATCACATTGTTTGATGAGTATAAATGCTTGTGGTTATATGTTTTTTTGAGTTAATTTTGCTTGTGATTATATCTTATAAGGTGTTTTCAGTTGAACTTATTAGTGGGAATTTCAATATTTAAATGAAATTGTAATAGTTCTATGTAAAAGTGAAGGGTAAATTTGGAGTGTTTTTAGGATGATGATTCTTAATTACTTGGGTCATATGCAAATTGGAGATAGAACATTAAATAGATGATAGTCAAATTTGTTTAATATATGTTTTACACAACTCAAAGTAAGATACAATTTTCTCCTTGTTTACAACCAAACTACTTCAGACTAGAACAAGTTTTATGATTATCCTGTCTGTGTTTTTGGTCTGGTTATCTGAAGTGAAAACTGGATTTCCCAAAGCATGCTTGCATGTGATTCTTAGAAATAATTTCTAAAGGAAATCCAATGTCAACAATTTTAGGTGATATTTATAAAACATTTGATTAAAAATAAAGAGATTTTCCAAAATAAATAAGGATTACATAGCTATTTTGAAACATAGGCAACAATAAAAAGACCTATACAAACAATTTTGAAGGAATGAAGTTTTTATTTTGTGGACAGTCTCTGGGCAGTTTGAAGGTAGCTCAATACTGCATTTTCCAGTGGTTCCATTAAACAAACATGTAAATAAGCATTTATGAAGGTGATTCTAATCTACAAGTGTTCTGACTTTATTAACTCCCCTCCATTGCTAACACGGATAGAAGTGTCATTTACAACTGTATTTTAAAATTGTGCTACCTGTAGTCACGGGGTGGGGGCCCTCTAATTCTTGCAGAGAGTGTTGTGAGATCATTGGTGCAAAGTCAGAATTACAGATGCATACTCTCTTTTGATAGAAATTTTCCGGAAACATTTCTCAGCTCATCGCACACAATTGTTGACACTTTGCCATTGAAGTCCTTTTAATGTGGTAGCCCTTTGAAATTTGTGAAAAGGCTTTGATTTACACTAAAGTAGATGAGAGTATAAGGAACAACAAAAAATAAGATCTTTCTAAGCATGCCTGGTATTGTAGGGATTTGCGATGTATCACAACATTCATGGATCACTGAACACAAACTTGTTAAAAAAAAAAGAAAGAAAAGTTGTAGATGCTCACAGAGTTCAGGGAAAGTCTCTAAAACACGATGAAAGCAAAAATCCACTCTATATGACTCACTGGATTTGGCTAAGTCCCACGATATGTGGGATTTGTTAAATTTGCAGTCAGGTTTGGCTTGATATGCATGTGATCCCATCGAATGTCTTGGGTCACTTGAATACCTTGTGACAAGTTTGTCTCAGACAGACTGCTGGAGTCTGTGTGAACTTTCTGTCTCTGGGTCCCAGAGAGCCATGTGGGGCGCTGAAATGGCCGCCTTTAAACCAAGAGTCTGGGAATAAGCCTTCAGTATAGTATTCGTAGGACATGAATGCCAGCATCCTGGATTTTCTGTGTATTTTTGGTCTAGTGCTTTTAATTGTTCAATTTTCAGTATGTAACTTTTTGTTTCACCTTCAAATGTGGGAGGACTGGGGTGTCATTCATTGTTTGTCAGCATTCTAACCTAGCCTGCCAAGGCCCCTTCATTCATCTACTTTAATTTAATATGAAGTTAGGTAGGGGTTTACTTTTATTTTTCTTTCCTGATAGACATCTCTTTGCAATCTATTTTCCCCAATAGGTTAAAAGAATGTCTTCAAAATGCACTAGATTTCTGGGCATGTTTTTGTCTAACTTGGAATTTCCTATTTTTATTTATTTATTTATTTTTTATTTTTGTCATTCATAGGGCTTGAACTCTTGGCCTGGGCGCTGTCCCTCTGCTCTTCAGCTCAAGGCTAGCACTCTACTACTTGAGTCACAGCACCACTTCTGGCTTTTTCTGTTTATGTGGTGCTAAGGAATCGAACCCAGGGCCTCATGCATGTGAGGCAAGCACTCTACCACTGAGCCACCTTCCCAGCCCCTATGTATTTTTTAAAAAATTATTTATTGTTATTGTAAAGGTGATGTACAGAAAGACCATGGTGACATAAGTCAGATAAAGAGTACATTTCTTTTGGGTCAATGTCACTCCCTTGCTCATGATCACCCTGTTTTTCCCTCTTGTCCCCACCTGCAGATTGTACAGTTCATTTTTGACATAGCATCTAGTGAGCATCACTGCTGCATTTGTTCACCCTTTGTCCTCTTTCTGTGTCCCCCTCTTACCCTCTCACAAACAGATAAACAAACAATCACAACAAAAGGGGACCTTGCTATTTTATTTCACTGATCCTCGATTTATGTACTTTTTAATCATTGCAACTTTGGTGTCTATTTTAATGTCAATCAAAGTTAAGGTCACTGCTATTATTTCTTAGTTTTCTAGATAGTTTTGCTTTAATGTAGGAAGTGGCATGTCTTATTCCAAATAAGATTCCATTGGTATTTTTAATTAGAATTACATAAAAAGATTTCTATTTAGTCCTCTTTCACAGTTTGAACTTTTCCTCACATGATTGTTAGGACCATGGCTTCTGGCCTGCGGTTGAATCTGTACATTCAGGAGAAGTCCTGCCTTGTCCCAGAATTCTCTCCTTCTGCACCCTGCTGTAAAGGAAACCACTCGTCCCCGTGTGCCTGGAGGTTTACATTGAGAACCAACCCACCAAGTGTCAATCTAGGGTCTCACACCTTCTCCATAACTGCTGGGGAAACTGGGAATCTTACTTCCTTGAAGCCGGACAACTCAGGTATTTACCATTCAAGTAGACCCTCCTTTCTCCCTTGAATTTCCTTGGTGGCTTGCACAGGGTTTTAGGCTCTCTCTCTGTCTCTCTGTCTCTTTCTCTCTCTCTCCCTATTTGCATATCTCAGAACAAATCTAAAATGCTCTAATGCTTAGCTCTGCTTGTCTAATTTAGTGTGGTGTAGAGGCTACTGTGTGGCCTCTGACTCATCCTGTTCCTGGTACTTGCTGTTTTTCTCTTGTGCATGCCCATCCACCCCAGCAAATGCATCTCACACTAATAATGTGGTTAAGTGCTTCACCCTCCTCCCTGGGTGGTTTATATCAATCCCATAGCTCATGCTAGGTTATCCCTGCTTTGTCTCTCCCAGTCTACCTCCTTGTTTCCCTGTCTCAGCATCCTTCTTGGTGGGAGCTTTTCTCCACACTCTAGGATGTTTTACAGCATCTGTGAGTGACCTCTACCCACTAGATGTCAGCAGTACCCTTCTCTAGCCAGGCAACCAGAGTGTCTCCTCAAGAATAAAAATCGCAGGCTCTAGAGAACCACCGGCCCACATACATTTTCTGTTATTGCTTTGTTGATCTGCACATCCCTTCGTAGAGGGATGGTCACCCCAGATCTTTGGGGACTCCCTTTACTGGAATCAGGAAAATAAAACTTCGAGATGCCAACTGTGAGGTCACCTTTGGCTCCTGGGTAACCACAGCATCAGTGGGAAGTTTGTACTCCCTATAGTGCGGTGGCTTTAACTTATAGCCTCTTGGAGCCTGGTAGGCAGTGCCTCGAACAATGATCATGTTTCAGGTTCTTGCTGACAGCTGGGTCTTCCTGACTGCAGGACATGATCAGTAGAATGGTGGCTAGAACATGGGAGTTAAAGAGCAGACAGGATCTTGACCCTTTTTAAGGAATGAATGTCATGTCTGCTCATGGTTGGATCTCCTTAAGCCTTTTGTTCTACTTACACAGCTGGTTTCCATTGGAATTTAGCAGGAACAATAGATCTGTGAAATACATTCTCTTTTTCCTTGCAATTCATTATGTACCCTAGGTATGTGTTCAGTCTACATTTTGTTGGCTATTTGGCAGTACCTTCTATAGCCCTTCCATCTATTTTCTGAAGATTTTTGAAGTTCCATATTTGTCTTGTTTTCCTGGCACAGTTACAGCCCTGAATATATTTTCCACCTGTACTTTACTGTGTTTTCTTTTGCCACTTAATAATATTTGTTGTGCACTGATTATTTCTCAAGATTTCCCCCCCAGGAGACAGGCTTCTTACCGTTTGTTGTGTTTAGAAGACTGTACCTCTCTCGCACCCGCTGTTTCTTTTGTCTCTTTGGCGAATACAGAGCAGCAGTTTGGAATATTTAGTGTTGTGTTCTCTCACTGAAGTTAAAAAGAAAATGTCTCTGTGAACCTACCTTTTAAGGTTCATAGTACATCAGCATTTTCTAAACAGGCTCTCTGCTGGGGAGAAGCAGCCATGGGTGGTGCCCCACTTTTTATGAGATAAAAAAAAACACGTTTTTGAGAGACTTCTTAATTCCCCTCAGTTAATTCTCTCTGACACCATTCTTTGATTGGCTTGAGAGGGTTTGGCACTGCTTTCTTGCACTTGTATGCACATACATGAGTGTGCAAATAAATACATGACATAGGAACGGTTTGCTTGCAAATGCATAAGCAATGTGGTTTCATTTTTTTCCCTTTCCTGGTCTACTTCTTTTTTTGAATATGTTTTATTATCTTTAGTTAGTTATACAAAGGAGTTGTCATTCAACAAAGCAGTTTATGCATATGGTAGTCTGGAAGTCTGCTTGTATTGCTGCTACTGTGCTGATCTGCCAGAAAATTCTAATGATGCTCTTGCCATGAAGTCATAATTCAGGTTAGGACACTGTTGTGATTAGACACCATTCAGATATGGATTCACTTTCTGCCATCAGGTGACTTAGCTGTAATGCACACATTCTTTTTAGTACTATTTCAATAATAAACATAAGCATATGAAGAAAACAAGTCTTATGCTTTAAGGAATACATCCACTCTGGAGAAGAGAAATAAATATGTGAACAGATGATTTCTAAGGCCAGTGATGTAAGGTGCTCAGTTCCATCTATGTCCGTGTCCACCTTGTTTTATGTGGTCATTGGGTGGATACAAGTTGTTTCTGCTTTGGTTACTTAGTGGTCTAGCCTCTTCATGAAGATCCTCACCAGCTTTGGAAAGAAGAATGTGGTAAGAATCTGGAAGAGAATCTGAGAACTCATAGTGTGTGCTGGAATAAGTTCTTTATAACTGGAGAGAGCCAGTGACTAATATTCTAGGAGTTTTATGAGCTAGCTATCAAAGAGACCTCATGAAAGATTAAATTACATAAGCTTCTGGTGAAATAAATGGTATTGACAACAAGGGCAACTCATTCCCAAGTGCTTCATGTGGTGATTATTTAACTATATTTTTTCTGTGATCTATACTTCAGATCTGCTTAGGATCCTGGCTTTACCTTCATGAACTTCCAATGGAATTCAGGGCTATGGTTGTGGTGTTAGAATCCATGTTGGGAATTCTTAACATATCCACACATTCCTTGTGACTCACCTTTTGGTAATTCTATTCCTTTTTATTGAGGAAATGTTTATTCTCCACTTTGCATGTCCCTGTAGGAGGCTTTACCTAGTACTTAGGTCTTCTGACCCTGGCCCTTACCACAAGCCTCGTCACCTTACCTCTGGTGGAATTTGGTCAGTAGGGAAGGCAGGAAGAGATGAGAAAAGCGGAAAGGATTGTGGTTGGGGTCCTCCGTTTCCAGGGTGAACTCAAGCTGACTGAATCTCTTCAACAAAGTCATGGGGTCCACACCTGAGGACCCTGTCTGTTAGACCTTTGTTGCTGTGACATATACACAAATAAAACAACTTAAACAAAGGAAGATTGGTTGTAGGTCATAGTTTCAGAAGCACCATGGCTGAGGGGTATGGTGGAAGGAAACTGCTCACCTTAGGGCATCCAAGAAGCAAAGAGAAATAACAAGAAGATGCCAAGATCAAAATATATCTTCAAATCCTACTCCTGGGCAACTACTTCCGACTAAACCCAAGCTGCTTCTACCATCTTGAAATAATATATGTAGATTCTCAGTCCAACAGGAGATGAAACCATTGATGATCTAGTTGCCTCTGGAAATGTCCTCATTGATACATCCCAATCACAGATGCATCCAGAGCTTGGCTTTTTGAATCTCTTAGCTGTGGCTCAAACCAATCAAATTAACAACTCAGTTTCACCATGACAGCCTCTCTGTGTAAGCCTAATCTTGTAGGACTCATTTACTGCAGTCTCTTTACATTTCTGAAGACCTGAGATTCTGTACCTTGGCATTACTTCAGTGCCCTAGAAGTCTACATGTAAGAATCGTGTTCTAGAAACCCCAAGGTTAGTTACTCACACTTAGAGTATATTCCTTCCATTGTCTAAAGAAACATGACTTCATCAAGCAGGAGCTAGATCAATGTGCAGGACAAAGGGCATCTTAAGGATGGTGGAAGAGCAAGCTAAATGTGTCACTAGGCATCCTTGAGGCCAAGACTCCTCAGCTGACATCCAATCAGTGACATCCAATCCCTTCCCTTTTGGCTTTGTCAAGAGCAGGTTGGGTTTCAACCACTTATAATGGAGCAAAGCCATCTTTAGCAGGCTCAGAGGGAGAAAGGCCCTATGCTTGATCTGTTCCGTTCCTTGTTTTCTCTATGACACTTAAACAAAGGTAGTCACAGAGATCCCTGGGAACGATTTTTGTGTTATAGTTGTTACTAATATTCTAGGGTGACATTCGCAAATAAATCACTTCAGTATTGCCTTTCATTTATATCTTACTCTAACATCAGTGATGTGATCAGATAATTTAAAATTTAATAGGACTTTGCTGGGTGAATCAGCTTAGATATATCATGGTGAAATCTCAGAGCTTGGAGAAGGAAGAGGGAGGGAAGACTTAATGCACGCTGCTGAGTCAGCACACTATGGCAATTTTCTGTATCCTCATAATAGGTGCTTGGGAATAATTACTGGCAGCCCGCAGAGGATTCATCAACCTTGGTTAGCAAATAATGACTTATACCATTGTGATCACTGTGTGATTTAAGTTAGAAATTCACTGAATCCTGTTAATACCTCTTTACTCCCCGCACCCCAGAAAAGCCAATCTGCATAATTAAAGCCATAGGTAGGAAAACACTTTTTTTTCTATTATTGCATCCTAAATCAAATAGTCTTTTAATAAATGCGAGGCATATGATGATCAGGAACTAATACTGGCCACCTTGGGCAATAAAAACACATCTATAGTTTGTTGGCACATTACCAAACCAAAAAAAAAAAAAACACGGGTGTTTATTTAGTAAACTAAGGCATGCCATCTTGCAAAGAGAAATCTCAACCTGGCTGAATGAAATGGACTGAGGAAGTTGTGTGATTAGAGCGAAGCTGAGCGCCACTAAGGAGATAGCTCACTGAAAATAGGCGTTCTGTCTGTCAGCAGCAAGGAGGGCCAGCAGCCCAGTGCCTGACTTTGCCAAGCAGTCCAGTTGAAGGATGTCTGTGTGACACAGAATGGTGAAAACAACTCTGTACATGAAGAAGATATGTTCCAACGGCGAGTCTTCTTTCTCCTTCTCTTTTCTTCAGCTCTTTTTCTCTTAATAAGGAAGACGCTTTCTGCCTGAGAACATCCTGTGGCTCCCTCAACCCAGTCATTAGCCTAGTTCAATTCCTCATGTTAATAATTTTATGACTGATGCTAAAAATGCATTATCTATCCCCTTTGACAAATAGATGATTTACAAATGAAATCAGCCCGGGTTCCTCCACACAGACCTTCTGAATGTGCAATGCATGCCAGTGTTCACCTTCTGCCTTGGGTTTCTAGTGTGGAATGGCTGAGTGCTTGCTCCCTAGGCCTCTTCCTCTTGGGCTTTTCCACCTCTCTCCTCTTCTTTGACTGTGAGAGGCTCGCTTGCACAAATTACATCAAGACATCCCCACTATTTCGCTTCTGGTTGGGATTTGACAAAGATGGAGCTCAGGAAGAGATCAGAGAATAAGAAGGGAGTGCAATCTATGTGCATGGTCCTGGGAAACCCGCCTGGCAGGGGAACTCCACACCGGGTCCTCCCAGCACATGCATGGGACTCCCCATCATGGCGTTCTCTGTGTGCATCAGACATTGCAGGATCTGCTCATTGTGTTCCCTTTGCACAGACCCGAGGAAGGGTGGCTGCCTTGCTCTCATGATCCCTGAATGCCAGGGAGCTTTCCCAATGCCTGCCTTCCTCCCTGGTGTGGCTTCTTCTTGGAGTTGAGCTCAGACAAGTTCCAGTCTGTCTCGGTGGCTTTGCTTTTTTCTCTTTTCATGGCTCTGTTACATTACCCTGCAATACCTTGTTGGCTGGTTTTTTTTTTTTAACTCTGTGCCCATAGATGACCAGTGTTCTCTATTTGAGTCTGAAGTCCATTTCTTTCTTATTTTCCTGACCCCACTTTTGCTATCATTTCAGTTACCACAGACATTTTAAGACTTGCGTCTATATTCTTCCATAAAACATGTGGCTTTCTCCATTCCGGCTATGAATTCTTATCCCTGTGGCCATTTCTTGCCATCAGTGCTCTCATTCCCCTTGTTTTGAGGCTTGAATCCTGACTGATACAGTTGCACACTGAAAGGATTTTATTTTCACTGCCAACCCATCTTCCAGCTTCATATTCTACTTTTCTTTCCCTTCAAACATTTTTTTATTGTCACGGTGATATACAGAAGGGTTACAGTTATATAAGTAAGGTAAGGTAGTAAGTACATTTCTTGTCAACCTTGTTATCCTTTCCTTTATTTTTCTCCTACTTTCCCTCCCCCCATCACCCCCAAGTTGTACAGATCGTTTCCAACATATTGTCTTGTGAGTATCGCTGTTGCATTGGTTCCCCTGTTGTCCTTTGTCTCACCAGTGTGTGGTTCCCCTTCCCTTCCCTAATTCAAACAAATGTATACACAATGCAGGGTACCAACATCAAATACAGTGACAACAGGGGATATACCATAGGGGGAAGAACATACAAAAGAAACAAAAATAATCACATGGTACATTTAAAAACAACAACAACAACATCAAGAAAAACCTCTTGTGTCCAGGTCTTGGAGTTCATTTTGCTTAGCATCATCATCTAAGGTCATAGGTACATAGCTCTTAAGCTATTCTGCTTATCTGATAAGATTATCCTAGATGTATACTAATTTTTTTATTGCAAATAAGGAAAACTATGTTTCTTTGGGTCTGGCATACTTACTTAATATGATTTTTTCCAAGTCTTTCTATTTCCTTACAAATGGGGCGATGTCTGTCTTTCTTGTGTGTGTGTGTGTGTGTGTGTGTGTGTGTGTGTGTGTGTGTGTGTGTGTATCACATCTATTGAGGGGCAATCTGGGTTGGTGAATAATGCTGCAACAAACATAGTTTTACTGGTAGCTTTAGTGTGGCCTTACTTGGATAAATGCTCAAAAGTGGGATTGCTGGGTCATAGGGGAGCACTATATGGAGTCATTTGAGGAACTTCCATACTGCTTTCTAAAGTGGTTGAACAATAATGCAGTAGGGTTCCCTTTTGGCCACTTCCCCTCCAGCATTATTGTTATTAGATTTCTTGATTATAGCCATTCTAACTTGGGTGAGGTGGAATCTCAATGTTGTTTTGATTTGCATTTCTTTTATGGCCAGAGAAGTTGAGCATTTCTTCATGTGTCTATTGGCCATTCTTATTTCCTTTTCAGAGAAGTCTCTCTAAGTCTTTAGCCCACATATTAATAGGGTGGTTTTTCCTTTGAGGAGTTGTTTTGTGGGTGTTTAATTTTTTGAGTTCTAAGTATATTTTAGGTATGAGACCCATGCCCATTGTATAGCTAGTGAAGATCTTCTCCCAATCCATGGGCCTTCTAATGATCTTGCTAGCTATGTCCTTTGCCATGAAGAAGCTCTGCAGCTTCATGCAATCCCATTGTCCAACCTTTCTTTGATTTGTTGTTTTTGGGTCTCTATTAAGAAAATTCCAGCCTATGCCAAGGAGACCTAGGGTTTCTCCTATTCCATCCTGTAATATTTTCAGAGTGTCTGTTTTAACTCCGAGGTCTTTGATCCATTTGGAGTTGATTCTGTTGCAGGGTGATATATAAGGATCTAGCTTTAGTTTTCTACAGGTGTTTAACCAATTTTACCAGCATAATTTACTGAAGAGGCTATCTTTCTTCCATCCTTTTTTCCCCCTCCTTTATGGAAGATTAGGTGAGTATAGATGTGCGGGTTCATTTCTGGGTCTTCAGTTCTATTCCATTGGTCTCAGGTCTGTTCTTGTGACAGTACCCAGCTGTTCTGATTGCTATGACTTTGTAATAGAGTTTGAAGTTTGGTATTGATACTCCTCCAGCACTGCTACTTTTATTTTTCTTGAATTCAATGTCTTAGATATGTTCTTTTTTTCCTATTTCTCCTTTTTTTCTCTTTTTTATTGTGGAAATACCATACAGAGGGGTTACAATTACATGGGCAAGATAGTGAGTACATTTCTTATTGCCTCCTCCTTTGTTTCCCCATACCATCCCTTCCCCTCTACACCCCTCAACCCCACTCCCCACTCCCCCACCCCCCACTCAGCCAAAGTTGTAAAGTTTGTTTTTTGACATAACGTCTTGTACATCTCATTGTTGTAATGGGTCCACCTGTAACCCTATTTAAACAGTTTGTTTTTTCCCTTCCCCTCCACAAATTATATCAACATAAAATACAGTGAAAGCAGGGCTTATACCCTGGGGGAGGGACATACAAAGCAACAAAGAAATCATCTTATAAATATGTTGGAAATAATCGCAAGAAAGAAAAAAAAACATTTGAATACATATCTCTTTTTAATGAGTTGTCTAACACTTCAGAACATTATCTAAGGCTACAAATTATCCTAACTTTGAGGTTAATTTTTATTGACTTTTCATCCTCATGTACAACCATTATCATTCAACCTCTCTTTCTCCTACCAGTGATAACTGGTGGCTCAGTAGAAGCATTGGACAACTGCATAGCTCATTGAAGAGTCTTGCTTGCCTGGAAACACATCCTAATCACTTCCACTACCACGTCTGAAACTTCTTCCGTAACAATCAGAAGTACTTTAAACTGAGGTATCAGGTTCTGGAAGATCATAGCACGAGCCAGATGAGCCAAGGTTTATCTTTTGTCTTTCACATAAAAATGTTACCTTCCAAAGTTGAGTCAGAGGAGGGGAGGACATCACTGATGTGTGGTCTGATGTGTGGTCTGCGGTGGCCCAAGAGAGGCAGGGAGAGGAGAGAAAGGCCTACCAGCAACCAGGATTCCAGGCTGCAGGAAGACGCCCACTTCTGAGTGTCCCCTACTTTGTGATGCCCAAGGCACTGACACATTAGGCTTGGCATTCCTAATCACCTAAAATCCAGCAAGAGAGTGAAAGATGTTGGCATCTGTCCTTTTCTGTTCCTTTTCCTTGCCTTTACCCTTTGCTTCCCTTGAACAAGTTTTATCTCTAAGTTCTCTCCTGGAAATCAGCAGTTTTACAAGGTACATTTCTCAAGTTCAAGACTTTATGTTTTATAGGTGGCATTTATGGATCTTTGTAGATCTTGATGTGTTGCAGGACTGTTTCCTGAGCCCTTAGGAGCAGAGCCTGTCGTATTCCTGTTCTCGTGAGTAGGAGCTGCCTTACTGCTTGGCACATAGGAACTGTAAAGGAAGGATTATAGCAGGTCACCTGGGCAGGCCAGGAAGACTTAATAGATTATTACACTAAGGCTGAGTGATTTAACGAAACTACATAAAACAGAAAAAGAGAGAGCTTTTAAGCTCTGGGGTGATCTGGTGGAAAAGTATGGGGGGCCATTAGCAGGAAGCTGGTTGGTGTGATTGTGCATCTGTGCTTGCTATTTGGTGCTGGGGTAAATTAGGGTCCCACTCTTAGTTTGTGAGAGAGGGACCCTCTTTTAACCCGACATGTATCTTCCACAGAAATCTCCATAGAGCCTTGACAAAGACATCACTGTCTTTTTGACATCTCTGAAAAGGACCAAAGAAGTAATTTACAATGATAAAATTGATAAAATGAATTCTTTAAGATGGAAAGAGGTGAGTCAGAAAGAAACCTGTGGAAAGCAGATATACTGAGTGGAATTGTTTTGTACATTTTTTATTGTAAAAATACTGTACAGCGGGGGAGAGGTTACAGTTACATGAGCAAGGTAATGAGTACATTTCCTATTGAACATTGTTACCTCCTCCTTTGTTAAGGTCTTTGGAATCAACAGTTACTGGCGATCTGTATACTGCTTGACTTTGGTATTTATAATGGCCATTTTGTTATATAGACCAGTTAGGATGACCTGAAAATTCTGGGCTATCTTGTGTTTGTGTAAGTCTGTGTGGGGCATTGAAGTTTTCCTTCTTAGACAACAATCCCAGATAAAATCTTCTTAAGTTAGTATATTACAGAGAAAATGTTATTTCTATGTAGTTTTCTTAAGAAGTGAAATCGAGGGTTATGTCTGTTCCCCATCCCTTTGTCCAGTCTGGAACTTAGTGGGTGCTCAGTGAGAATTTGTTTTTTTTCCAGGCCAATGTCAAAAGAGAGCTTCCTTCCAGAAGCCCCAATTCACCAATGCAGGTTAGTTTAGAGTTTAATTGTGATATAATGGGAAACACCTGGGCTCCAAGTACATCATCCTGGTTGGAGTTCTGCTTCTGAACTTTGTAATTATATGAACTTGAGAAAGTCACATAAACTTCTCTGACGCTTTGTTTCATTTTCTGCAAAATGAGGCAAATACTCATTTCAGAGAGGGTGCTGTGAGCATTAAATGAGATATAGCCCATGAAAGCCCCCTGTGGTTCTCAGTGCTTGACAGAGACTCGATGTATTATGGTTGTTGCCTGGTGTTCACACTTTGCTCTCTGCACTTCTGAATTGTAGGGGAGTCTGATAAAGGTTCCATAGAGAGCTCAGACGGCAGCCTCTTGGTCCTTCGATTAGTAATAATGAACCCACGGTGAGCCTTTGAACAAACCTGTTCTGCTTGAATATGATATTGTTGCCTTTGTTTCTACTTGTTTTAGTTTTCTTGCCACTTGAAATTGAATTGGAAAGGGAGGTGTTTCTTTGTTTGTCTAATTAATGATGTCACACTGGAGTGTGATGAAAGCCGATTCCTCCAGCTGCTAAGTAAGAGAAGTTAATCAGAGCTAAAGAGCCCAAGGCTGAAGCCAACATGGGCATGCAATTGTTTGGTGGTGAAGGGAATTGGCTGGTTTCAAGTGTACGCCAACATCAGACGCAATAACTTGGTACATTTACATTTCTTAGGCTTGTGAAAATAAAGGTTTAGATTGTATTTGTTTGCCTTCTCTGACTGAAGCACAGACTTCCCATTAAAATGAGTCATTCATATTGTTATAGCCTTCCCAAAGTGTTTTTTGGATCCATCTTCCTTTACATAGATCAAACGCAGGTGAGGAAGCATAGACAACATTGATGTGTTTGGCTGAGTAAAGGGTCAGAGTACCTGGCATGATAGGCACATTGGTTAAAAAACAACCAAGGCGAGATTCACCCAAGGACTACCTCAAAGGTTTGGCTCCTCAGGGTCTCTGTAAAGGAGAAGAGGGAGAACTCCATCCTTTCTCATTTCTTGGGCCTTGAACCTTTGTGACTGAACAAATGATATCTTTTCCTAACTTAAGTAATACAGGCAGTGGGTCATTTGGTACTTGCCTCTCTCCTTCAAAACAATCCCTATTTTTTTATACCAGTATAATGGGCAGTTACCAGCGTACTTACAGTGTTAGTGTGGTGAGAAGGGCTCTAGTCATGTGTTTAATCAGGTAGCTGTTTTGACAATCAGCATCTACCAGGAGAGTACTAAATGCCCTCAACAGGCATTTAAGGAAATGCAATACAACAGAAGTGGAAATCCATGAAGATGTGTCACCTGCTTTCGAGGGCAACAGAATCAAAAAGCGGAATGGGAACTCCACTAATTTTGAACAGTATTGCCTCTTGCCAACATGCCTATAACAAACTCTGATATTTCCATAGATAATTTTAAAATCTAAGCTGGCCATCATATGACATAAACATCTCCTTATCCAAAGCCATCACACAGTTATAGGATGGGATCCATGCTATTGATCAGCATTTCCCTCCCAAATGCTTTCCCTTATGAGAAGCCTCATGTCTAAGCCTCAGCCAAAGTCCCTTTCATCCTTTTTTCTCAAACCTCAGTTCACATACTACATTCTCCAAACTGACAGTCTTCTTAGCTCTGTCTTTCTAGAACTCTAGTCCTCAGTGGCATGGTATGTCCAGTCTGTCTCTAGTTAATTGCATATGTGAATACCTGTTCCATTCACTAGACTCAAAACTCCAGAGTAGGGCCTAAGAGGGAGGAATTCTCTTGTCTTCTTGTTAACCAGTAGAGCAGTTTGTAAACAGTAGACATGTCAGGTATAAATATGTATGTTCACTAAATCCATTGTCATTTAATGGGTATGTAAGAAAACTATTTTTCAGCCTCTGTGATTGGATTATGAGTGGTGAGATATAAAGTTCTGTTATAAACTACATCAAACCTCTATTCTCTTTCCTTAAAGAGCCCAAACCATAGATGGTGGTATGAAAAGATAAAGGAACTTGCATCTATACATTCATGTGGGAAGCAGGAGAGTATCATATGCTTATTTTATATGACATGAGTGAGAACCATGTCTTTGTTTTTTATTAGATTACTGAGACCTTACCATTTATTTCTTATGCATCCTGTAATAAATTCTCCTGACAAATAGCCTCTAAGCTTCTTGAATGTAAGGACAAGTTCTATCTGTAGTGGTACCGTAGTTTTAGCACTGAACCCTATATCTAGACTAGAGTATTGAGATGAGGTAGACAGTCATAAAGAGAGCAAAAAGGATGACAGACAGCAGGTACACCGCTATCCCGACTTCCTCATTGACCTGGTGTAATCATTTGGCTGAAGCTACTTCTTGGCCTGTTGTTTAGAGTTGTGGTTTCATTCATGGACATTCCCCATATTACTATATTGTTCCTGAAATTTCCTTCTTAGGTAAAACTATTACTAGATACCTGGTTCTTGGAAAATTTCCTATTTATTGAATACTCTACAATTAAGTACATATGCTTTGCACAATCATTCTACTGTAGCCTTAGAATTACCCTAAGCTCAGGGAAATGAGTAGTACTTTGCAAACTAAAGCCAACAAAATTGACATAGCCCCTGAATTTACTGTTGTTCATGGAGAGATACAAGTATGTCTGTCAATGTTTCGGACATGGTCACAACATTCTTTCCACCTCTGAGTCTGATTCATCAGTTCCAGGGCAGAGGCTAATAAATAGTTTGCTGCTTTGACAAGCCCACAGGTAATGAAAATGCTACTCTCCAGGCACCCTACTTTGGGGACCCTTGTTCTTCTAGTTGTGTCTCCATATTGGTCTGCAAAGAGTCAAGCTTGGATTAGTAACAAACATTACACTACTCATTCTGAGGAAATGAAGGATTACATGCTTCTGGTTGTCATTTGTTGAAAGACAGTTGATTTAAGACATAGACTCCTTTACATGTATCAGATGATCACTGTTCAGGACCAAATAGACTCTCAAGAAAAGAATTGCTAGTCTTTTTTAAAAATTTGTTTTTTTATTGTGAACATACTGTACAGAGGCGTTACAATTACATGGGCAAGATAATGAGTACATTTCTTATCAAGCATTGCAAGAGAATTGTTAGTCTTTAAGGATTTGATTTTAGCGGTTGTGTAGAAGATCTGATATAAATCCATCTGGGCCTACTGCTGACTTGCATAGACTATGCTTAGAATCCCAGAGCTTGTCTAGACCTATGTTAACATGATGCTGTTTTAATAAATAGTTTATAGATATACTTGGCTTCACAAATACTGTTTTGAGATATTAATTGGACTAAGAATAAAGAGCAGTCATTTATTATCAACTGGGGTAAACACAAAGCCATTTACATTGTTAGAGTTGATCTTAGACACAAATCAATTGTTGGACATTAGCCACAGTATTAGTTAATTAATCTTTATCAGTGACTTCTTTTAGGTAAACAGCGCTTATGATATTCTCACTACTATATAAATCAGCTGGTCTGATATTAATCAGAAAATGTGGTTTAAGCTTACTCTCACAAATGAGTACAAGAGTTATTTTTCCTAATCATCAGCCGTAGAGAATCATGACTTATTTGAAATGCTAATATGGGTAAGATTGTGATGCTGTTTAATTCTACATGGTGACACACATTTTATCTCATATGAATTTAGAGGAGTAAATTTTAAACAGCAAAATCATTCCTTATGAGATTTCACAAGGTGGAATAATAAAACTTTATAAAACATCTCAATCTTTCTCACTTTTTATTTTCCCCAGCAGGTTTCTCACAGAGTAGACAGGGTTTAGAAGGTAGCTAACAGAAAACACAAGCAGTCTGGACGACTTGCAGTGTCAGATGAATACAGGAAGAGACTGCCAAATAGTGCATGGCTGAATTGTAAGAATCCAAGTGCTGAATCATAGGCTTCATTATAAAATTGTCACCTGCCCATAGCTTCACTGAGGCTGACATGATTAGAATGATCTCTTTTACTCCTCAGTGTTTTTTCCCCTTTACCTCTCTAGAAGAATGGAAGGGGGGGGAAGGAGATATATGCAGTTAACCTCTGTCTGGTACAATGCAAACTTCTCTTGCATTTGCCTTGGGGATGCATATTAAAATCCAGGCATTCTTTTTAATGAGACATTGTAAAATTACACCTTGTGTGGCCCAATCATTGCACTCAATTTTTTTTTAAATAGAAGGTTTGCTCCCCTCCTACTCATGCAAAGAAATGTTGGTAACTGGAGCTGGGGTGGACTGTAAAGAGCAAGGACTGTTTCTCACTGCTTCTCTTCTGCTTGGATGACCTTTTTGCCATTCTTGCTCAGTGACATCAGTGTCCTGTTCTGGGCTGGGAAATGCTCCAGATAGGATTAGTGTCAGAGAAGGTGCTCCGTAGATTATAGTTTGCAGAGCTCATTGAACATGTGAGCAAAATTTTGTTTTCTCTCCAGCAAAGGCATTTTTGTTTGTCCCATTGTGTCCCAAACCTGGGTACCACCAAATAGTTCAGCTACCCATGATAACTCTCCACTGGGGATTTCCTTTGACAATAAATGTGATTTAACACATGAAACTGTGCTGTTCAGAACCAGTTGTGAGTAGTGCACATGACTGTAGGAATAGATTCCCAAGTTTTGCTGCTGGGATTCAGGTCCTGGGAAAATGTTACTGGGGATTGAGCTGGGTAGGGCAGTGGGTAGAATCTGCAGGAGTTCCTCTCGAAAAGAAGCAGCTAATTTTAGGTTTTCCATTTGACCACCCATCCTTGTAGGAAGTACAATGGCAGCCTGCTTTTGTCAAAAAACTAATGATGGTGGTTTCTTTTCTATAAAGTACAATTGTATATGTGTATAGCTCAATACTCCACTTAACTGGTCTATTCTGGTGGAAGTTCTATTTTAGTCTAAATTACCTGCTTTGGAAACAAGGATGCTTTTCTCAGGGGGTAATTACCAGTTTAATCACACTACCATCTGCTTGCCTTATGTTCTATAGATGGCTCAGAGGAGATAGTTTCAGGAGAGACCTGGAAAAGCAACATTTCAGGAGGGAGGAAATGAAGATAACCAAAAAGAAAGTAATAATTAGGAGCTTAAAGAGGAAAAGCATATGGCATTGAACATCTCACATAGAAACCAGCATCCTAGACCCCTGGCCCACCTGAGGTTTCCCTGGGAGGAAGAACTGAGAGAAATCCGAGGCTAGAACAGAGAGGCCAATTAACCTGGAGGGGCTCTCCGGAGAGACCCAATAGAGAGGAATAGCAGATGGTATTCATTTGTGATTTAGTGTTGAAGAAGTAACTGCAGGCTAGGTGCAACCAGCAGACCTTACTTCTTATATTCTAAGGCAAAATGTTTAAAAAGAGAGAAAGAAAAGAAGGCTTGAAAACTCAGGAGAATTTTCGTGCGGTCATTGTTCATTTAAAAAATAGACTTAACACCTCCTAAGAGGATGCGTGTCACTGGGCTGCTTGAGTCCATTTGCTGATGTGGAAGTCGAGTTCTTCCCCTTGGAGACTGTGCAGTGCAGAAGGAAAAAGAAAGACCTGTACGTGTCCAGATATTTACCACCTGTGGCATGGAGGTGGCCCATTAGGGAGGAAATGTGCTCTGGGGGTGCCATTGGGTTTTTCAGAGAGAGAGAGAGAGAGAGGAGTTATTCATGGAGGGATTGCCCACTAGGGAGGTAGGCAGCCCTAACAGGGAGTCAGGGGCCAGAAGTTGAGTGGCTCCAGATTTTTCTCTGATGAGATAATAATTATATAATTATTTCTTGGGCTCTAAACACATCTGGAGTTCGATCCCGCATTCTTGGGCACTGAAGCTGCGCTTGAGAAGATGTGCACGGTCCACCTTCCATGCTTCTAGCTACAGCATACGTTAGTCTGCTCCTGCAGCTGTAACCCCAGAAATAGAATTCTAGCAAGAATAATTTTTCACCCTCATTTCTTTCACTTTGCTTTAGCTTTGGCCGACCAAAGGAGAATTGATTGAACTGCAAAAGCCCTGGACAAGGTGAGACACTTTCCTATCTAAAGCCAGGGACTCGTCTGTTGAGCGACTTGAAATTCCCACTGTCAGAGTGGGCCAGTGAGTCCCATTACGGTTCATTTCTCATTTGCTCAGGTCTTTAAACTATCCAGTGGGGGCATCTGCACCAATCCTGTTTCTGCTATCATGAAATAAGGAGTATCTTTTTTATAATATTTGAAACGGGTAAAAAGTTACATTAGGATACAAGATACCTTTGCAAGCAAAGGCTATCTAGTGACTTCTTTTTAAAAGGGAGATAACATGTGGAAATGGTTGGCATCTCCTCCCTTCTCCACTGTCCTGACTTCACACGAGTGTGCTTCTGTGTCTGTCACAGCCACGCACCAGTCTCCTTCTGCACAATTTCTTCTGTGACAGCTTTCAAGTCTGGCAGCAGCAGGAGTGGATAGAACCAATTGAGGTGTGAATTATGGTTAATTAAAAGCCATCACTTAGAGGGAAGTGAAGGAGCATTTAACCTTTATTCATTCCACCTCAGCTTTTTCAGGCATCCCAGGACGCCACGCCAAAGGCCAGTGTCCCGTGACTGGGGTGAACCATGAGGGCTTCTTGCTGCTGGTGGCCAGAGTGAGCCTCCAGTGCTAGCTGAGCCGCACAATCCAAGGTCAAGGCCTTAGAACGACGTCTCCTCTTTTTTACTCCCATTATGCAACTATGGGCATCGTGTATGGGAGACCCCCATGTTTAGCTTCCCTGCCCTTTGTCCTGGGCAGATTGTTTTTTTGTTTTTTGCAAAGCCCTACCCCAGGACGACTGAGAAAATCTTCCAGCTTTTTTATTTTTAAAGTTTACATGATTTTAATATGAACCATTGTAATATCAAATGTATTGAAAGTCCATATGACTTTAATGTGAATCACTGTAATTTTTAGGAGTATAAACAGTACCTTTGGGAAGTTTGCTTATTATATACATATATATATTTATATAGTAAAGATACTGTACAGAGGGGTTGCAGTTACACAAGTAATGACTACATTTCATATTGAACATTGTTATCCCCTCCTTAGTTTTTCCCCTACCATCCCTTCCCTTATCTACAATAACTAGCATACATCTAGGACAAGCAGAAAAGATCAAAAGCTATGTACAGATGACCATATAAGATGATACTAAGTGAAATGAACCCCATGATAGGGACACAAGAGGTTCTATCTTTGTTGCTGTTGTTTTTTTAAATGTATTTATAATGTACTATGTGATTTTTTGGTTTCTTTTGGATGTTCTTCCCCCATGGCATAACCCCTGTTGTCACTGTATTTGATTCATCTTGTATATACATTTTTTTCTAATTTGGGGAGGGGAAGAGAAATAAAAAAGCTTCCAGCTTTTTTGAATTCTCAACTCCAGTGTCACATTTCCAACCAACTAGGTCATCTCCTTACCAGAACAGGCCTTTCCCATTCCGTCTAGACTCAGCCTTTTTGTGTCTAGTCGATGACTCTGCTAAAGTCCTGGTGAGAGGTGGGTGGGCTGGGCAGAGGAGATCCAGTACGCAGTGCCATCTTTAGTTAGTGGATGGCCATGATGGAGGGCACAGGCCATGGGCATGTGCAAATAATGGCCAGGCAAACAGGGACCAGAAAGATTTAGTATAGATCATGGCAAGATCTTAATGAAGCAACGGTTGCTCCTAGATTCACTAGAATAATGGTTATTAAGCACACCCCTCCACACACATAAACTCTGTAGATAGGACAGCACCATTTTCTGGACTTAGGGTAGGTCCCCATTTTGCAGAAACGTTAGCTAACTTTGTATTTTTGGAAATGAATCTATTGGCTTCCGTTTCCTTCCACTTACATTGCCCTGAGTGTCATTATAATTCCCTCAGCTGTTCAGAATTCTTTGTGATTGCTTTTCTTTTGCTTCTCTCTCATATTCGCCTGCTAAATCCTCCAGCTCTATCTCTGGAGGAGTTTGCAGATCCTTTGCCTTATTTCTTTCCTCTCCTGCTTGGTTGTCTCCTAATGATCTTGTTTTCAGCTCTGCTCTGTGCCACCTCTTATACACAGCTGGCAATCTTCTTGATGCAACCATTGATTATTTACTTACACACTCCAAATGTTTCAGTGATGTTTTCTTCATTCCTCTCAGAATAAAGAGCAATTCCTCAGGTGGCATTTGAGGCTGTCTTTGATGTAGTTTCAACATGCTCTAACAAATGGGCTTCTCATCACTCCTCTTCATGAACCATTGCCGCAGGCAAACCTGGGGAAACACGATCCTCTATTCCACAGCTCGTCTCTTCCTTCCACTATGACATTCTTTCAAGGCTGACACCTTTCTAGGTGACCATCTCCTATCTATTCTGCAGTTCTAATATCACATCCTTGGTGAGGCTGAGGGTAAAATTGATAGTATGAATCTAAAAAAAATCATGAATCTCTTAGTTTACTACTTATGTATCTGCTCTACAATCCCTTGTAGAAATGAAATATCATTGAGACTATACTCTGCTTGTTTTGATAGCAGTCTAGCTACTGATAAAGTACTTTGACAATAACAATGTCTAAGAAATATTATATAAGTGACATAATCAATGAGTGAAGAAAAGAATAAATATGTATCCATACAATACATATCCTGTTATATATATTATTTGTTCTATATATTATATATATTTATATTATTCCTATTGCTAATGGATAGAAATTTTCAGTGAATGTGAAGGCTCCGGGTTGCAGGTATTTTATTTAGATTTAGAAGGAGTGGAGTGGAAGGCTTATCTCTTACTTCCGAGGAGTTTGACTTGAGAGGAGGTCACATGGTAAAATATCCAGCAAAGGTAAGAGGCGGCCTGACGAGTCCCAGAAGGAGGAGGCAGATTCCAGATTTGTTTGGAAACTAAATCCAGAGGCTGGGCCTGCAGCCATCCGTGTTTCCTGTATTCCCCACACCTTCATGTTTGTTGATGACAATTTCTTTTTGTTTTGTTTACCCACTTCCAGTTCACCAGAAATGTGATCTGCTCTGATTGCTAATAAAGCACTATGGTTTTTAAATCAAATATGAAAAATAAACATTGGCGTTGTCCCAGTATATTTTATAAGCTCGAAGTTACTGCATCCCCACGAAATCATACAGTTCTACTCCTTTTCCTTGTCAGTCCTGTCTGTGAGTCTAGTCTGTTGCCTCTCTGTGTGGGGGTCAGAGAAGGCATCATGGTGTAAGTTTAATCAAAGCCTCTCTGGGAACTGAGGAATTGGGGAGAACTGAATATTAAAGAGCAAATTTTAGTTAAAAAATTAATTTATTTCAAACAGTACATCATTTAACCAGCAACACAAATGATTCCTCAAATAATAGCATATTGATGTGAAAGAAGAGGTTTTCACAGCTGGTGCCCAAATACGATTCTTTGGGAAGAATTCAAGAAATAGAAGCTGGTAAGATTGGGGAATTTCAAGAGTATTCTGAAGTGACTCGTAGGGAAATAAAAATCTAACTTAGAAAGTGGACTAAGCCAGGACAAAAAGTTAAATACAGCCAGTTGTGGAAGAAGCCATCACTCACAGTACTTCCTTAGAAAGGAGACTGAGCTGGATAGCCCCGCTGACAGCCGCACTATGCCCCCGCGCGTTTGTAAGACACGTGGAGTAGGGTAGAGAGGGGAGGCTCTGCCATGGAGAGGGGTTGGCCCAGGCTCAGGGAGGGGACGGGAAGGGTTCGTGTGGGTGGAGGATAGAAGAAATAGAGCAATGTGCACACAGGCTGCTTCTTGCACAGACACTGTGCACGTGTGTCCTCTTGCATGGGCAGTGGTAGGATCTGGCAATGCTAGAGTGGAGTAGCTGCTCTGCCAGTGTGTTCTTCCTGCCCCTTGGTAGAAACCTGAACGTGAAGAGCTCTGTGTGTGTGTGTGTGTGTGTGTGTGTGTGTGTGTGTGTGTGTGTGTATACATGCATGTGTGCAAAACAATACAAGAAGATAAAGACAAGTGGTTCTTAAGGGAGTACACTTCATGAAGACTGGGGCATAGTCATTTGAGAAGGAAGAGAAAGTAAAATGGACAAATTTCATTTTGTTATGGAAGATTCTGTCTTTGAAGCAGTTGCCAATTGATTTTCATTATGATTCACACTCAACACACACACACACACACACACACACACACACACAACTGTTTTCTGCCTTGGGTCATTCTTTCATTTGCTGTTTGGAAAGCTAGTCACATATGTGTAAGGGTTCAGAAATTCTGAACCCGATTCTGGGCTTTATGCTAGTTTATTACTGTTCTATTACTCTGGCGCCTAGAAGAAAGGTGTATGAGAAGAGAGGTAGTCCTATGAATCCTCATGTGTTCCTGCCTTTTGGTGTGTGCTCAGGGGAGTGAATCTAGGTGTTTGTAAGTACAGGTGTGCGTTGTATGTGCGTGTGAAGTGTTTTCAGTGTGTGTGTGTGTTTTCATGTGTGTACAGGGTTGGGAATAACAAAGTAGAACATTATAAAGCAGTCATTTGTCTTATCTTTGTTTCATTTGTTGGAGGAAGATAATTGCATAAAGATGCTTCAGGTTAGGTGGCTTAAAAAAAACAACTATCTGAACTAAAGAATTATTCCTGTGGTGGTAGGAAATCATTCTTGTATTATGAGCTTCTGCATAAATTATTGCCATGTTTACATAAAGGCAATGAAAGACCATACTACAGAGATGGACATGATTACACAGAGATGATGCTCAAGATGGTATCGTTTCCACCTTAGCTTGGAATATTTGAAAAGCAAAATTTGGTTATGTTGTAAATATTACAAAGCATTTAGAAGGTTAAAAAATAAATGATAGCAAAGGCAAAAGACTGTCGCGAGAGTGTTAGACTTGTAATATTGAAGCGTGGCAAGCTCACCACTGCAAGATACATCCCATAATGGCACCACACATCATTTCCATATATCTTCATTTTATGATCATCATTTTGAATGATCTGATGGTTCAGAGGTGTGGTAATAGATATGAATTTTATTTTGACATGTGGAAGCAGGCATTTAGATGCGGGTGTGTGTGCACTGTGAGATGATTAGAAATTATTATGGGGTAGAAAATTTGTGATTGAGTTTGAATGATTGGATCTATTTTAAAAATGTGCAGAGCTGTTAGCTTTCCACATAATTTGTGCAGTCAAAAGAAATCAAAATTCATTTCAGTTATTCATATTTTATTTTTGAAATAAGCCATAGCTATTTTACTATTTCTTTAAAGGAATGGCTTCACAATGATGCTGATGCTCCTACAGAGTCGGGACTCATCGAGAATTTGTGGGGGAGAGAGTGACTTTCTTCAAGAGGGAACTGTGAGTTAGTAAGTAAGCAATTGTTTTTTAATCGATTATCTGCTTCTTCTGATTTTATGTGAAATGACGAAAGGAGAAAGTAAGACGCAGATGGCAGTAGTCCAGGGACTTTTGGAAGAGACCTCCCATTTCCCATGGACAATGAAAACTTGGGAGGGGTCCTTTAACCACTTCCTACCTGCTGTGTGGAGTCCTTCACATGGCTCTCCCATGGAACCCCAGCAGGGGCTTGTCTATGACATCGAAGTGGGGGAGTCACATGAGTTTGTGGAAGGAAAAAACAATCCCCCCAATTACTCAGAGTGGATGATAAGACAGGCTTCTTTGTTGCCAACTATAATCATGTCTATTTTTCACAAACGTGCACTTGCTGCTTTAGTGCAAGTAGGAGTTCTGACCATCAGAACTGTCTGGTGCGTGTTTTTATCTATTCAATCTTCATTTGCTGTCTCAATCAGTGAGACCCATGAAGCGGTGACATTGAAGCCCGGATCCCAGTGGCTTTTCGGGATCTAAGTATTTTCAGCATCAGTTATTCCAAAGCAGTAGACAGATGATGTCTGGGAATGCCTTCTTTTCCACGGGTAACAGCCATGACTTCCATGGCTGAGCATCTCAGATAATGTTTTTCCATTCCCAGAATCTCCTGGGGGTTTCTTCCAGCACAGATTTCTTCTACATGTCTTTAGTCCATAAAAGATAACTTCTTGGAGTTATAAAACCTTTTGGTGGCCACCTGAGTAAGTTGAAATCATCCTTTTCCAGCCCCCCCTTGCCCCCCCTTTGCCCCCCCACCAAGGCTCAGATAGTAATTGAACAATCTTTGAGTCTCCCTTTGTTTTTCTTTCTTCTTTATGCCCATTACACCTCATTGGATCTTACTGTTGATCATTTAGATTTGATTGTAGCTACTACTTTTGAATACCCATGCTATTCACCTATTAAATGGATTAGCATAACAAGAGAATCATAAAATATTATTACTGGAACAAAGGAATTTAAGAGTATAACAACAGCATTCATAATTGCACTTCATCTTTACTTCTGTTTTCTTTTTTAATGCGCAGGTACCTTACATTCAGTAATTCAATAAATCTTTTCAACAACTCTTGCTATAGCCAATATTACTATTCCCATTTATTTATGAGTTACCTAAACTTATGGAGTGTCCACACCTTGCCCAAAATCTATCATGACACAAAGCAAGAAACTGCTTTCATTGAGGAACTATTAGTTTGCTTGCACTACAGAGTGCTTCACTCAGTGATTGAATAAACAGGATCTTTGCTCCAGAACTCCTTCATTAAGAAAATCAGTCACCATTTAGGACTAAGTTTTTGGACTGAAATACCAGAAGTCAAAAGCAGGCAAGAGAGGATGTGATGTCATGTCATGTTGAGACAATTAATTACTTTATTTCAATAGGCAGACTATGTTTTTGAAGATGTGTTTTAATTTCATCATTTCTTCTGTGCCTACTTTGCATAAAGTATTTAAGTATTAAAGATGAAGTGCACAAAATTCTTTATGTATGCCAATTAAGTTCCTTATTAATTGAATAGCTATTCCACAGTGTGACTTTTTGGAATCTGGAGCGAATGTCAGGAAGACTACTAAAAGGACCATTGACTTGAGCAAGACCATCCACTTCAGTTCTTGGACCTCAGGTCGAGAGCTGGGAGTTTCAGATTGAGGTTCTTGGAGGCGATCTGAAGGAACGGTCCCCATGTTGTTATTTATAAAGACGCCACACATGAGGGATGAGAGGACCTTTGAGCCACACTCTCTGAAGGCTTCTTCCAACTTGTTTGTGTTATGGATTGAATATGAAGGATCACCTATCAGCTTCCTCGTGGAACATTTAGACCTACTACAAGACATGGTGGAAACGTTAGAGGGTGGTTGCTGCCTGGAGGAAGAGGGTCGCTAGGGCAGGTCTGACTTTGGAGGGTATCTCCAGTCCCTTAGTGCCTGTCCACCATGAGATGAATGACCTCAGCTTCATGCTCCCACTGTCATGTCCTTTTGGCTCACCAGGAGCCCAGGTTAAGAAGCGCCAAAGGCTGTGGACTGAAACCTTCACAATTAGGAGCCAAAATGAATTTTGGGCCTTTCATTTTTTTATGCCAGGTTTTGTTATAGTGATCATTGGTGACTAATGAAATATATACTCTAAAGCCATGGAAGAGAGGCTTAGAAATATGTCCTCCTTAAAAAAAAAGAAAGAAAAAGAAAGAAAGATCTCCTCCTCTACATGGACAGTTGGATGGGAATGACCAGGCTTGGTGTCAGTGACAATCTCTCTTGTGTCATCAAAGTGTAGATGGCTTTCTTAATACGTTCTCACGAGGACTCATGAAGACTTGTTCTTTTATGTGTAGAGATCTCTCTTTCTCCTATTTTCAGGAGGGACCAAGTATATCTCAAGAAATAGTTTAAGATCCGAGACGCATCTTGAAGAATTAATAGCCTTGTAACTTAAAAACTTTAGACCTGGAAGATTTTTTTTGGGACAAACATTGTGAACTATAAAAAAAATTTCTTTCTAATTGCAGAGAACTAAATCAGTTGACCTAGATAGAGATATGGGAGGAAAATTAACTCCAGATGTAGTAACTAATTTATTCCACCCATCCTCATGGGACTTAATAGGATGGAATTATGCTGGCTTACCTCTTTAGGCAGAACTGGTGTTATGGAGGAGATGGTCATGCAAAAAAATCAGGAGAGGAAAAAAAATAAATAAAAACACCCAAGTCCTGAAACTTGCATTGACCCTTGATTGCCATTGATTTTGTTTTCTGGAATTGTCCTGTGCAGTCCTCTCCCTGTAGGATGAAGAGAAACAGGAAGTTACATTTTTGAGGCAATGCTGACTGAGGTTTTCAAAATCTACTACAATGGAAGTCTACTTCTGCCATGGGCTAATTATTGGAATGAGTCTACACAGGCACTTCCTTTCTAAGTGTCTCTGATTTCCAATTCTATCTACTATGAAGGAAGATGTGGAAGGATTCGCCAAAGCAAGGTAACACATACTCTCGTATGTATTGCTAGGAAATTCATCGGACCATGCTCATTTTGTACAGGTCACAGAAAAGTCAGCCTTGGGGCGTTTGCTATTTATAGAGTAGGTAATTTTTTCTGTGCAAGCATTTCTGGCACCAATAACTGAGGTGAATGGCTGCTCTAAGAGGTTCATGACCCTTTTTGGGCATTCTATGCAGGACAGGCTTTGAATTTCTGCCCTCTTTCTCCAACACCTCCCTGCCTGTCCCCTCCCCGAAAGGGATGTCATTAGCCAGGAATGGTGGATATTTGCCATACTTGAGCAGATGTTTGTAATTTGGATTTCAAAGATTATTATAAAAAATAGTAATGCCCCTCTGTCTCACCTGCATTTTTATATCTTTGCATAGAAAGAGTAGGGACAGGGGAAGACCAATGAGCATGAAAGGAATATGTGTCATTCCCACTGCAAGAAGGTATGGACTCTTCCATCAAAGGCCAACAGAAATCGTCCCCATTGACTCTGCTGGATGGTTTTAGAGAAAAGAGCGTGTGTGCGTGTCGAGCTAGGAACTTGCCTTTGTTCACAGTCTATGCATGAGGAGAGATGAGAGGGAGGAAAAGTCCTTCCTCACCTAGTGCACTTACCTGCCCTCGCTAGACACTCCCACCTCTTCATGGATGTGATGTGTCATTGAATAGAAAGCTCCACGCTGCTCTCTGCCAAGGCCTCTGACATCTAGGTGGGTACCACTTCTGGACAGTCAGGCTGAAAAAGGAACAAAGCATTCGGCAGGCACATCCCAGCGGCATGCCATCAAAGAATGACCTCCTCTTTGAGAGCTGACCGTGCTGACAAATAACCTCACAATGCCTGGAATTTGATGGCAAAGGAGTGTTGGCCAACGGAGAACATAAACCATTGCATGAGTTTCAGGTGATGACTAGCTATGCTTCTATCAAGACGTTCAGGACTCTTGAATCACAAAAATGGAAGTGCCTACCCAAGATATGTGATTATTGGTCATCTTAATAGTAGATGGTTGTAACAATTTATTACTAGTAAAAAACAATAACAACAACAAAATGCCAACAAAATGCCCAGAGCCCCAATGCTTAGTGTTGAAAGGCATTTCTGAAGGACACTGCAATGTGTGCTTTCTAAAATGAAGATATTATTGAAATATCCTTTTAAAAAAATGGAATTACCTTTTGATGCCTCAAATGTCATGAATAATATTTGAAAAGCAGAAAAATATTCCCTTCATAATCTTTGCAAATCCACTTGAATGTTAAGCTCTCCTAAGCTCTGTTTACAAAGACTTGCACCAGTTTTCAACTTGATATGGTAGATTTACTTCTACAATGCAATTGGAAAATTGACTTTTGTATTAGCGAGGGTACTATGTTTTTATAAATTAGATTTCTTGAATTCATTATTTTTCAATAAAATGTACAGCTAATGGTATTTTATTTTGTGTGCAACTACTCCCTTTAATATTATTTGAAGTGGCTATGGGGTTGTGAGTCAACACAGGAAAGATCAATTAGGAAATACTTTAAAATTAGAATCCTTAGTTGGCCAGACTCACATTTTCCAGTAGGGGGCAAGAAAGCACTACATATAAAATTCAGAAATTTCTTTTTTTTTTTTTTTTAAGCCCCATATCCTTTTTGCAAACCAATTAAGTTCCTAAATTGTAAAATTCTAGGCATGATAAGGGAAAAGGATACTCAAATTACATTAAATATAATCTTTTCCTGATATCAGAGGATTATTAAGCATGATCTTTAACTGTTCACTGAGTCCCTCTGGGAGAGAGAAGAGTAAATCTGAGAATTTGGGAAGGGCCTAGAGAATAGGCTATGGTCTTTTGCTTACCGTTTATTTTTAGAACTCTAGGAAAGATGCTGTTGAAGTTTAGCTATATTGTGACCTCCACCTTCCTGCACCTCTCCCATGAACACACTTCCCACTTTGTAAAATACTCTCTTGATTGACATCTTCCTCTTTGTGCATACATAAGATGCTCACTCAAGTGGCCAGTAGAAGAAACAGCTTTTCGTCAGTATTAGAGCAGAGACCATCACAGATAATGAGCTCATAGCCATGTGGACAATGCAATGGAGAGGATCAATTACTGGTAATTGATCTAAGCTGTGCACTTTTCACCTATGGTGCAGACATTCGAAGATCACTAATATAGTCTTCCTGAACAAATTTCTAAATACAACTTGGTGTTTCTTTACTACTGGTCATTTCTTTTATAAGAAAGTATGCTAACTCAAATGCATTTTCCAGGTTTTATTTTCCTTCATTCAATTCTTATTTTTTGGTGGCATGCTTTCCTCTCTGCTCTAGTTTTTATGGGAGAAACCATGTATAAAATGATATCAACTTACTCTATCATGCATTTGGGCATAAATAAATATAAAGTATCAGAAAAGGCTTTTGGAAACTTTTCTAGGGTTGTGTGTTTAAAGCATGATTGGCAAACATTTTAGTGCTTTGTAACACACCTAAAAGAAACTGCCATTTTTCATAACCTTAACAGTGTTCCTTGGTTAGCATAACGCTTATTAGTTATAGAAGTCAATAGTTTCCACATGAATAGCCTATGTTCACATGGTTACTTGAAAAACAGATGGCTATTTGAACATAAACTAAGGTACTTAGGGGAAGACATTTAAGGTACAGTGATGTAAAGATTATGGTAAAATTGTCTGACTTGGGTAAGCGACTTCCCAAAGGATACTGTCATGTTTTATAATGTCTTCCTTGGGACTGGCTTTGTTTACAAGCAGTATTTCGTGTGATTTACAGACTCACTAAAGTAGAATATCAAACTCTACTTCCTTTTTAGACATGAATTCTACCATTTCTTAGTGTGTTTATTTCGTCTGGGAGAGAAACTTAGAAGATCTAGCTTGGAAACAATGCTTGGCCTGGGTGATAGTCAGTACCCCTCACCCATAGGCCATGTCCATGGAGCGGAGGAGCAGGCAGGCTGAGCCTTAAGACAGGGCCAGGGCATGGTTTGCAGGTGTTGGGACTGGGCGGGGTGGGGGAGGGTGGTCATTGGGTTGCCATGGAAACTCAGTGCTCTATTTGTTTTCCAGGTTTGCTTTTACTGTATTACTAAGCCTTGTTTGGTTCTAGTTTTTCTTTTCCAGACAAGATTTTTGACTGGCTCTTAGTAAGTCATCTGTATTAGAGTTACATTAAAATGCTGTTTACCATCTACTTTCCTCCTGAATTTATCTTTACGACACTTTTTCTTGCTTTTTTTTTTTTTAAATAACATAGCTATAGAAAGGAAACACAAGAACCATTTAGTTTACTTTGGTTACAATACTGTTCTATAAAAAGGGCAGTTGAAGTGGTTCTCTCCAAGTATTCAATTATTATTTTAAAATTCAGTTAGATTCCTTGTGAGAAGAAAGAAAATACAGAGTGTAAATCACATTAAAATTTATTTATATTATATCTTTAGGTAGTTGTACAATAGTTACCTTTCAACCAATCAGTTTATGAATACAATGCATTTCTATTGATGTCATACCTTTCATCATTAATCATGTTTCTGCCTTACCTTTATAGAAAGGACTTTCTGTGTCTACATCAAACTAAACCTTAAAAATACCATTTTTTTAAAGATGATGAAGCTTTTAAATTTCCCCAAGACAAGAATGGCCCCACAAAGAATTGCATTAATTTAAATATCTCCCGAATACATCATTTTCTACAAGAAGTGAAATGTCATTAGCTTTATATCAGCTTTTCTTGTCCAGCATGGTAGAAAAGTCAAGGGAACTCGGAAAAAGCTGAGGGAATTCAGAAAAATGTACTCTACCTTTTTTTGTTGTTATTTTTCTCTACGTATTGGAAACAGCCGGATTCAAAGTTCTTGTGAACTCAAGAAATTAAAGGGTCACATTTATCCATGAATTGAATTCCAAGCTAAATAAACTTGCCATGCCTTATTATAAACAAGTAGCACTGCTAGGTGTGAAATTGTCCTGATCTACATGCTTTTGCCAAGTGTGCAGCTGTTTGAACCAACACTTAGTCTCTATTTAAATTAATTTGAATTTTTTTTTTTTTTTTTTTTTTTGCCAGTGGTAGGGCCTGAACTTTAGTCCTGGGCACTGTCCCTCAGCTCTTCAGCTCAAGGCTAGTGCTCTAACACTTGAGCCATAGCACCACTTCCAGCTTTTTTGCTTATGTGGTGCTGAGGAATCGAACCCAAGGCCTCAGGCATGCAAGGGAGGCACTCTACCACTGAGCCACCTTCCCAACCCCAGCACTTAAGTCTCTCGAACCCAGCCTTGGCTCTGATGCCAGGGACTGCTGAGTGGGGTAAGCATCGGGAGTGCTGGACTGTGGATGGCTGTGCTGCTGCTGGGTAAGGAGTGGGACAGAGTGCAGTAGAGTGAACGTTTTAGATACCATTACCCGGAGAAGTTTCACAAACTGCCTTTTCCACTTGGGTCACCTCTTTGCAGCTTCTGCTTTATTTTTTGAAGGGCTCACTCGGTCTGTATGGAAATGGAATCTGTATGACACCATTCTTTCCAGGGAAATACAGATTTCAAAGGACAAAAACACCGAGGAATGTCTGTATTTTAGCAACTGGTTTCAATTGGCGTCTGCAACCGTAGAGAGAGGGGTGTCTAATGTCTACCTTCTCTAAATATTCCATCTTGGTCTTGTCTTCTCTCTCTGTCACAGTTCTCCATAACATTTGTTCTAGAAAGGGTAATTCACTATTTATGGCATGAAGAATTCATTAACGTTTGTCATTCCTCTGAATTTTTAAATCGGCAACAACATGTATTACAGAGCAGAAATGTGCAACTGCCATGCGTATCATTTTGCAGTAGTTCACTGGGTATGACACTTTTTATGAAGAGTGTGAAAGTTAGCAGTTTAGACACCATAAAACAAGCTTTTAACTGGCCATATCGCCCACCCCTCCCAACCCTTTTGTGAACCCCCCTGGGTGAAAACCCACACCCACTTTCAATGGTTTCTCATAATTTCTGCTAGCCTAATAGAGGTGCTTATTTTGGTTTGGCCATATGTTTAGAAGAAAAACAGACATCAGAGGTAGCGTGTGTGACATTGGCTGGCTGAGTCTTAGAACAAAACATTTTCTGTTCAGACCAACAGCTTTATTGTGGTCCATACTTCTTAAAGCAAAACTATTTTAGCACTGTATATATTTAGAATTGTATATTGAACACCGATTTTCTCGCAAAATCCAGGACTTTGCATAGTTCGATCTGTCCCTTTTACAATAAAATGCCTAGAGATATTTTTTTCCAACTTTAGAAGTGAGCCACAAAGTGTTCCCCAGGACTTACAAACACAGCAACACAGACTTTCTGAATGAAAGGAAAGTGAAAGGAAACAAATTTCTCAAATTTGGAATGAAAATCTGTCTTTTAGTTTGGGGTCAAAGGGCAACAGGTATACAAACAGAAGTAGCACTTTACTTACAAGAATGTTTTGTACCATTAACTTTGATTAAACTAGAAAATAGAAGATATTCTAAAGCTTCTCCTGAAAAGATTTCCCAGAACCCGGCCCAAGATATAGAAGTCATATTGGGGACATTTTAGGGAGCCAGGTAGAAAGAAGAGATATTTCAACTTAATAGAAAGAGTGTTATCTCTCCAATGAACTACCCAAGAACATATAAAATTTCTTGTCCCTGGAAGAAAAGTGAATCAACTGAGCAGCATGTATCAGATGAAGCAAGTATTAGATGGTAATGGTCACGTTGCAGCTGAAGTGTCCTTTGGACACTTATGGTCAGTTTTGTGGTTTTACTTGTGGGGCTATGCAGAATCGTTGGTATTTCCTGTGTCTTACCCAGATGGAGTGAGAAACCATGCAGGCAGACTATGAAATGTTCTTAACAACCAGGGCTACATGATCTATATCCATTCCTAAAAAGGGAAGCTAGCTGTCTATTCCCTTGCCTCAAGTCCCCTTTTTCTTAGCTTAAATTCTTCTGTTCTAACACTAAGAAGTCAGTGTTATCTCTCACCAGGGACAAAGTGGGCCAATCACTTTTCCAGGGGTGTCTCTGATGCATTAATGCCTTTTCTAGTGAGGGAAGGTAATTAAGCTAAAGGAAAACCCACAGTAAAACCTACACCCCACAACCTGAAGAACGCAGTTTTATGGGAAGCCAATTCCATGGAATGAGCTAGATTTCCAGGACTGCCAATCTGGCATGTCCTCAATAGTTAATTTTTAAAAATTTATAAAGGGGAAAAATATCCAAGCTGCCAAATATCACTATATTGTCAATAAAATCAAATGAACTGCTGTTTCTGAATATTGGCCCCCAGGGAGAAGAGCATGCTGATTACTTTAAACTTATCACAAATTTCTTTTTAAAAACTTTCTTCCAGGTATTTTTCACTCATTAAATGTTTTATTTAAAGTGATCAAGTATTTTCTATTAAGATGTTGACCTTTGGACTAAATTAATCATTAATATTTTAAAGTAATATAGATTATGACAACTTTGGAGTAGAATTCTTTTCTCCTAGAATGCCTAGAGGCCTCATAAAAGTAAATTGGAATGATATATATATATATATATAGAGAGAGAGAGAGAGAGAGAGAGAGAGAGAAAGAGAGAGAGAGAGAGAGAGAGATATGCGTATATACTGTTTTTATTGGGATAAATTTTTCCCTACCTTTGAATATTGATGTAGTATTTATATATTTTCCAAGAAGCATTTATAGAAAGCTCAATCTGGAATGTTGACAAGAGAACAAAAAAAGAAAAATACAAATGCAGCTTTCATATGAAAAGGAATCATAGTATGATTATCAATGAAAAAGCTTAAGTGCTTTATAAAGGTGATCTGCAATACAAACTATCATCCAAAACACACACAAGAGAAGGTGTTTCTAATGGGCATTTAATGAGGAATAAGTTGCTGAAACTCTAGTTATTACTATGTTGGCTGGACGGAAATGAAAATGTGAAACTCAAAGAAAAATATCATTTTATTAACTACAACTTCAAAATCAAATTAAATGCTTCAACTGATTATAAATAGAATTGGAAAAATAACCAAAAGTTCTTTTGAGTCTTATTTGTGACTAGTGGTTGCAAGTGTTAAGAACCAGCAGGGAACCTGACATTCCTGTAGCAGGGCTATTTTATGCTTGTCTGAATTCCCATCAAGAAGGGCGAATCTCCCAAACAAACCAGGAAGTTTGTCCCTTGTTTTGTGAATAACCACATCTGAAGGCTGATAGGATGTTTCTCAAAGCAACTTTGGGATTCTCAATGTAGAAATCTCCATTGAGTTATAGTTGGATGTACAAACTATCTACATATACACATTTATATTACATTAGTCATTGAAATGATAATATATTTGAAATTACATATAGTCATCACTTTTTTTCTTCTTATAAGTGACAAGCTCTTTTGTCTCTAAAGCTACTGAGACACTGAGAGTGGCAACTGAGATCACTTAGAGTTGAGAATAGTGAAATGTAGAGATTTAGAGTCCTGAACAGCCAACCCATTTGCTTATTCTGATCTCATTTGTCTTGTTAGCCATACACTGACCTAAAATGATCACACCAGAGCCCACAGAGAGTGTAACTCTAAACAGTTCCAAGAAGAAGCATAGCAATTTGTATCTTTTTTTTTTTTTTTCTTGGTTGGTCCTGGGGCCTGAACTTGGTCCTGGGCACTGTCCCTCAGCTCTTCAGCTCAAGGCTAGTACCCTACCACTTGAGCCATAGCACCACTTCTGGCTTTTTTCTGCTTATGTGGTGCTGAGGAATCAAACCGAGGGCCTCATGCATGCAAAGCAAGCGCTCTACCACTGAGCTACCTTCCCAGCCCAGTACTTCTTTTAATTAATTAACTAATTAGTTAATTAGTTAATATATTTTTTATTGTGAGCATACTGTACAGAGGAGTTACAATTACATGGGCAAGATAATGAGTACATTTCTTATCAAGCATTGTTGCCCCTTCTTTGTTTCCCCTTCCCATCCCTTTCCATACTCCCCCCACCTCCCCTGACCCAATCCTCCCTCCTACCAAAGTTGTAAAGTTCGTTTTTCGACATAACGACTTGTACATCTCATGGTTGCAATGGGTCCAACTGTATCCCTACTCAAACAATTTATTTTTGTCCTTCCCCTCCACAAATTATACCAATATCAAATACAGTGAAAGCAGGGGTTGTACTGTGGGGGATAAGTACTTCTTATCTTGAACTTGTCAATCTCAGAGGTGGTGTGCGCTAAATGGAGTGTGGGTTTCCTTGAGGAAACATAATTTTCAGTGTCTCTTAATGCTTTTAAATGGAAGCATTGGGCAATTTCAAAATACTAAGGAAAACAAGCATCTTAAAATGGAAATGTAATAAAAACAAAAAAACACAACCCCCAAAAAACAACAAAAAAACAAAACAAAAAATAAAATAAAATGGAAATGTAGGAGAACGATGCAGAACTAAACATTATCAGATATTTGTGCATGGGACAAGCACATATTGCTGAGAACACCCAGGAACTAAGATCGGAGAGGCAACGTATAAGGTTCAGTTTTAATCATTCAATAGTGCTGTGGCTGTTATTAATCAAGCATTTGTCTCCCCAACCTCCTGTCCTATGGACCAAGCATGGTGATTGTTGTACTACAGCCATTCTTTTCTTTCACGTGTCAGTGTGTGTGTGTGTGTGTGTGTGTGTGTGTGTGTGTGTGTGTGTGTGTGTGTGTACTTGATAGTTCAACCTCTATTTCTGTTCTCCACCACAGCTCATAGGGATGACTGCTCTTTCTTTTTAGGTATATCAATGTTGCACAAAACTGCTTACTACTTTAAAAGGACTGAATTGGTTAGATCAGTAACTCATATACTTACTTACAACCCGGCAGCACTTAGTAATGATAATAAGAGCATTGTACTATGCCATATGCTTTCCACATGAGCTCATTCAGTTTGTCACCCATCTTGTAAAGAAGGTATTATGAAACACCCCTCTCCTGTCCCCCCTCCCTCATACTCTTCTTTTTCTTTCCCTTCCCTTCCTTGTTTCATGGTTAGTTCCTTGATAGATTTCCAGATTTTAAGACACAAAAAGTATTGGCATACAGAAGGTGTTTGTCCAAATATTTTTGAACAAATACAGGAAGACATGTTTTGGAGTATCTTAGTTTAATCAAAGCCTAGAAGCATTTATAAAGAAGTCGCACAAAATAATTCCAAGTGCATGTTCCACTCCTGTCTGGTGACAGGTTCCTCTCAAGTCAGGCAGAATCGAGTTTGTATGCAAACCTTCTGGCTGTGTTGTTTGCTGTCAGTGTGATTATTTAAGTTCCATTCTGAGTGTCATTTTTTTCTTTCATCTTTTTGTTTGTACCTGAGAGTTTGTCTTGTAAGTATGCCCTACTCAACTTAATAAGCTAAGTTAGAGTAAATGCTTAACTCAGGGGCTGACACACTGGTAATAAATATTACATTTGTTTCTCCTCCTTCTCTTTATGACTCAGTGACATGTTAGGTTAAAACATGCGGCTGGTGATATATGTAAAACTTCAGAACTCACTAGGAGAGACTGACGTCAGGGAGATGGGGAAAATTCGCATTTGTTTTAACAAAGTGCATTATCTCCAAATGCCATAATGGATTTTCCATTAACAAACAAGGCATTCAGCTTCCAACCAAGAGGCTAAGTAGCTATTCTTTTGCTATAAGGTTTCATAAAATGTATTACTTTTGTCTTTATTTAGTTTGACTCCAGTTGAAAGACCATCTTAACATAAATAAGAAAAACACTTAAAAGGAGAAGTGCAACCCCAGACATCTGAGGTACAAACAGCTCTTGGTTTAGATGCTTTTTATTCTCAGTTCTTGCAGCCATTGTTTTTCCCTCATCATTCCATCGAGAAGAGTTGAAACGGCCAACCTGTGTATGTGTATGTGGAATGCTTCTGGGAGCTTCTCAATGTTTATCCCATATTGTGTACAATTACCTTGGGCATCTAGAAGCAAAATTTGCTTCTTAACCTAGACTTAGCAATTTTTTAAAAAACAAAATCCTTTGCCTTCAAAACAAAATATTGGCAGATTGTTCCTATCTGAAGTTGAGGGACTTCACTGGAGTTTTAAAAATGTACTTTTTCTCATAAACCTCCTGGGGGAAAAAAATCACTGTTCAATTTCTTCTCCCCCTCCTACACGCTCCTAGCTTCCTGTTTCTCAATGAATTCCCCTGCTCACTGCTATGTGTTCTCTGGTTACCCCAGTCTGAAAAGAGTTTTCATTGTCTATTGTTCCCTGGCCAGGCTTTTTCTAGCTCTAATCCTGCTAACATCTGTAACCTCAGTAATCCTTGGAAGGCTGGGGCTTTTCCCCCAGAAATAACACATGGATCCAGATTTGGAAACTATAGACAAACCAAGGAGGGTTGATATTTTATACTTCAACTCAATTTTGGGTCCCAAAGGCCCAGTGGCGTGTCTGGGACTCCAGGGCAGGAGTTCTCCAAGGGCTGAAGCTTGCTCAATGGATGGGTGGGGGGCCCTGGACAGAAAAGCAAGGGACTTCACACAGGTAGTCTCTGCCTCCAAATACTAAAGGCCAGGTCCTCAGAAAGCTGACCTGGAATCATCATGCATAGTTATACATGCCTATCACATGGGCCACCAAGGATCCCTGAATATTGTCACTTAGCTCTGGGTACTTCCTCAGTGTCCCTACTAGCTCAGCATGGTAAGAAACGCTGGAGTAAAGGATGGAATACTAGTTCCTTCCTTCTCAACTATTTGATCCTGACTCTTGCACACTGTTCATATATGCAAGTTAAAAATTAAGTTAAACAAATAAACAAAAAGGGAGCACTGTGGCCATCCTTAATTTATCATAGATACATTAATTACTATAGCTAAATACCAATTGAAACAGTAAAAACAAATCTAGTCATTGATATAGCATACAAGTATGGTTTCGCAGGACCTATTTTACAGCTACTCTGTAAATTGTCATTATGAAGAATAGCAACAGGTTGCTTAAAATATTAAAAACAGAACAGCCATATGGTCCTGCAATCACTCTTAAAGATATGTATGTGTGTATTTATATTCCTCCCTTTGGAGATTATATATATATATGTATATGTATATATGTATATATAATCTTGCACTGTCAAGTGATTTTCAGTAACAAAGTGTCACATATTTCAAAAGAGAAGAGAGAGTAATCGACAGAGGCAGGGTTCTTGCTAGAACAGGGTGAGAGGTCACTCTTGCCAGGTTCCCTACCTCTGAAGCCTTCTTGGACCTGGGTGATAATGGAATAGTCTTCTGTTCTCTATACCAGCCATGTAGCATCATCCATACTCATCAGTGTCTGGAAGTACATGGCTTCTCTTGACTTTCTAGATCTTTCATTCACTTCATTCTTGGTGGGTCTCAGTCGACTAGGGCTGAGGAAAGAGTCATGATTATAGACCCTCCATTCTCCACCTTGGCTCAGAATAAAGCAGGATTTTAAAATAGTTATTCATTTGGTCAAGTGATATTTTCCAAGATGGCTTTCTTTCCAATGGAACTTATACAGGAGTGTTCAGCAGTCAGCCGCATTGTACACCCCAGGTATATCCTGTCTGGAATTCTCCTGGATGAATCTAGAAATAGGGAGACAGTGTTCTCTCTCAGGCAGGGTTGTTTTTGTGGGGTCCTGAGATGTCATCTGGATGTACGCTCTGTACCTGTCCCATGTCCCCTGCTCTCATTACCTGTAAGAGGCTGATTCACCTGTTGTTCCCTGTCTCTGAACAAGTGCTCTTCTGTGCTGCTTCATGATGTTACTAAGTTAAAACACATACACGTAGAATTGCTTTTATGTGTTCATCTCATGTTTAGCTCCCATATTCATGACTACCTCTTCCATACTTGATCTAAAGAGTCTGTGTTATTCCAAGTTTCCCAACTGCTTTCCTCGTCCTCTCTGTCTTTTTAGCTTTTCAAATTTGTTCTCTACAACATGGATTCTACAGGATGGTCTATGAGCAATACAAACATGATCATGTCTCTTCTTCATATGATTATCAGGATAAAAGAAACTTTATTTGTTCAGATGTATATCTTTTTAATAGTGTACACTTGTATATTTACTACTATTTATTTACTATTTACTGCTATTTATTTTATTTTAATCATTATTTTTATTACTATTTTATTATTTCACCATGCCCTATGCCATGTTATTTGCTCTATCTAAAATGCTCATCCGTTCTTCCTCCACCAATTCTAAAAATCGACTTCCAACTCTTTAGGCTTTCATTTATAATTTATTTCCCTAAGAAAGATTGTCTCACCCATAAATCCAGCCAAAATGCCCTGTGGATTGCAAGAGAGTTTCCTATATTCTCCTCAAAGGTCATTGTGGAATATTAACATCACGTGTTTATTTTTAAGTGTCTTTTTTTATTAACCGTTGAATCTCTGATATATCCGGCAAATAGTTTAAACTGTCATATAACTGCTGATCATGAAACACTTTATTATGTATGAGTGATTCACAGTTTTCTTGGGTTGGGCAACTTTGTCATATTAAGTAGTCATTATGAGGGCTGCATGTAAATGAAGGATGAAGTTTAGGGGCATGGCTGATTTGAATAATACATAGTATCACTACTTTGAAAAGACTTGCGTTGGAATTTGCGTCTGGATTTGTCTTCTTTTAAAGCCTATGAATGTAACGCCAGAGGAGACATTAAAATTTCTTTATACACTATGTTGAAAATGAACTTTACAACTTTGGTGGGGTGGGGGGGGGAGGAGGGGAGGGATGGTAGCTGTGGAGGTGGGAGGGAAGGGATGGTAGGGGGAAAACAAAGGAGGAGGCAACAATGCGCAATAGGAAATGTACTCATTACCCTGCTCATGTAACTGTAACCCCTCTGTATAGCATTTTTACAATAAAAAATATACAAAATTTTTTTCTTTAGATCTTATATTACTTGGGATGATTTTTTAAATGTTTAATTCAGTCTTGTTTATCTATCTTTGGGAGTGGAAGGGGAACACAGAAATGGAGTAACAAAGGGTGAACCAATGCAGCAGTGACACTCACTAGGCAATATGTTGAAAATGAAGTATACAACTTATGTGTGGGGATAGGAGGGAAAAACTGTGAGAGAGTGAAGGAAGGGGTGACACTGTCCAAAAATAAATATACTCATTGCCTGACTTATATACCAGTAACCCCTCTGTACATCACCTTTATAATAACAATAAAAAACCATTTAATTCGAGAAAGTTTATTTCAACTGCATTGTAATGCAGTTTTACGTAAGCATTTCCTCTACGTGTTTCCTATGAATGATATAAACATTATCACAAGCACTGTGTGACTCTCTTATCTCCCATTTGGACAAAAGGCCCTGAGTCTTCCTGGCTGAAGTCAAGGCAATACAGCGGGGTGTTCGTTTTGGAGTCCTTTGGGGGAAAATTTGTTCCCTTGGCCTGTGGCCTCCTCCCTCCATTTTCCAAGGAGGCCAAGTGGCCTTTCTCTTACCCTATTTCCCACAAAGCATTTTCCTTCCTGCCTCTTTCTGCCTCCTTTTCCCCATGTTTACAGATCTTGTGATTAGCGTGGGCTGCAGGAAAACCCAATCACCTCATTTGAAGGTTATCTCACCGACAATCTCAGTTCCGTCTGCAGCAACTCACTTTTGCCTAGTAGTCTCAGACCTACAGATTCTAGGGACTGACAGGGGTCTTGGTGGGTATTTGTGAAGGAGGAAGAGCAGTGTTCTACTCAGTACTCATGTGTTAATAAGTGTTGTGTCTCCAATGTCAAGTCTTTGCTGACGTTAAACAAAGGTATTATAAGATGGTAGAGAACAGACAAAACTGGGGGGTGACGGGTTGAGTGGGAGGGATGGGAAGGGATGGGAAAGGGAAACGGAGGAGGCTACAATGCTTGATAAGAAATGTACTCATTATCTTGCCCGTGTAACCCCTCTGTACTGTATTTTCACAATTAAAAAAAAAAAGAACAGACAATAGTGGTGAGAAGATGAATTTTACAGTGGAACGAGTACTTGAGTAAGAGACCCTGATTTAAATTTTAGTTTACCAAGCACTGAAGCAGACTCTGGATAGTGACACCAACAGCATTTATGAAAAACTAATCTAGACACTAGAATGCAGACTCATTACTTTCAATGAGAAGCTTTGCAAATGGATTCTTTCTATCCTCAAAAAGGCACATGAAACAACAACAACAAAGAGAGGAAAACGTACCTTAGGGAGGTTTGGAATCCCAAGCATACATCCTGTCCAGGCATGTCTAATAAATTATCTTTGCTCTTAACAAGTATAACGTTGTCTTTTATGGATGAAATCTGTTATAATCTCACAAAACTCCCAATTCCCCCCTCTATCACACAGAGACATTCTGTGCTGTTCATTTCACAGGGCTATCCCCATTACCAAGGTTTTTTTTACTCTTTTTTATTCTTTAGATGACCAGAAATACTTTATTATGATTTTTTTGCTTCCTTTTGAGATAACTTATCTCTTTATAATGCCTTCAACAGATGGATACTCTAGGCATTTGCTATTTCTCGTTTAACTTTCAAAGAGAAAATTACTTCCCTGTTCCCTTGGGGTTTTTCCTTTATTAGGTCCTCTGACCCCTAACTGGCTGTAGGTATCACCTGCATCACAATAGCCCATATCCACCTGGTGCCCATGGTGCCCTGCCTCCTGATCACCATTCTGTGCTGGCTCCCCCCTTCATCAACAAAGTCTATTACTCCCCCCACCTCCCCGAAGTCGGCCTTGAGCAGTCACTGGTGGCAGACCCCTGGCATTTTCTCATGATTTGCTCAGGATTAGTATGAATTCCTTTTTCAGGGCCTTCTGTAGGAAGACTATTTCTGTTTAGTTCTCCAAACAGAAACCCTATCTCTTTAGGCCCCTCTGGTAGCTTTCCCTACCATTCTGAATAAATTTATGAAAATTTATACTCTCTCCACAATGAAGAGCCATTTCCTAAAAAAAAAATCTAGCAGAAGATGAGGCACATGGAAAAGTTACTCAGTGAACCAAGCATGTTTGATAGGGATACTTCCACAGTGGTCCAGATCACCTCCTGGTGTCCAGGACACACCCGCTACTGTACGTCAAGTCAAACAATTCTCACAGATCAGGAACACGATGATACCACCATCATTTGGAACCCCATCTTCTCTCTACTACGAGAGAAGGTGAGTGATACTAATTGGCACTTTTAATAGTAGAAATGTATCCAAGTTGTCAATTGTTTTTTTTTTAGTCTTTCTTCAATTTTATTTATTTATTTGTATTGTGAAAATACTGTACAGAGGGGTTACAATTACATGGGCAAGATAATGAGTACCTTTCTTATCAAGCATTGTAGCCTCCTCCTTTGTTTCCCCTTCCCATCCCTTCCCATCCTTCCCTCTCCCCCACCCAATCCAAGTTGTCAATTGTTTAGCTCTTTCCTTGTAGCTTACTTAAAAAAACAATGTCACAATCTCCAAGTTTGTAGTGCCAGATTTATCAAGACAACCAGACAGGGGCGGGGGCTGAGGGCGGGGGGGGGGGGGGGGAGAGGAAGGAGAAGAAAGGTTTTGGAGAAATTCTTTGTCATTTGTGGGTAATGGAACAAGAGGAGCCTGTTTCTCTCTCTCTCTCTCTCTCTCTCTCTCTCTCTCTCTCTCTCTCTCTCTCTCTCTGTCTCTCTGTCTCTCTCTCTCTGTATTGGGAAATGAGAATGGAGCATGTGCTTTCTCTATGGAATATCTTCCCATTGTAATAACAAAAAAAAATTCTAGAAGTTAGGGAAATATAAGACATTATACTAATTAAAGCTAGTGCTCTACCATTTTGAGCCATAGCAGCACTTCCAATTTTCTGGAGCTTAATTGTATATGAGTCTCATGGACTTTATTGCCCAGGCTGGCTTCAAACCGTGACCCTCATATCTCAGCCTCCTGAGTAGCTAGGATTACAGGCGTTGAGCCACTGGTGCTCAGCTTAATTAAAGATCTTATCATTCTCATTTTTCATTTTGGAACATAAGGAAAGTGTAGTTTATTGTATATCTTTCTAAGATATAATAGCTAGAAAACTGACATGGAGTCAACTTTTAAAAAAATCCTTCAGTCACAATTGTCTTGATTTTCACTTCCAGTAGTTTAATATTTTCTTGGTCCAAGTACAACTGCTTTAAAGTGAACTTTAGAGTAATAAAATTAGAGAAAAGAAAATAAATGATGGAACTTTATAAGGAAATAGGGGTTTCTATGTTACTTGGTTGAGAGTCAAAGCTTGCTCCCTTTCATGTAATTTATAACGTTAATTTTGCAAGTGCTGATCTTTCTTAAAGGGACTTGAATTCTTGATGAAAATGAATGATCAAGTTCTGAAACATTAAAGGCCCATTTTCAGAAAAAGTTTCTGTAATAAATTCTGTTTTGGGGGGGAGGGTGGGGAAGATTACTTTACTAGAAGGACTGCTTATTTCAGAGTTAAGGGAGCTTCAAATTAGACTACTCATAAAAGAAAAAGAAAAGCACCCATTCCTTGTATCTGACCTCATTGTTAAAGGAAGACAGGAGAAAAAAAATAACCAAAAAATAATCGTTGGCTTCATTGTCCATTCCTTAGAAAAGTTCTGGTTCATTCAGTTAGTTCAGACTCAAGATAGTCAGTGAGCACATTTTTTTTTTCATTTTATTTTATTTTATTTGTGAACATACTGTACAGAGGGGTTACAATTACATGGGCAGGATAATGCATATATTTCTTACCAAGCATTGCAGCCTCCTCCTTTGTTTACCCTTCACCTCCCTTCCCAGCCTCCCCCCTCCCCCCCCATCCAATCATACCCCCCTCCCCCTCCACACTGACATTGTAAAGCTGAGTTAGTGATTTATAAACACATGGGGAGATAACCGGGCACTGATTAAATAAGCATTTCTGGAACTGGTGAGCAACATTTTGATTCTGGTTGCTCTGGATCTATGTGTGTAGCATTCAAATCCCAGTCAGAGTGAGTTTCTAGAGCAGAAGCAAGGTATTTATTGGACATGTGACTAGACGGGTGTGAATTCCTAGCATGCTGCAGGGGATTCATAAACCTGTTGTTGAGAACAGTTGTAGGAGGCCCGAGGAGGACTGGGTTCCTGGGGGATTTGGTCCTGGTTTCTCTCGTAGTTCCTGAGGCCAAAATGAGCCACTGAAATGGTTTCCGGAGGCCAGGCTATGGGACAAGACACTTGTTGTTCTACTATCCTTTGTGATCTCTTTGACTTTCTGGAGATGGCTGAAAAAAGAAACCCAGGTTTAGTGTAGTTTGACATTTCATATTCTCTAGTAACTTAATATTAATTTTCTTGGTCCTAATACTGCTGCATTAAAGTGAATCTTAGAATAATAAAATTAGGGAAAAGAAATGATGGAAGTTTTTTTTTTTTACTGTGAAAATACTGTACAGAGGAGTTACAATTACATGGGCAAGATAATGAGTACATTTCTTATCAAGCATTGTTCCCTCCTACTTTGTTTCCCCTTCCCATCCCTTCCCATCCTCCCCCCCCCGTCCCCCACCCAATCCTCCCTGCCCCCCTGCCCCCACCAAAGTTGTAAAGTTCAAACTGATGGAAGTTTAAGGAAGTATAGGGTTCTTCCTTCCTTCCTTGGTCATTCATTCATGTGTACATTACAGGTGTTCTGAGAATCACAGGCACTAGGACTTTCAGTCTCAGAAGACTATATTTGGCTCTTAAGACACCAGGATTCTCAAACGTGCTCATTATCTTTTACATTAAACAATGATTCACTCTGTTTATAGTTTCAGAATCTAATATAGTGGCTGATATTAGCAAGCAGTTGTTGAATTTGGATGACTGAGATGATAGTACTAAAAATGTGCTTGATTAAGTGAATGGCATCATTCTGGTGGAGCTGAAGCTAAGATGGCAGCTAAATTGAATTACTGATGACAAATACCAGGTAGTCTGGAAATTTGGTATTTATTTAGTAATATTTTAAATAGGCAGGCAGAAAATGACAAAAAATTAAACTTTGTAGGTGGGTAGGTCCAGCTTTACTTTGGGGGTACTAACAATGAATCACATATGCACAGGTTTTCTTCTGTATAGTTTTTCTGAAACTCAAATATTTTTGGGTCAATGAAGTGCTCATACTTTTTGATAATGAATAGCAGCATTCATAGATTGGAGTCTATTGTGATTGGGAATCATGCTTTTTCATTGTTGGAATGAATTTAGTGCTTCAGATTCAATGTTCATTTCCATCCCAATAGTAGACATTTTGATATGTAAAACCATGTTAATATTTTATTAATTTTGTGAGCTGTTATTTCAGTTTTTAATGTTAAAAAGTGCATGTTAGGGCTCTTATAGAATCACAAGTACTTTTTGAGCATTTTGGTTTCAGTTGCTTTTTATGCAAAAAATGTAGAACAACTTAATCTTCATCAGTAAACAAGGAATGTCACATGCTTGCTTGGAAGTTAAAATAATGCTAAATGTCTGAAACATCAAGGGGGTGTAAGTATCCCATTGGAACTCCAAAGCAGAATATATTGAGAGTTAATGTATGCTGAACAACGTGCAAACCACACTACACACATTATTGCTTTGAAAAGTTCCATGCAGTATGCTCCTCCATTCCCATTTCCCAGCACTCCCTGCAGCTCATCCATACATTTGGGGTCACAGAACACCTAAGGTAGCATAGCTGCAATTCCAGTCAGGGATGGGTCTTCCTCCACACTGGTGGTTCTCAACCTACAGCCATACCTCTTCAGGAAGACTGAAAGGACTTGAACAATTCTTTGAACTTGGGTGGGGAAATATTTTCATTATTTTCATTTCTAGCTTAAATGGAATATTCTTGTTTGTTATACATGCAACAGAAATCTAGTATGAGCGATATTTGTGAGATTTATCATCTATAAAAAATGGCAATTGTTTTTCTATCATTGTTCAATCATTGCAAATAGACTGAACCATCATATCATGACCATTCCCGAGAATCTGTAGTTTCCTTTACATATGTTGATATATATTTTGAACACATTGGTAGGGGTCATTATTTATAGTCCTTTATATTTTGTTTTAATTATTATGCTTACCTTTATTTTTATCTCTTTTTTTTTGTTGTGGGGCCTGAACTCTGGGCCTGTGTGCTGTCCCTCAGCTCTGCAGCTCAAGGCTAGTACTCTACCACTTGAGCCACAGTGACACTTCCGGCTTTTTCTGCTCATGTGGTGCTGAGAAATTGAACCCAGGGCCTCATGCATGCAAGGCAAGCACTCTACCACTGAGCTACCTTCCCAGCCCCACTATTATCTTTATACTAAATATTTGATTACATTATATATATATATATATGTTTAAACATTTAAATTCAGCCTGCGGAAGTAAATTTCCTCAGAGCCCTAGAAGACCCATAAGCCAATAGCCTTCTGTCCCGTTGTTAGGTCCTATCTGGTTGCAGAGCAGAAATTCAATGATTTATACAACTGACAACTTCACTGTAATAGAATTCAGTGCCGTGGCTGGACAAAAAGAATACATGCAGCATCTAGAACATTCAACACATCTATTATTTCCCAGCACATGTATGTCTGCGCAGTACTGCTGGGGATTATGTGCTCATTTCCTGCCAGGCAAGATCTCCAGACAACCATTCATTTTGCACAGGCCAGTAGCAATGGGCTGAAAGTTGTTTCTTTCTCTTCCACTTGTTTTGACTGGTGTTCAAATTATTTATGGTACTCAATGTTAGTTGATTCCTGAAGATAAACATCCCAGTTAGCCTTCCCATTGGGCTGACCTGCTCCTGGATCTGGGCTTTCTCATTGAAGTTGAGTTAGCAGGCATAAACCAAATGGCAGATCCCAGAAACCAGCCTAGGGTCACACTGTTTTTTTTTTTTTTTTAAAATAAGTTTATGTGTGGGTCTCTGTCCTGGTAAATATAGATTTATTGAATTTTAAAGTGAGCATCAATGGATGCAGATAAACTTACTAATGCCTAGGGATTTTGTCAGGAAAGAGATGCAGAGAAATTCTAAAATATTTTCATAGCTACTATGGGATTAGAGGACCTTAGAAATTTGACTCCCTTTGGTCATATCCCTATTCATATTTCAATATATTTCCCTGGAGTGAATCTATTGCAGTGTTAAAAGGCTAGCTTGCATTGACCCAATCTGCTTGGGTTAGGGGATAAGATGGCCTCAGGAAGGGATGGACTTAGAACAATGAAAGGCCTGTGTGTAATTTATTTTCTTCTCAGTGGATGACAGAATCAGAGCCACGTGTGAGCATCTTTAAGCAAGGACATCATTGCAGCAGAGAGTCCCATGACAAAGCCCTAGGATGGAAGGCCATGTGGATTGCCTGGGATAGTTAATTCCCTGCCTGCTACTAACTACTCCTGTGACCTTGAGAATGTGAAGCTCAATTAACCTTCCAGCTCTCAGATTCCTGTTTAAAACATGATACCAGTGGGCAATGAATTTCAAATATCTCTGACAGCTCTAAAATTTTACGATTCTTTGTTTTTGAGACATCACTAATATGGTAAGGCCTTAAATTTACCTTTTATTGATGTAGAGAAGATAAAGCTTCATTTCAGAAACATCTGTTCCATGAAGCATCATCTCTGAAGTTCAATCATAATTGAAAGGTAATTGATTAAAAGTTTCTTGTTAGGATAAGAGGACTAGTTACTGCTAACAAATCGAAAGTGTTTTGTACTATTCAGTTTAAATTGAATTGACTTTAGTAAATATTTTAGTTAAGTCAAAGAGAAAAGTATTATTGAATGATAACTGCAAAATTTTCTCCATTACGTCTATATAATGCACATATTTGTAAACACACCCATGTTTAAAAATAATTGTTGTGTCAAGTGTTAAACAATAGGATTCATAGTCCTTGTATTGATTCTGTACCTTGGTGTAATACATATTCTTAAATGTGCCTAATAGCAAACGTTAGATCCGCTGTATTGTTGGGTAATGGATAGATTCTTTCCCACAGTTACTTGGTAGAATACTGAGTTAATATATACTACTAAGATTAGCAAAGGAGATCATGTGAAACCAAGGGAAAAAATTAGATGATTTTGATGTAAATTCAACATGGACGCTCCCACCTGTTGACAAGACTGTTTCACCACAGAGCTTTCTGGAATGTCACTGAGAAAGTTGTCTCAGTGCATGAACTTTCTGTCTGTGCATTTGCCCAGAGGCTTTGGTGATATAAATCTAAGAAAAATAATCACACGTATGTGTGAAAGATGTACTGTCACTTTGGGATCAGGGTGTAGACCGTGTCCATGAGCCTGTAGTAATTGTATACAGAGTGGCATTCCCAGGTAATGCATGAGCACACACATGGGTTAGTTTGTTTTCCAACTAAATTTCTGCTCATGATTGACATGCATGAGAGACAATATCAAAACATTTTTTATAAGCTAAAATTTGGAAGTCTAGAACACCAACAATGACTCTCCCCTTTAAGAAAACTATTCTTTTTTTTGGGGGGGGAAGTGCTATCCTTGTCAAAAACGTAATAGATTTGATGAGCTTTATCCCAACTTTCCTGTTTTCACCTTCAGAAGACTTTACACCAGGGTTGCGGGAGGAATGTTCTAACACTCTGTCTGGGAAGAAAAGGAAGGGGGAGGAGAATAAGCTGAGCTTATTCTCCTTAGTAATTGAGCTTGTAAATGCATTCGGAGGACCTGCTGAAAGGCAATTTTATAGCAGCTAACAACTGCACAATCTGGGAGCTATTAAAATTGTAAACTGCTATGATAAATTCCAAAGACCCTCACTTGATAGAGATTTTTGTTTGCATGTTGACAAGAGATGAGCCTCAGGCAGATGTGAACTTGCCCTCTAACTCGCTGATAGGAGTTCTAGACAAGGGTGTGGGGAAAAACCTTTGATTTAAGAAAATTCATATTCAAACCTTATCAGGGGTCCAAGATAACAATAACAGCCTCACTCAAGTTATGCAAATGCCCTTATCCCTAGGAAGTCGGAATCCACTGGGATATTTTTCAGGACTTCTCCACCAATCTGTTCTGCTTTGGAGTGTGCTATCACCAGTATAAAAACTTAATGCAGCCATGCCTCTTTATTTTCCTAAAAGAAGTGATCAGAACCTTTGTATTTCCAATGAGAAAAGGCCACCTATTTTTTTATTTTCAAATTCTTTGTTATATTTTTGTAGTTGTTAGCTGTTTGGGGATTTAATGACAACGTTCTTCTTCTTCTTCTTCTTCTTCTTCTTCTTCTTCTTCTTCTTCTTCTTCTTCTTCTTCTTCTTCTTCTTCTTCTTCTTCTTCTTCTTCTTCTCCTTCTCCTTCTCCTCCTCCTCCTCCTCCTCCTCCTCCTCCTCCTCCTCCTCCTCCTCCTCCTCCTCCTCCTCCTCCTCCTCCTCCTCCTCCTCCTCCTCCTCTTCCTCCTCCTCCTCTTCCTCCTCCTCCTCCCTCCTCCTCCTCCTTCTATATACAGCATGTCTGCCAAATCAGAAGAAACATCAACCCATTCTGACTATGTTTTAGAAAATGACCGTGGAATTGTGGTGCTGCCCTGTGGCAAAGAAGGATGAAGATAGTGCAGAGTGTGGCTGGCTGGTCTCAACTCTTGGCTTGCTGGGAGAATTGTTAGCCTGCTTTCATGGACAGTCTCTGGATTATTTATTTGATGAGCCCTTCTGCTTGGCGCCCTAAAAGCTTCCCTTTCCATGTGCTGGAAACTTGCTCTATTAGTGCACACTCATCAATACTACAGTATATAAACAGTCAGAGAAAGGTCTGGATTAAAGACTCTGCCATGCCAGCTCACTGAAGTTCAGACAATAGGAATCTGTCTTGCTAATACAGGACCATTTGCACAAAAGACAACCACCCAAGAGGTAAAACAAAAATCAATTTGATTGATCTTTATGAGATCAAAGAGGCTCTTCCTGCTGTTTTTTTTGTGTGTGTGTGGTATTTGTTCTTATATTTTGTCTGACTCTAAAATGACATCTCTCAGCCTAGCCCTGCTAAGCCTACCAGAGAATTTCTCAACATTAGACAACAGAGCAGAGAGAGTTAGAATTTAGGTGAGAAATGTGTTCCACACATTCAACCTGCCAAGCAGAAGTGTACAACACAATTTACTGCACTAAAGTTTGGAGCTGTAAGATCAAAGTGGGTGTTCAGTATCCCTCTAAGACCTAGACACCTTAAGAACTGTTCTATTTGGGGGTAACAGGTTGGAGTTGAAACCGTAGAAATAGTTGGCACATCATTTTTAATTAGTTCCCTAAATAATAGCTTATTAAAAAGACACCACTGATAAATGTCTTATATTTCAGTTTTTATCATTTTATTAGCTCACACAGAATGCTCTCACATTTGCAAAAATGATATTCCTCAGGTCCTTGGTACAACAGGTTCCAACGATACTTGATAATACTTGTAATGCTGTGAGTACTTTGAATGGTACAGGTGAGCCACTAATGTTTATCTGAGTGTCAGCCCACACAGGGCCTGTTGTATTTGCGCCATGCTGAGAATCTCTGAAGAGGGTTCTTACCAAATGGGATGATCACAAAGCAACACAAGTGCCATCAGCTTTGTAAAGGAGGTGACTGGCAGATCAAGGGATGGCTGCCGAGGACAGGTAACTGAAGACATGACCTGAGCTGCAGCCTGTACTAGCTTTCTCTGAGAACAGTGCTTTCTAAAATTTAGGGTGCTTAAGGCCAATGGAGCATCTAGTTGATGGACAGAGTTTTGAACTGAATCTGAGATCTTTTATGTGTAACATAAACATGGCATTATTTTCTGCAGAACAGACTTCTAGAATGTATTGGTTGCCATGTCTCAAGAGTTGTATGTGAAGAAGGAAGTATTTTGGATAGGGGCTAATCTGGGGGGTTGAATGTGTTTTTTTGATCATTCATGGAGAATTAATAGATGTAGAGTACAGAGATTTAAAAAAATTCTTCTCACTTTAGCCTTATTTTCATTCTAGGCTATGAAGACAAGACATCAGATAAGCAAAAAAAAAAATTAACTCTAGAGTTATTCATCTCTGAGGCGCACACCAACTTGCTTTTAATTTTCATTCAATTGTCCATTGTCACAAAAGTGCCCTTTTCAACAAAGATGCTTTTACTATTTGAACGTAGAATTGTAAGAAGGCATTCAAGAAATGTCAAGTGAAAAAAAATGATTAGTTAATGAAGTTAGGTATATACAGCATTCCTAACTCATCTGAACAGACCCAGAATTTTTTTTTTTGGTCCTAGATAGGTTTTTGTTTCATGTACTATTTCCACTGAATCCTCTTGTGCCCAAGGAATTTTACTCAGGCTGACATTGTGACTGTGCAAGAGAATAGAATTAAGGTGGCCCCTGGGGAGTCAGACTCAGAGCTGTGCTCTCATTAGTACATGCTCAGCTCCACGGAGCTAACAACCCACACATTTGTTGCTGCCCAGGCTAAGGGAGATGAATGTCCCCTCCTTCTCTCTCTAGTTACTGAAGATGTTTTAAATGGTCCCACAGGACTATTGAGATGCAATTGCTTAGAGTATGTGCCAGGTTATCCCAGACTTTGAAATTTGTTGATGTCAAAGTACAAGCTTGCCCTGCTAAATCAAAGGTTCTTTTTGGACAATCTCTCCAATAAAGCTAGATAACTGTGAATTGAAATCTTGGGAGAATGATAGTGCAGCCCAGAGATAACTTTGTGAAATATAAACAGTTGTGTCCTGACCTCTGTATATTGACAATAGAAGTAAATCATTTTTTTAAAGGAATGTAGCTAGTCGCTGTTGGCTCATGCCTGTAATCCTAGCTGCTCAGAAGGCTGAGATCAGAGGATTGTCGTTTGAAGCTAGATTGGGCAAGAAAGTTCATAAGATTTTTATTTGGAGTTAAACACCAGGAAACTGGAAATGGAGCTGTAGTTCAAAGTGATAGAGCTCTAAACTCAACAACAGCACCCAGACCCTGAGTTCAAGCCCCATGACTAACCAAGAAAAAAAAAAGATGTAATCAGACTATGCCTTTTTCATGACCAAATCACAAATGTAAAACAGATTCTGCAAAGACTGACAAATGAAGTCTCACTCATTTCTTTTTTATATTAGCCAAACAGAGCCAGGGTTCAAGTCGTGTTCTTCAGGGACCCTGGAATATCTTGATCAGTAATTTTGGATCTTGGGGTTCTGTTTGGTCTTTTGAATGGGGGAATCACTTGCTAGAGTACATTGTAACACTTGGTGGCAGGAATTTCACTGGAAATGTACGTTTTGTCCTCTTAATTCTCCCCCATGGTCCAGCCTCACTAATAAGTTTATCAGATGAAACAGTGTTTACTGAGCATTTTTTCTAACCCCATTTTTTTTAAAAGGCATCAAATTGGACCCTCAAAATGTCATTACATACATGTGGTATTATTTTCTGCAGAACAGATTTCTAGAACGTAGTAAATAGTCTTGATTAAAATGGAAACCTTTTAAATAATCATAGGGTATAAAATTAAATGGAATAAGTCTGAAGTAATGCAAGTCAACCAAGACGGCTCTAATGCTGTTTTTCTCATTTCCCTCTGCTTCATCCCCTGAAGAGTGTAAAGTTCTTAGGAGTGCATTTCTGCAGTGCTGAGTGGCCCCCTGAGAACACCTGAGCCCTGCTCTCCCCGGGCTGCCAGGCTAGAGAGCATGGTGCCTCCCGCCTGCCTGCCTGTGTGCTTGGCCCGTCCTCCTGGCTGCTTCAGCTCAGGTCATTGCCCCTCTGCTTTGAGCCACCTTCTCCTTTTCCTGAACCACAGTCTTTCCACTGTGCAACTACTGATATTTTTGGACCAGAGAATTGTCTGGTATGGATGTCTGTCCTATGCACGGTGCAGTGTGAGCAAAATGTATGGGCTCTGTACCCACTGCCTGCCAGTAAGTAGTACTTCTTCCCCGCCCCCACACCATTACCCCAAATCCTCCTGACATTGCCAGGTGTCTCCTGGGGACCCTTCCCCACCGTGGAAAACCTTGCTCCAAGTCCTTTTTATCTCTCAAAACCAAGTATCACCTGCAGCACGAAGCCTTGCCTGCTCAGGTAAGAGGTACGCTAATCCATGATGGAAATGGACAACTAAAGTCATTAGCTAAGCATTTTTTTTTAACTAGAGAAGGGACAAATGGGGCGATATAGAACTGGAGAGAATAGGAGAATTGAAGTTCACGTTTATCTCTTCCCTACCTGTCCTCTCTTCTCTCTCTTGGGGTAACCACGATCTCTAGGCTGATTCAGGCCATCTGGAGGCTAAATAATGTTGTTACTTTAATTTGCTTCCCTTTCATTGCTACTGAGTCTGGGAATGTTTTCCTGTGTTCTCTGCCTACTTTTATCGACTGCTGGGTTATTTAGTTTATTTTCTTTTCTAATTTATAATTTTCTACCATCAGTTTGAAATAAAATCCATGTCCGCATCACAGTTATAAGTCATCTGCTTATTATTTGTAATGCAGAAATCCTCGAACGGTCTACCTATTGGTGTTGTTTGTTGCATATTTTGGCCACTGGGTTTTACACAGCAATGTGTGGAGTGCACAATTCAAGACTGCTAGTACATGCTTGAATGGAAGAAAATGTCAGATTTGGTACACAGTGTGTTTTTCCTTACATGACCCAGGGCATTGCTGGGTAAGATATTTAGCCTTTCCTTCTATACTTCTCTTACATGCCTCCTTTGCATCATTGCTCTTGTGGTCATTCATGAGTACAATTAAGTTTTTCCTTGACTGTAAGTATTCAATTGTGAAGATAGATGATCTTACATCTCAAAAGTCACGGAGTGACCACCATTCGGGTAGCATCTACTGTGGATGAAGAGATGGTCTAGGCCTCAGGCAGGATGGAGTGGGAGCGTGCACAATTTCATCAGGCTATACAGAAAAGAAAGCAACTTAGATCACCAATTGCTTATTTCTGGAATCTTCTACTTAGTATTTGCAGAGTCAGTTGGACTACAAACCTATTCTGAGTTCATGGAAGGAAAGAAATGGTGACTGAAATCATGGGGGTAAAAAAACTTGGATAGGTGAGAGACTGCTATAGTTTATACAGAAAGTCTTTCATTGTGCAGGCATGGTCAAAACATATTGGTTTTTTTCCTAATGTTTTTGTAATTTCCCCAGTTAGTTAATTTATGAATAGCTCTATTGGGTAAGGCTAGTGACAAACAACCTCAAATCTTAATTGCCTTATAATGTCTCAGATTGCCTGAAGTTGTTTTCCATGTCTTCTTACTCTGGGCCATTCAGGATGAGCCTCTCTATGTGACATTCCAGCATATTAAGAAGGATGCAGATCTGTACTGGGACTGTGAATGCTTCTGCTTCACCACAGCAAGTGCTATCTGCTTACCTTTTACAGAGGGATGCTTTATTAACATATAGTTGTACAATGGGGGTTTACTGTGACATTTCCATACAGACACATGCACATGTAAAACATTTTATTGCACAAAGCAAATGATAGAACCCCTAATAATATGATAGGTAGAGGTAGTAGATCTCTTTCACTTACAATGGGGTCATGACCTCTAATGAATCCATCAGTCATTGAAAATGCCTTAAGTCAAAATGCCTTTAAAGCAGATTATCAGTGCAGCAACGCGGTCACACTCCATACAGCACACCCTATGGGGCTGCAGCGTTTTCCTGTTGTGATCATGTGACTGGTTGGGAATTGTGGCTCATTGCCCAGCATTGTCAGAGAGTATAACACTGCTGATTGATACCCTGGTAAAGATTAAAATTCAAAATTCAAGGTATAGTTTCTGTTGAGTGTGTATTGCTTTTATACCATTATACATTTCTTTAAGAAAAAATGTGTAATCAGGACACTGTAACGAGGGTACAGAAAAAGGAAAGAAGAAAACCATTTTGTCAGACATTCTCCACAGGACAGGTGCATGTTTGGTCACACCACTGCAAGGTGTCACGTGGAATCAATGAAGGTCAGGAGGAATAATAAATGGCTCAACAATAGTGTAGTCTCCTACAGTTACTTTTTAATACCACCAATAAAATATATCTTTACTACACAGTTTGCCTAGAATTGGCTCACTATTTTGCATTGTTATATCTTCTTTTATCCTGCAGTAGGGAATGTTAAGCGTAGGCTCTCATGCTTGTCAGACATTTGCCTTATCACTGCCGATCCCCCCTGTCCACTGGTTATTTCAAAATCAGAGCCGGGTGCCGGTGGCTCACGGCTGTAATCCTACCTACTCAGGAGGCTGAGATCTGAGGATCACGGTTCAAAGCCAGCCTGGGCAGAAAGTCTGTGAAACTCTTATCTCCAATAAACCACCAGAAAACCAGAAGTGGTGCTGTAGCTCAAGTGGTAGAGCACTCGCCGTTAGCTAAAGAGCTGAGCTCAGGCCCAGAGTTCAAGTCCCATGACTGACAAAAAAGAAAAGAAAAGAAAATCAGGTCAGTCTTCTTGCCTGAGCATGTGTCCTCCTAACTTTACTTTCCCCCATAGCTCGAATGACTGGCATGTGCCATCAACACCTATGAAATGAAATCTTACAAACTGCTCTCTCCAGCCTGGGCTGGCACTGAGATGATCCCAATTCCAGTCTCTCATAGGAAGACGAGCAGGCACAAATGCTTCTCGATGTGCAAGTGGTCAGGCCACGATGATCGAAAATGTGGGGGCCAAGGGGCATCTATGCTTGCTTCTACCAGCAGAATTGGCTGTGATGAGTGGCTCTTACCTGCTAGTCAGAATGTTGAGAAAACTGCTTAGGAAGCAAAGTAACCTCCTTGTTACCCTGACTTCATTCCCCCTTTACCATTTGTCTATGAGCTCATTTGCATTATAGCAGCTGACAGGCAGTGGAACCACAGGAGTGGATTTCTAACACACCGTGCTGAGACGCAAGGTAAGAAGCAGTGGGGAATTTATTGCACAATCCTATTTATGTAAATTAAAACGCAAACAGAGCGTGACATAGTTTATGAGAATACACACATACTTAAGGGTCTTCCTCAGACGCTGGAGAGGGAGGAGGTGTCTACGGGGAGGGCGAGGAATTGGGATGAGCGTGCACAGACTAGACAGTGCACAAAGATAAACGGGAGAAGACAAAGAAGTCTGGCACTTCCTGTCGAGTGGAGCAGCGCATGCGGGCAGTGCTGTGTAATGAACTCGGCCACGGTGCCTGAACATCACCAAAGCAGAACAACAAAATAGACTGTTCTTCACGATGGCTCACAGGAGAAGGTGTGCTGCAGGCCATCATCTCCTGGACACTAATGGCTGTCACTAAAGAGGGACTTCCAGGTCCCTTCACACCAGGTTACTATGTCATTGTCTCATCATGGCCTTGTTCTCCACACAGACAACAGCAGCCCTGGGCCCTGATTCTCACATCTGGGAAACCACATCGCAGGGCCACTGAAAGCTTTAACCTTAAAGTAGATTAAAAATATAGGTTTAGTCTTATGAGGACTCGTGTAATTGTAATCCCGGTGTGTATCACCTCTATGATACCAGCAAATTAATTAAAAACTTTAAAAATGTACTAAAGGTTAATTTTTAAATCGAATTAGGAATTTCTCTCTTTTGTTTAGGCAAACAGACTTAGTTTGTTTTTGTTATTAAATATACAGGATGACTTGCTTATGTATACATAGTTGCCGAAGCACACACTCACGAGGAAGGAGAGAGGCTGGAACTGGCAGGTGGTGGGGGGCTGAGGCCCACAGCAAACCCTGACGCTTGCCAGGACACCTCTGTGTATTTGTCACCAGCTTCAGCCCTGTCACTGCCCCATGAGGAGACACAGCGCTTCCCTTCTGAAAGCACAGCCGGTTGATCCATGGAGAATTCCAGACAGGAGGCTGAGGGCCAGGCAGGGTGGCAGGCTGGGCCAGGTCTGTCTGCCAGACTCAGGATACTCTGTGACCTCTGCTCACAACTGCAGGGGTCACCAGAGCCACCGCCCCACCACAGCCCCACGGAGAACCTTGGGCTACACACCGACTGTCTCACATCCCATGCCTGCTTTGGCCTGGAGATGCAGAGAAACCCAGCTAAAGAAAGAAAGAGAGAAAGGAAGAGAGAGCGCGAGGAAGAGAGAGAGAGAAAGTAGAAAGGAAGGAAAGAAAGGAAGGAAGGAAGGAAGGAAGAGAGAGGGAGAGAGAAAAAGAAAGGAAGGAATGAAGGGAGAGGGAGAGAAAAAGGAAGGAAGAAAGGAAGGAAGGAAAGATAGAAAGGAAAGAAAAAGAGAAAGGAGGGAGGGAAAGAAGGAAAGAAGGAAGAAAAAAGAGGGAGAGAGAAAGAAAAAGAAAGGAAGGAAGAGAGAGAAAGAAAGAAAAGGAAGGAAGGAGAGGAAGAGAGGGGGAGAGAGAAAGGCAGGAAGGAAAGAAAGAGAAATTAAGGAAGGCAGGAAAGGAAGGAAGGAAGAGAGAAAGGAAGGAAGGAAGGAAGGAAGAGAGAGCAAGAGAGCAAGAAAGGAATGAAGGAAGGAACAAAGAAAAAATAAAAGGAAAGATAGAAAGGAAAGAAAGAAGGAAAGATAGGAAAGAAAGAATTAATGAAAGAAAGAAAGGAAAAAGAAAGAAAATAAAGAGACTCTTTAAACCGCATGACCTCTGGTATGAAATGTTACACGCAGCCTTGGCTCTCAGACACAGAGCCTGTTGCTAGCCTGGAGTTTCTCACAGGCTGAAGCAGGATGGTCAGCGCTCTCTTCCTTGCAGGGCAGGTGCAGCCATGGCCCTGATGGACCCCAGCGTCTTAAGGAGCCTGCTCTACACGCAGACCTTCCATACGAATAGAATCACAGCAGGAGCTCGCTGGCTTCCAGGAACCATGGCATCTTTGCCTGCAACAGGGCCACTCCCTAGGTGTCTGCTGTCTCTGGAGTTCCCTGCCTCTTGTCTCTTCTTCCTCTAGACCATGGATGGGCTCATTTCCACCCTCCCTTCACCATACCTCCCTACTCCAGCAAAAACTCAATCTCCCTCCTGTGTGTTATGAGACACTTGTGCAATGCATCTCAATTTAGTATTATTTCCATCTGAGAAAGGGAGAAAAAAATAAAGCCAACCTGCTTTGTCCACCGTGGTATCCTCAATGTCCTTCACAGCCCATGGTATACCTGAGATGATCGGTAAACACATGTGCAAAGTCCAAAGTGATAAATAAGCTAAGAGAAATCAGCTTTGGAACTTCTAATCTCTACTCTCTTTCACCATCTTCCAAGTTCCAGCTAGATATTTTCATCTAAAATACCAACGCTCCTTACTTCCTAGTGTGTGCTTGCTACTTGGTGCTTTCCGCTGTCTGCATGCTGCGGTGGGGGTTACATTATTGTTCATTTTTCTATGCCATTTGACTCAGTGGTTTATTTCCCAGAGTTCCTCTGGTTCTGGGACAGTGGCCTATTTTGATTCTTCTAATGGGGTCCTGACAGTTTGTGTTTATCACCTTCTTTGGGCTATCTACCTTCGCAAATATCTTTAAATATTAATAATCCCTCTTCACCCCTTCTTTTTAGACTATTGACTTGGGTAGTGAGTCGTGAATCTATAGCCACTGCCTCTAAAACAGCAAAACAACCCTGCCAGAAACTTTGACATTTTTATTCTTGAGTATTTCACTGTTACCTCAACATCAGCCCTAATTTTGTTTGCAGCTTTAAATGCTTTTATTTTACTTTGGAAGAGCATGTCATAACTGCACATATGGGGGGATATAGTGTGATATTTCAACATATGTAACTAAGGTACTAATCTACTCAGTAATTAGCATTTCAGTTTCCTTATCATTCCTTTATATTTGGAGCTCACAAGCTTCTAAGTTTTCAAAAATCATGTAAGTTATTGCCACTTAGCATTATGCTTTTATTTGTTTTTGTGATGGCATCAGGGCATGAACTCTGAACCTCTTGCTCTTGCTTGGCTTTCTTACTCACAGCTGGTACCCTATGATCTGAGCCATGCCTCCAGTCTGGCATTTTGACCGTTAATTGGAGATGGAGTCTCACAACTTTTGTGCCTGGACATTTTCTCAAACCTTGGTCTATCTCAGCCTCCTGAGTAACTAGAATTATAGATAAGATCCAGTAGATCCAGGCTCATTTTTATTTATTTTTTATTTATTTTATTTTCTTTTATTTTTTGTTGGTCATAGGGCTTGAACTCTGGGCTTGGACGCTGTCCCTGCACTCTTCAGCTCAAGGTGAGCACTCTACCACTTGAGCCACAGTGCTACTTCTGGTTTTTTGAGTGATTTATTGGAGATAAGAGTCTCACAGACTTTTCTGCTCAGGCTGGCTTTGAACTGTGATCCTCAGATCTCAGCCTCCTGAGTAGCTAGGATTACAGGCGTGAGCCACCGGCGCCCGACTCATTTTTATTATTATACTAACTGACCTCTCTTGAGTTACTTGGCCTTTATTTTGAATTCTCTCACTTGACAGTTTCCTTGTGCACCAGTTTCCTAAGTTAGATAAACCAATCTGTTGCTTCTTGTTCCTTAGCTGTCCCTGCCCTTTAATTGTTCATCAAGAAATGTCCCACAGGCCCCACTGAGCAGCTCTGCATGATGCTTCAGCATTTCCTATTGGAATGACATTTCCTCTGTACCTCTGCTAAAAATCATCTCCCTAAAATGCAAATCAGATTCCCCATCAAGACTCCCTATTTCTTCAGATTGCTGAAGTTCATAATAGCTAACGCTTAAAAATGTGAGCTCATTTTCTTTTTCTTACCTTTCTTCAAAGCATTTTACTTTTTGGTATCATCCTCCACCCAGAACTTTTTGTCTCAAATTCTGAACCAGATACTATCTGTGATTAAGAAAGCTCTCTTTAATCAAGGACTTATAGGGACAAGATTATTATTCAAGAGAGAGGTTTTCTACTTTTATTTTTTTTCTGTCTTTTCAAGTCTCATCTCTGCACACTATTCCCATAGCCAATCTTACACTAAGCCATCTTCCTATTTATCCATCCATCCTTATCTATCATCCATCCTTATCTATCATCCATCCTATATAGTTTAATGCTATTTGGTGAAATATAAATGCACAAGATATTAATTCTTACTCTATATCACAACCATAAATAACTTACCCCAGAGATTTTATGGTATTTACCAAAAGTTTACCCTTTAGAAACATTGTTTCAACTCAAAACAGCTTCTTCAGTGCGTAAGGCACTTGGACCCCTAATGGTTTTCACAGAACAGACAGAAGGCCCGGATGTTTAGAATTTAATACCACAATGAAAACTGTGTATGCCCTCTGTCCACGCTGTGCTCACAGAGGATTCTCAAGGAGCCCTTAAGCTCACACCCCATCTCAGAAATCCATCCTTGCATTCCAAGTGGGATAACATAACAGTCTTCTTGTAGAAACACATGTCCAGGAGAGAATGCCTTGTGCCTCTCAGGAAAACACAATGTTGAGATTACTCACACCACATCCCCTTACGTCAGAACGTGCACTCATTCCATTGTGGTACTCCCTCCTCAATGTTCTGCCCTCAGAGGTGTACAGTGTAAGAAGGGAAATGGAGCCACAAACCTCCAACAAGGGTGTATAGGTTTCCTTTTAGTCATCAGTGTCTAGTCAACATAAGCAGGAACGCTGATTCTAAGTGCAGAACATTACACCTTAGGGCTGGGAAGGTGGCTCAGTGGTAGAGTGTTTGCCTTGCATGTATGAGGCCCTGGGTTTGATTCCTCAGTACCACTTAAGCAGAAAAAACTGGAAGTGGCGCTGTGGCTCAAGTGGTAGAGCGCTAGCCTTGAGCTGAAGAGCTGAGGGACAGGGCCCTGGAGATCAGGCCCAGGACTGACCAAAAAAAAAAAAAAAAAAAAAAAAAGAAAAAAGAAAAAAAAAGAATATTACACTATTACACCTTAACCTAATGCATTCAAAGGACTTCACAGGACTTCCTGGCTTTATCGATTTCACAGAACTAATTTTCCTGAGATGGAGCTAAGCCTAGACTCTTTGAGGAGACCAACAGTAAATAGTTTTATTTGGAACCTGGTATTTGTATAGGGAACAGATGCAGGGGATTTTCAGGGGATGACTGATCCCAAACATGGGTAGATGTTGAGACTTTTACATTTCACTCCAAGAAGAAATAGTTTCCTTTTACTTAATGCTTAATAAAAGTATGAACAAATACAACAGGTTCACATTTTTTTTTTTGATGAAAAGAAGTGACTTTGAAGAAATGTATTAACCTCCATCTCAGAGAAGGACGGCTCCATGTGGTAGCTCATTCTTCATGATGTTTCTGCCTTCTATCCCGTCCATGTGTGGCCTGAGGACTACATCTTCATTTGCTGACTGGGCGATGATGGCATTGGGAAAATTTTACCACAACATTTATGTTCTTCTGAGGGCTGTCTTGGGGGGCTCTCTGCATCCATGGGTACCACATGTGTGGGGACAGAAAGCTGGAGAAGGCTTTGATCACTGCCTTCCATTCACTCAATCCCAGAAACCATAGTCCAAACCATGTGGAGCCAGTATGGTGCTACTAATTACCTTATTACCTTAATGGCCAGAGAACGCTGGCATGATACATTTTTAAGTTGTGAATTAAAAATGGGAATGCATTGGCTTTGATGTTGTCAGAATGAAATCTGTACTACCAAGATTTTGTGAGCCAGAAGATTAATTATGTTTGTACAACCTTTTTCTTCCCTCCCCTTAACCAGTCTCTAAAAAATTGTAAATGTACATGGCATCTTATTTGAGAAATAATTTGAGGCTATTATTTCAAATGGAGTACTGTTAATTTTGTTGGTTCAGTCAATGTGCTGACTGCAATACTTCTACTTTATCTCTCAGTGATAGAATTGTATTAAAACGCTTTTAAAAATAAAAGCAAACATTGTTTAACTGTGAGAATAACCTTCGTGGAGTCAATGAGATGCCTAATGAATAAATCTACTGCATTATATTTAGTTTGACTTTATAAAAACAGTTTCAGAGTTAATTGACAATATAATGCAGGACTAATTTACAGAACTAATTCAGCAGTTCTCTCCTGAGGTCTTGTATCCTTGCTCTCCTTTCTCTTTGTTTCAGAAGTGGAGTTTGATTCAGTTTTTGTGTAATCCTTAGGCTACCTCTGGGATTCTGGTTGACCAGATGGCCCTGGTTACTGTGGAGTAGGTCCTCATTTAGGCAATTGACTAAACTTGACTGCTATGGTCGCAGTTGTAGGTGTATTATTGTATTCATTTTACTAAAGGGCACGTCACTTTTTTTCCCCCTCTCGGAATTTTTAGCAAGTGGTTAAAAATAACCTTTAAGAAAGGTTATATTACTGTGGAGGCCTAGCCCAACCTTTTGGATGGAAATCTGCATCCATCATACTCAGATCTGTCAAAGTGAGTCCGGTGAGCAGTTCAGTAGACAGAAGGTTGAATTCAAATGTCACAGCGCCATGTTTTGTGAGAAACTGGCTGGCTGAGATGACCTTTGCGTGCCAACATTCCATTTTGTAGTTTGAAGCTAGCGTATGAAATTATGCAGTACCTGGACCAGATTGAGAGCAACGATAGGATCAGATTTTAATTCTGGGATTGTCATTTCAGTCCAAAGATAAACATGAATCCGATCACTTTCTTACATTTTCGTTCATAGTCTGGAACTTCATTAGGGCTGACTCATACCTACTGTGGACGAAGATAATGTGAGGTCAGCACTTTGTAGAGGAAATCATCTAAATCTCCCGACTACCTACTTGTACCTTTAGAAGACATTTCTATACTTTTGAAGACCATTCTGTATTATTAAAGGCCATTCTATAGTTTTTAATTGTGTCCATTATCTTCCAAGTTATCACTTTGGAAAAACATTATAAAACCAAGCCAGCAATGTCACTAAAGTGTTGATTCACTTGCATTAAAACCGCATAAAGAATTTATATAGAAATTAGTTAAAATACAGAAATGGCCAGTTGCATTTTTATATGATTGCAAGTAAAATAAAAGAACTTATTTTCATAGAGCCATCATAGTGGTCTCATTTGGTGCATGTTACTTTTGGATGTTGTGTGCTTAACTATTTATAGATAGATCCTAAATGTGCAGACCACCAATCTAAAATAACCCATTTAGCCACTGACATTCTCACTAGAAGACTGAAACCTTGTAGAAATATAAAAGTTCTGGTCATTTTATTCAGCTTTCTTCAACAGCAAAGACCTTTAAATGAATAAGCACTGAATTATTTGCCTTTTCCTCTGATCTCTCCCTTCTACAAAGTATGCTAGGAACATATTGGCCAGTTGCACAGTTCCTAATTGTCATGGGCCAGACACTGAACCTATGGCTACCTTATTGTATTCCAGGTGATACTCTGCATGGTAGCACCAAGAATAGAGCTTTCTCCGGTTTGCTAAGAATGTCTCGATAGCTACCAATTTTTCCCCTTCTCTTCTTATCAGAGCCCTGCTTCTAGGTAACATAACATTGTCTTCTGAGTTACACTATCATCTTTACGTATATGTATATCTGTTTTTTGATGACTGTAATAAATTCCTATCTACTGTGTAATCTATACCACAATGTCATAGTATCCTTATACACATACTCTGTTCTCTGCATCTTTATCCTGTATGTCCAATTTTAACACACTTTTAGGTATTTGAGAAACATTTGGGAAGGAGGATACAGACATCTTATAGTAAGTTAGAATTGTCTATCACTTCTGATACTTTATTCATCTTTTCACCAAATCCCGAGGTCCTATTTGAAATCTGAGATCAAGTGAGCCTTATTTTATGGTACTCAATCAGGTTCATTTTACCTTCTAAAGATTTTAACAGTAGGATAAATATTGGAAATTGCACATTAATTAATGACGATCGACAGTCAAAGAATTTTATGAAATTCACATTACCCATTGCAATTTGATAAAATGGAGTAAGCAAAACATAGAAAATAACATACAACAAACTGTTGTAGATCAAGGAAAAACTGCATCGTGTAGTAAAATACTTTCTAGTCAGTATTAGTCTTTTTTTGTATATCATGAAAGTCAAGAGTGACTTTTATGTATTTGAGGACGGCAAAGTGTGTGTGTGTGTGTAAATGTGTGTACATATGAGCAGCACAAGCAATGTGGCACATATAGCATTAATGATCTACTAGCTTTCTTTATAGAAAATTATCTGCTGATTTAGGTAGTGGAATAAACAGCTAAAATCAACCAAATTGCTACTTGATGCATTATTATCAGTCTTTTTAAAAACAATTTTAAAATTGTTATTATAAAGGTGATGTACAGAGGGGTTACAGTTACATTAGTCAGGTAAAGAGTGCATTTCTTTTTGGACAACATCACCCCTTCCTTCACGCTCTCTGTCTTTTACCAGACCTAACTAGCAAGGATGTAAAGTATAGTTAAGCTCTATTGTTAACAATGATTGTTAACAATGACTTCAGAGAGATATTCTTTAAGGGAAAACACAAAGAATTATAAGGAAGATGAGCTTTGGATTCATATCCTTAGCTCTGGCTTTGGTATTCTCCCTAGGACCAGGACACTTCCAGCTGTAAGTTGGTGCTACTAACCCTCACAAGACCCTGCCCATTTTTCAACACCAAAGACAACATCAGTCCTTTAGAGGGAGATAGGGAATACAGTCAGTGAAGAAGGTCTGGTAGAGGCAGAGAGACAGGAAATGGGAGAATCTGAAGTGGATCCAAGTCAAGATTAGGAAGAGAGTATACAAGGTAGCTGGGCCATCCACTGGGTGCAGAGCTGGGAGGAAAATGATGTATGTTGGACACTCCTTGAGGTGCCAATTTAGGTGGTTAGTTCATGTCCTATTAGTGACCAGATGGTCCATCTGCCTTTGGGTCACCTGCTCTCAATTTACACTTACCCTTCACAAAGTCGACATTAAAGGGAACCTATTTGGTCCTAAGAAATCTGACGGCCTTCTTTCAATTCCAATGATTAATTTAGCACAAGAACAACACACAGCAAAAAACAACAAACAAACGCATAAATATTTCTGGTAGTCTTTTTCCTCTTAAATCTCACAGTTGTGTGTAAGACTGGATATATTCATCTCTGTAGCGCTCACTGAGGTAAGGAGTCTTGCATGTGAAGAAGCTAAGCTTTTTACTCAATGGGTAATGGTTTCATGTTTTAATAAACAGCAAACTCTTGTATTCAAAAGCCATTCTTTTTTCCACTGTTACTTTTACTTTATTATGCTAGTATTTCTTGTCTTACAGTTTTAGGATTTTCTAAACTCATATTTAAATAGTTGTACAAAGGACTTGCCATTTAACAAAGCAGTTTCTGATTATAATGCACCGCAAACATCTCCTGTCCCTCTCTTACCCACTCCGTCCCTATCTCCTATTTTACAGGATATACAATGAGTTCTCGACTGCATTCTCCTCTTCCCTTCTTCATTTGCCTACCCCTTTTCCTTTGACCCCATCTCTTTTGAGTACCTTCTTGGTGTTTTATTTTGCTGAGCTTTGACTTAAACCATAGAAAATAGAGCTCCTCAGAGGCAGAGGATCAGCGGACTGGAAGGAGTCTTGCAGCCTGCTCCATGATTATTTCCTATTCCCAGTGGATCCTGGTCTCAGGGAATGTCCGAGGAAGCCTCCTGGGCCATGTCCCTCTGGGACACCCAGGTTGGCAATGGCTGTTCTGGTTCCTGGAGGTGCAACATATCCACTGGATACTCCCAACAACCAGAATATTCAAACAGTTTGATAAACTGATCGTCCCGCATGTTTTACCCTCACCATGTCATGAGCCTGCTGGGCCTAGGAGACAGCAAACCTCCTCTTCTTGTCATCCATCTGGGAACAGCTCTGTGTCCAGAAGCAGGAGGGCTTCACCTGATTTTCTTTTCAAAGAGAGACACTTAATTCACAACCACCCAAATAAAAACCCATTTCTTTCCCTTTGTCTTGTTTTTGGTAGCACTGGGGACTAAACTCAAGGCCCACTTTTTCTAAGGCAAGAACTCTAGCATTTGAACTACAAGCCCAGTTCCTTTGCATTAGTTCATTTTTTCCCAGAGAGGATACTGCTTTTTGCCTCAAACAGTAATCCTCCCATTTTTGCTTTCTACACAGGTGGCTGGGATTACAGGCAGACACTACCATGCTGATCCCAAACTCAGGTGTAAAGGGAACACACTGGAAGGTTCTACGCAGTGTACAAACACATTACCAGCCTGATGTTTTCCCAATGGTTGTAAGCAGTGTACAGACACATCTTATAAATCATGAGATCATTTTTTCTGCAGGGCAGGAGGGAAAGGCAGCCCTCTGCTGCTCTGGGAATGACACTGGATGAGGCTTCTCAGAGTAGAACCATCTGGGGTGGTGTTGTACTGTCAGCTGCGACACTGCAGGCAGAGCAGGAGATTATTTTTATTGGAAGGCAATAAACTCCAAATACTATCATTACAGGCCTTCGCCCAGCCTCTTTCAAGCTTTCATTATTATTACCCAGCCGCCTCGGCAATTGTATTTGTCAACACTGTGGGGAGAACTCTGCAACCTGTTGGTAGAGTCAGTAAATTGGGATTTGTCTTGTGAATACTGATGCTTTCAAAAGCTCTGTCCTGGCAGCTTGGGAAGAGCCTGCCATTCACCATGACATTTCATTCTGTGTATTGTGATTAGTTTTTGCAGTAGAGTTTTAAAAATGTAATTGCTTTTGTAGTCTGAGGAAGAAAGAGGTACTCGGCAACATTTAGAGTTGCGTTTATAATTGTTTAGGGAGGTAAAGAAGAGCACAATTTCAGAAGGTGATGGTACATAGATTTAAGTAGCCGAGATTTGTTTATTGCCAATCTTTGCCAAATGGGTTTGCACTAATGTAAATAGGGAAACTCGAAAAGAGAATGGCTTCAGAAGATAATGGACAGAGTACAAGGCAACCGATGGATCTCAGGGGAAATTGAGAATCATGTCTCAACTATTTGGGTGTGAAGTGAGTAATTCATACGCAAAAAAGTGATGCAGTTGGGGTTTGATGGTACATTTATGTTAAATAGCAGTAGGTGTCTGCGTGGCTGTTCTTAGGAGGTTTAACAAGCAAATAGAAGGAGAACAACAAATGTGAATAACAAATGAGGCTGGAAATCACGGCTCTGATTTCTGAAAGCATGGGATGTAATCACTGTATACTTCAGACAGCTGGAACATATACATAAAGTTCAAGAAATATGGCCCATACAGACCAGGCTCTTTAACAGTTTTCTTTAGATCAAAGAAGAGATATTAAAAGAAGAGCAGGATTTATTTGTTTGTCCCTCATTCATTACTTCATTTATGGAAGTCAATTTGTGTTCACTGTACGCAAGACATTCTTCTAGTCACTCTAGAAATAGCAGCAAGTAATAGAACCTTCTTATTATATTTTAGTGGAGGAAGCCAGCTGAGGAGAAGCACTTTTATAAAGGGTTCCCTTTAGGGTAACTTTATAAAATGTTGCTACATTATCCCAACCAAAAAGACCCAACAGCTCAGGACCACACATGAGAGATACCCAGCAGAACTCCAAAACCACTTCGTGTTTGCAGCTTAACTAAGATTTTCAGTCAACCTATGTAGTTGTTTGAATGTGTACAATACTTTGATACTTTCAAAATGCTATATATTTAACTCAGATATAAGAAGGTATAGGGGTAGAGTTGTAATACAGTTGTAATACACCACCATTTTGGTGGTGCTGGAGATTAAATCCAAGGCCTCAAGTACATTAGACAACTATCTACCAACGGTCAACATCCCCAGCTCTAAGAGTCACATTGTCTTCAAAGGTAACTGGGGAAAATATTACTGGTAATGATTACATTTACTGAAATAAAGCAATAATTTATAGGATTATATTTCTTGGTTTTTTCACTAATGTACCATAGAGGTATATGACAAAGTTTTGAGTGATACAGAACATTCTTTCTTCCTCCTCTTCTGCTTTTAGCAACAGCAGCAGCAGCATGAAGAAGATGGCTCCCACTGTAGAGATCAGAGATCGTTTTGCCCTTGGATTCCCCTACATTACTGGGAAAATAATTCATTTGGAACAGACTAATACAATAATTCCCTTAATTAGAAAATATTTCACTAGATAAATTCTGGGAAAAAGGAATCTTTCTGCCATATTTTAAAGGTCTTTTTTTAAAAAAATAAAAATAGGGTCTTATGAATTTTATGATTTCTCTTTGAAGAAAATCACTTACTGGCAGAATCTATAATTATTGGGCTGTGTTTTAGGCCATCTATATTTAATGATTCCTTGTATTGTGGCTCAAATTCTTTTTATTGACCTAATTTGGCATCTCTATAAGACCAATATACTATACTAATACTTTGTTGTGACAGTAGCTAATGGTCACCTATAAAGCTTTATATTATTTGAAATCATAGCCCAATGTGATGGGAAAGTAATAAAATATGTAGACAGATTCAATGTATAAACTCACTAGTCAAATAATAGATATTTTTAGCATTGAAACATAAAGAATTCCAGATCTAGAAAATGTGTGTGTGTGTGTGTGTGTGTGTGTGTGTGTGTGTGTGTGTTTGTGTGTGCATATTGCTGGAGATCAAATCCAGAGTCCTTGGAATAATTAGTTAGTGTTCCACTGCTGAGCTATATCCTGAGTTATAAGACTATATAATACCATTAATATTCCTATTATGTCTAAATCTGAAGATCCTGTTTTAAAATAAGTCTACAAAACTTCTTGTGTAGAATGACTTGCTCAAAGTCATGACAATTTTAACTTCTGCAACACTAATAAGCTTATGCTAAAGTATTAAAGAACTACAAATCAGTGTCTGATTTGTGGTACAAAGATACTTGGTCACTAATCTTAGGTGATTAGGAATTCAGTGATTTAGGTGCAAATGTTTCCCCTTCACTTAGAGCAATTTATAAGGCCATGTAGTGCCTCAGTTCTCTTCCTGTAGAATACAGTTGACAATAATAATTAACCTGATATGAAAAATTGACTGGGAAGTTAACATAACTCCTTTTGAGTTTTAATCTATCTTGGCTCCACATCTGGTGTCTGAAGATGCATTTAATAGGCCAATGAAGGTATAGTCCATTATTTAAGAGATAAAAGGTCATAATTCCATCGTCAATATGGCTATTCTCTAGATGAGATGCTGGATATGATTTTTTATTGTACATTTTCCAGCCACACCCCATTGTTGTTGTTTTTACTCTTAACCATAGATAATTTTTTAGTGCTCAGGCCATACTTAGCTAATCTATTTACTAATTAAGTGACAGATGTCCTTGTAGTCACAAGGTTTTACAAATGCTAAAATACCTTTCCATATCTACATTCAGTTATGAGCCCTTTATAATGGAACAGGAAATAGAGATTTCTTTCTTTGAGGTTCCCTCTGCCCATTTTTAGCAACTGCAGTAATTGTTCCCAGAAGTCACTCCACGGCAGCCTGGACTGTCATCCTTTGATGTGTCTCTCCCCTGGAAAAGATCAAAAAAGTTCTTATAATTACCTTTGGTAATTTTAGAGTCATTATTTTTGTTGTTAAGATATTTAGCACTCAAAAAAAATTCTGGGTCAACAAGTCACGGTGTGCCTGAGCAGCAGTGCGACAGGGTAGGTGGGAACTGGACCCCGCCGATTTACCTTTGGTGCGGCTACGTGGAACCTTTTCTCCCTTCCCAGGATGCTCAATCTCAGAAATACAGGCTGAAAAATGGTCACTTAATAGGCATCGGTGTAAATAGCTAATTTAACAAATTTTGTGAAATCGAGAGAGACAATCTGTGCTAATTCCAAAGGACTGAGAAACAAATTGTGAGGCTGAAAAATGCATGCTGATGTTGATGAGGAAAGGTCTTGTAAAGGGCTGTGCTAAGTCAATGAGTGTTTATTGAACTACTACATGCTGTATTTTGCAGGACACTGGGAAGTAAGAGACTGGGGCCAACCAGAGCTTTAGGTATGACTCATTTCTGAGAAATATAAGCAGGTTAGTAACGGCATATAGGATCTCTGGATTCATATATTGATAACATCATATGCTGTTGTTGCTAGGCAAAAGGTACACACACACACACACACACACACACACACACACACAGAGCCAACCAGGTATCTTGGGATCATTGTATTTCATCTTTTCTGCTTTCCATTCTTGTTATCAAACTTGAGTTCACATTATAAACACTTGTGATGGTTCTGAATCTGAACAGCCCTCCTATTCAAGTCTCTAGACAGTCTAGCTTTGATTCTGTGAAGCAGTCTGAACAATCCCTGAATCATGCTGATAAAAGACCATGAAATACAGGTAGTTAAAAAAGAGCTAATAATGAGGAAAGGAACATTTTACATAGCCAGATTTAGGCTTTGAAGGATTTGCAGTCAACAACCTGGGTTTCCTCAGCCTGTATCTGGGTAGATCAGACACAAACATGAGGAAGTTCTCAACTGGACAAAGTTGGCCAGGTTATATTTGTTGTCAAGATCATTGGCAAGTTTGAAAGTTTATTGAAGCAGAATGTTCTGGGAGGGGAGGCATTGGAGGCAAGAATGAACTCATGGTTGGAAGATGCTAATGCTGCCTATATCCTCACATGAATATTTTTATGAGACACCAGAGAAGTCAAAGCTAAATTTAGTTTACCTAGTTCTGGTGATGTTTTCTAGGGTGGTATTTTTCACACACAGTCAATCTGCCTACATGGAAGTTAAGGAAAATAAATTCTTTCTAGAAACATCTATCAAAAAAGAATAGATTTGCTGGACTTTGGTGGTCCCATTACATTTTCCTTGAGCTTTCCTACATTTCCATGGAAAATTTATTGACCCTAAGAGTGACAAAAAAGTTCAAATAAATCTTTCTGTGGAGTAGAGGGAACATTCTCTGATTTTGTTATGCTCATCCTAGTAGTAAGTTCAGGGTTGGTTTCTCCTACCTTCTAAACTGCTGAGTGATAGCCTTTAATTCTCCTTGTCCACAACAGATAACGCTAACTAATGTCTTGAGATGTTGGAGTAAAACAAACAGAAGTAATCAGAACATCCAAATCAACACTATGTAATTTGACTAAGCTACAGCCTAGCTTGTGAAGGAAAAATAATTATGGATCAGATGCATAGTTTTTGAGGAAAGTTTATGCAAGGTACATTGTATATATCTCTTGAAATAAATTGCATTAACACACAGAGACACTCACATGCACTCACGTGTGCACACACACACACACACACACACACACACACACACACACACACACACACACACACAGGTCTAGCAATTGAGGCCCACTAGGAGCTATGCTTTTCCTTTAGATTTAAATTTTTTTTCACCTTTGGAAGACTTCAGGGTATTAAATGATTAAGAGATGCATACCAGGACTCTCAAGATGGCTTTTGGAACACTTTGCTTGCAATTTACATAACCATTAGGAGGACTTTGTTTGTAGATAGGCAAAATAATGCTCAACATTGACTGCTGAATTTGATCAATTGAGACATTCAACTAGAATAATTCAGGCCAAAATATAGCCCCCCCCCCCATTAATGAAAGCTTTTCAAGGGTGTGAATTTTCTGTAAAAATGTTTTAACTGTCCAAACTGTGCCTGAATGAGTACTATTTTAAGTTTCATACACATTAAGAAACAATTTATTTCCAGTTTACTTTTTTTTTTGCTTAGCTTCTGGTAGACATTTAAAATCAATACTTTTCTTAATGTAAGATATTACGTAGACCATACTAAAATCACATACTGACTTACACTTTCAAGCCCAGGACAAGAAACTAAGTTTATATCATTTTTTTTCCTTCTTTAAAAACTTGCAAAGGCAAAAGAAAGGTCGCTTAACTTTAATAGTATACTCAGCATCAAATTCAGGTGTCTTTCCCCTCCCTCCCTCCCTTTCTCCCTCCCTCCTTCTCTTTCTTCCTTTCTTTCTTCCTTCCTCCCTTCCTTCTTGTGAATAGTTTATTTAATGGTTGCAAGTCCACTGGCTTCTTTCCTCTATCCCCTCTCTCTCCCCTGCCCTTCCATCTGTCCTTCTGTCCCTTCTTTCACAACACAATTGCTTTATTTAATGGTTGTGAGTCTTCTTGTGGGTCAAGGGATCCATCACTGGGACCCAGAAGCAAGCTCAGTGCAATGTCTGAACCTTGTAGTCTATTGGCCATTCTCAATGGCACAGAGCCTTTCATGTTGGTGTTGATTGAATGGCTCAAGATGGCTATAAATTTCACATGCATCTGTGTACACTGTCACAGGGGGTTAATGCTTCCAGAATCTGGGTGACCCTGGCCAGCTTGATGGGCTTCACAGAGCTGGCATTCATGTTGGTAGCATAGCGGTCTGATAGAGATTTCTAAGGAACCATAATGCTGTATAGCAAAGCATGGCAATGCCCAATGGGTATTAAATTTAGATAGGATGTTTGCTCTCAAGTGTGTGGTTAAGTGTGTATACTGATCTTCCTGGCCATGTTTTCCAAGTCTGGAACTACACTAGGACCTCCAGCAAGGTGTTCCAAGGATGGCCTCAAGGTAAAGAAAGAAGAGCAAACAGAGGGATTCAGGCCATGTTGGCCTCTGCTAGTATTAAAGTTGCTTCAGAGTTAGTGTGCAAGAGCATAGAAAGGGAGGTGCAACCACAGGACCTTAGGTGTGTACTTCAGCTACAGCAAGTAGGAGAAGGCTCCTCAATGCATGGAGGTGAGGTGTGGGGTCACATCATCGAAGGCAAGTAGGAGAAACCTCCTCAATGTGTGGAGTGGAGGAAGAAACAGCTGTCAGGTATTAGAAAGAATCGTGCAATCCTGAAACAGGATTTCTCAGGCCTGGGAACTTGACTATCTCTATAAGATCCCGGAATTGTAATTCTTAACAAACATCACAGATATCTGCAGCAGCTTCTCCCCTGTTCAATAGGAAATATACTCATTACCCTACTCATGTAACTGTAATTCTGCTGTACAGTATTTTTACAATAAAAAATATATGAAAAAAGAAAGAAAGATCCTAAAGTATTTTTTAATTGTTGAGAAATTAGTGTTGCTTTGAAATCTAGGCAAATATTTTAAATTATCGACACAACACTCTAAACACAGTATGGAAGTAGCAATTGTGATTTATTTTTGATTTCTACTGGAAGAAATTTTGTCCTTTTTTTCTTTACACATTGGCTTGGAAAATGGCTTAGTTTTTTAAAACCAAATCACACTAAACCAAACCAAAATCTTGTCATATGAGTTGGAGGGAATCTGGCACCAGCCAGACTCCTCACTGGGACCTGAGTCTGCTAGTTTCTGGTGATTACCTAATTCTAAGCAACAAGTAATGTATATGATTTCAAACCTCCATCTTTCTTCCACTGGCTTCTCTCTCTGTAAATCCATGAACATCTCAGCATTTCCAATACTCCCTTCCTAGAATTCTCCCACCTCTCCAAGGAAAGGCAAGTGGACAAAAAGATGCAGTTATTGTATTCCATATAAATGTCTCTGATTTTCCTTATTATAAATAAATGCTAATAGTTATCCCAGTAAATAGGCCCCTGTCTACATATCTGATGAGTGTGTTAAATTCACAAGAATCAGTGGTCGGCCTCTTCACACAGGAGCAGCAGTTATAGAGATGCTGTGACATCCTAAATAACCCCTCTTCACCAGCTCATTGGGGCTTCACTCTGTCTCTCTGTCTCCACTGGTGTCTGAATAGTCACCAATGAGATTTGCCTTATTGTGAAGGAGCTTGAGCTGGCACATCAGGCAATAGCTATTGGCAATAGCTCTTGATGGTGGAAGCCCTTCTCTTGAGTTTTGCATTTAACATATTGCTTGGAGAAACTTTTATTGAGCGTTATAGTTATTTTTTATTTGTTCCTCACACAATACACTTGTATTATTGTATTGTACAATTGTACTATTGTACTATCATAGTTAGAGACTGAGGCTTAGAGACGTTAAGGAACTGGAGGAAGACCATTCTGGCTGCTGGATATCTTGGTTCACAGAATGACACCGTTACTCTTCCTATTGCTACCAAGCGGAGAGAGTGAGAAAGCCAGGCATTGCTAAAGCTCTGGGATGGAGTCGTTCTGAGATTAGCCATTATCATTTCTGAGATTAGAAGCTGACGTAGTAAATTGAAAGATTTGATATCCAAAGAGCCTGTAGGTCTAAGGAAGTATACACTCTGGTGAATTGTCAAATATTTGGACATTATTCTGTTCTATTATTGGAGAAAGATGTGGAACTGTGTTTCTGATTGAAAGTGAAGAAAGAAACCACTGGGTAGCTGCCATTCTGAAAATTACTGTTAATGCCAAATTCCATCCTTGTGAATAATTGTATATGTGATTATGTATGTGTACAACCACAGGACTTTTGAAACAGGATGAATATAGCATAGATAATTTATGGACTCATAATATCAGCATAAGAAAAGATCATTGAGATTACCTAATGTAACTCCCTCAATATATAGTTGAAGAAAGTTATTCCTAGAGAAACTGAGTGTTGAAGATCCTTCCATTGTGTTGCTCCAAGATAGCAATTTTACACCAAGTATGTGACTTCAGCAAACATGCATTCGAATTTTCCAGACAGTGTCATTTTCAAATCTACTTTACTGCAATTCTAAATCTATTGATGTGTTGTGGACACTCATATTTCAGGATTCCATTTATAGCTCTGATATCATATTTCACTTTCAGAAGTACCACAAAGATTTTTGGTCAGACTATTTGTTCCAGCAGTTTCTGGTATGGAAAATATGTTCACCATAATCATGATTGAGTGTGCACATTTCCAGGCCAATGGTGAAAGACCAATCATAATTTTCCCTCTCAAGTCGTTTTTTTTTTCTCTTTTCATGGCATCTTTAATCATTCTATCCTTGTCTTCTTGTTTCCTTCCCTTCTGTGTTGCAGTTTCTGGTCACTGTCTTTGTTTTATACTAAAGAGACTTTGTTTGTGTCTATTGAGATGATGACCAAGAACTAGTCAGGTACATGTCCAGTTTGAGGCCGGTCGAGAAATACAGGCATCCTTGTTACAAATGGGAGAACAGACCTACAGCATTAATTAATATGTTATTAAATTCACCTAGAAAAGGTATTCCAGTCAGCGTCTCTCATAGCTGTGGGTCCTGGCCTGGGTAAATGAATAAAGGATCTCGGCTAACTTGGCAAGGCACTACTGTGCCAATTCTTCAATTCTTAAGCAAAACAAATGGAAAAGAAGGCATCTCCCATGTGGAGAAGCTCACTGGTAACCTCTTGTTCTTCCAGCAATATACAGTTGTTTGTAGCCACTCTATGGTTTGTAGCCACCAAGATCTGCTGGGTCACTTGTATTAATTCCATTTTATGGATACACTGTGGCTTGAGCTACCTGTCAGCTGTGTCAGTATGTACATGGTGGGCTGAAGAGCCAATAGCCAGATTGTGGTACCACGTCTTCGAATTTATTTCCTTCTCTTGTTTCCAAGAGAGAGTTGCTGTCCTCACAGACCCACATAGGGGCGAGCGAGAAGTACATTGCTGCAGGCAGCGGTCAGGACTGCTTCTCCAGGACAAATGAGGCCCCGGAAAAGATCCATGGCTAGTATATTGAACTCTTTCTTCATTAAAACTGAGCACCTGGCAGACGGTGCTGTTCCAGGAACATCGTGTCAGAGCTGGAGAATAGGTTTTCTACAAGAGTCAGAGATTTGTAATCAAGGAGATCATTTGTCTTTTTCTCTCCCCAAGAAGCTCTGTACCATTTAGTTGCAGAACTGGTAGTTTATCTCTTATTCTTTCCTCATAGAACTTCATCCAGGATCTCTTTCACTACTTCCAGCCTGTGGCAGGCTCTTGAGATTTTGCACAACTTGCTTAAACTATATGTGAATGAAATTTCTTGGCTGATGTCCTATTAATGAGACCCAGCAGTATAAAGTTTCTAAACCACTAAAGCTAATCATCACATTTCTCTTGTTCCTTACAAGACCCCGTCAGCGAATTCTGACAGCTGTGATTGAAGGAGAAAAGAAGATCATATATCTTATCATACTGAAAAGAAAACACAGTGTCTGTGGCAATTAAGGAAATAGGAAGAAATCATGAGACCGAACGTATCATTCTCTTTCGAAGGTAGGATGTGTGCAGAAGGATACATTCCATTGCTTCCTCTAGTCAGAAGAGACTTACTGATAATGATAGCAATATGGGTAAATGAGGTCAAGATCTTGGGTCACATTTGAGGTGATATAATTTGCATCTTTGATGTCACCCAGCTTGCTATAAATGATGTTGTCCAACACCACAGAGACATCGAATGTATATGATTGTAGAAAGACGTAGTTCTATTATTAGAAAAACAGTGAGAGCAAATGTCTTGACAGAACTGTCGTGGTAGAGCCAATATGTCCACAGAAAACACTAACATTCCATTTGGGGTTCATTGGGATGAACCACTGGCACTCTTCATCAGGGCAATGCGAAGTCCTACTTCATACTCAACAATCTTTGGTACTGTGACACTCAATGAGCCATGTGGTTTCTCTGAGACTCCATTTCATTTGAAATATGGGGACAACTAAACAAGATCAGCACGTAAGATCAGCACACTTTTTTTTTTTAATACTTAGCAACTCTTTTAAAATATCTAACCTACAGAGTCTTCATGGGGATTGCATGAAGAGCTATGCATTCAAGCAGTATACAGATGTAAATCCTTATACATCTGTAAGCTCTCACTATTGTTATCTCCTCTCTGAATGAGCATACCATGTGAAGGTGTGTGTGCATACATATGTATGAGGGATGGACAACGGTATGTGCGTGTCTACTCGCTCTCTGGCTTTACACATGAGACTGTTCAATGCAATGTGAAAAAGTAAGCAATGCCGTATCTAATATTTTTAAATAATCAATTCCATTTAAACCACAGACTCGCGGGAGAATTACATCAGCCTCCTGGAGGCTGTAACAATCTCTGGGTGAGATTGGATCTGCCACTCTCAACCTCCATGCTGAGGGAAAGTGTGTGTGTTTTAATGGGTTTCTACGGTGGGTTGACCTTTCCAGTATATAGGTGAGCTGACTGGTTCCTGGATCTGAAACCTTCAGAGGCGCACATGGCTGGAGGGTAGGAGGGTAGAAGGTATTTTCTAATCAATAACACTTCAAGTCAGCAAAAACCTACATCAGCTCAATTCTGCAAAATCTTATAACACTTTGTGACAAAGTCATTTATGAATGTTCTTTAGCATTTAAAAGGCTCTTTGTATACCCTGTCAGAATTCCAAGCAATGAATTTTGCCTGGTTTTTAGAAGGGGAAAAAAAAGTCTTCCATCTAATTTTTAAGAGAGTACATGAATAAATTTCACTCAGCTTTAGTTGGCGACATCTGTTGTTTATTTCGGAGTTGGAATCATGAAATGTTAGATCAACCAGGGACCTTGGAGACTTCTAAGTCCAGCGGTTTTTGAACTGGGCTCTGCAGAGCTGGGGAAGTCTATGGGGGTGCCTCTGGGGTCCCCACTGACAGGCGCAGATGGGCTTGCTGATTGGCACAGTTCCAAGAGCTCCAGCCCATTTCACCAGAGTAACATTGTTTTTAAGCGATTCACATATTAAAACTCATTATAGCATTTTATTTAAAATTCTTCTTTCATTTAGAATGTTGGCAAACCACCAATCTACTCCAAATCCCTCATCTTACAATTGAGGATTCAAAGCTTTCAGAGAGGTCATTTTTTATATACACATATGAAATAATATATAGAATCTGTGTTGATCTACCCTTATTTTGGTTATTACCTCACTTAAGTAATTGAGTGTTGGAGGAAGAAGAGGGAAAGATGGTCACCTTTCACTTAAAGGTGGGGACAAGCTGATGGACAGGTGCTGAGCTGTTCTTGATAAGCTTGTATATTTATTCGCCTAGTGCCATGGAAGAGAGAGAGAGAAATAAAAGGACAGTCAAATTGTGACTTTGAGGAGGGTTAGTGTTAGAGGTACTTATGGAATTACCTCTTCAGCACAAAACTTGTGAATAAACCGAATAAGTAATCAGATCTTCAGATTCAACACTAAGTTTATTTATGTTGTATTATTACAGTATTTTGGTACAGTGAAGCAATGGTGTCTACCTTCAGCAAATCCCGTCTACCCTGGGAGGTGAAAGGACCATGAAAGACTCAAGGAACTAGAGTTGATTCAGGGCCTGGAGGTCAGCAAGGGATGTAGGGAAAATGTGGAGTGGGGAGGGAGAGAAGGGAGAAAGATCCAGCTCTTCTGGTGCTTTATCAGCCAAACTGAGATGTTTAGAACTTATTTTAAAAATGATGTGGAACAATAAACTGACCATAAATAAGGGAATGAGACTCTTTTTTTCTAGTACTGAGGCTTGAACTCAAGGCCTTGGCACTGTCCCTGAAGCTTCTTTTGCTTAAGGCTAGTGCTCTACTACTTGAGCCACAATGCCACTTCCAGCTTGTTCTGCTTATGTGGTGCTGAGGAATCAAACCCAGGGCTTTATGTATGCTAGGCAAGCACTCTACCACTGGGCCACCTTCCCAGCCCAGGAATAAGACTTTGATTTGGTTATGTCAATTTTTAGACATCTGTTTATATCCATATGATAGAACAATCTAGGCAGTTAAGAGTCCAGAGACCAGAATTCAGGGGATATGATACGCAGGAAGTCTGCTTCATTTAAGGCCATTGGTCTGAATGGAGATAATCTAGGGTATGGGAAAAGATAATTGGGACTAGAGTCAACCCTAGAAGGGTGATTCAAGGTGGAGAGCAGCCACTGGTCAAAGACAAACCAAGATGATGTGCTACGGTGACACAGAATGCCTATAACTGCCAATGTGTCGACTCTGTGATGCTTATGATAGGGTCTGGCACCTCAAAAATATTTAATTGGTGGTATGGTAAATTATAATATTCTAAGTAAGTGATAATAGAAGGCCATTATTTTTGGAGGGATATTGAAGGGACTTGAAGGGATATTGTCTACTGTTTCTTATTATATAGCATGTAGATCTCTTATCATTTAGAAGGTCTAATTCACACATGCAAAGAGATTTAATTCTGTATATACTTTTTGTGATCATGAGAGTTTTAACTTTTGTATGCCTGGATTTTGAGGTGGGAATACTCGGTAAGCATAATTGGAAAGTGGTACCTTTGTACACTGTATGCATTAAACAACGTCTAAGCTTTACAGTTAGAAAGAATTAGTCCTTGAAGCTGTTGGTGGAGAGGGAAATTGAAAAGGGATGCAAATGATTTGGGAAAACCTCTCTAGTCTGTGTGGATTTTGAAGAGCATGAGGTCATATTTCTGGGTAGTTAAAATAAAGTTGTTCCTAGCCCATATTCTCCTAACTTATGCGTTTAACTTGACTTTGTACCAGGGACTATAACAGGAGACAATAAGTCTAAGAAACCACTGTAGATATATTCAACTTCAGGAAGGCAATGGGAATTTAGGTGTGGTACTCAGTCACACATTCTGTGACAACGCAAAATTATCTGGAATAAGAGCCAAATGGATGGAAAATGTACCAGAGATAAAGAATTTAAAATATTGCTAGCACGAAAGAAAGGGATGAAGCCTAGAAAGCAACTCTACTGTATTTCTTATCAATAATTTTAAGAACATTCCCATTAGTTGACTGTGGGTTCGATGCTGTACTTTGACAACCTGAGCAGGAACTTTCTCATGGATGCTCCCCCTAAGAAGGGACATTGCTGATATCACCGATGAACATGCAAATATGTGTTCATATAAAAACACAAAATTAGTATTTCTGAACTTCTACGAAGGCTCATAATAGAGACAAGGAAGAGAAAATTACAAGGAAAACAATTTAGATAGATTGGGGGGAATAAAAAAAACTGTAATAATTTGGTAAAATGTAAATGATTCAATGAGTCAACAAATTAATGGATACTCTCCAGGTAATTACCAAATTTGCATGTGTTTCATCACATGAAGGTAGAGAGAGGATCTTCTGGCTGCTGTGGTCCTCTTTCAAGTGCACATTATCACTCAATAACACCTCATGAACACCTTTCCTCCTAATTTATCACATTTATCTAATTTTCATGGGCAGACGGCCGAGATAAGAGGGCTTTGGGGCCTTCTTTATGGCCACCTGAACACCATTATCATACCAACTGGCAGATACATTATGTGTTTGAGTGAAGGTCACCTGGTTAGATACTTATGTGGTTTCAGGATTCCATCATAACAACTTTTGCATAAATAAAACATTTTTTTCCTTAAAAAAAACACAAAGGAGAAAAGCAATGTAGACCCAATGTAACTTGGGAATAATCTGATTTCCTTATTTAACACACTAAACATTTCTAGCATTTTAAATAGAGGCAATTTTTTCAATGAAAACATAATATTCTAATGTGTTTGTTCAGAGTATGTTGAGAAGTATTCCTGTGAGGTTTACAAACTTCTATGTTCATACTCGTAAGGACTTTCTGCCCACATATTTTTCCCCCTTCGCAAGAAAATACTTTCCTCTGAGTTTTCAGACATTGCTAAAATATTTTATTGTCTTTTCTTCTAATGACTGAGTGAGTCATACATCAAACTTAATCATTAAGCCTCAGAAAATGGACAAGAACTGCAAAACACATACAAGGGGAATGATTTGACCTCTCTAATTACGAGAAGGAAGCTCAGTGCAGGTGTCTTCCTGTAGTTAATGGCGATCCTCCTGAGATTCCCCAGTGCCTTGCAAGTTACAATGTGTTTCTACTCAAAAGACAGTTCAAGTAAAGTGAAAACACCCTGTGCACAGCTCAGTACTTACTCTAAAATACAGTTGGATGTTGATAATCACCTCTATGTCGAGATAGTGTATGTTGTATTTGATGCCGGGATAGGAGGTTTAATTGGCCTCCATAGATTTTCAGCTAGCAGGGGAGGAGAAAACCAAATCAGGGGCTGTGCAGCAGTGTTCATCTGGAAGGAATGCCGAGTATTCTGTTTCTTAGGATCAAAGTGACTCTGGCTTGCAAATTAAACACACACGCATGCTCCCACAAACACACACCTCTAAGAAAGAGGGTATGACAATTAAAACCAAATGCACTTCTTTCAGTAAGACAAACATCTTCAATTAGAAAGATTGCTCTTCCCTTTCAGTGTGCTTATTTTTGTAGTGTTAATAATTAGGAGAAAATCAAAAGTCCCTACTAACTGGGACACATCATCCAAATGGCCATTAAATAGACATGGTTCCTCATCTTCCACCCAGTTGGCCTTGTCTGTCTGTGGTGGCCATATTTGTGCGAAATCCAGTGCCAGCTTCTATAGTTGTAGTCAGTAAGTAGTAGCATCAATCAGAAACATTTTTACCTTTATCTCTTCCAAGTTTTTTTTTAATTGAAGCTATTTTTTATTGTTATTGTAAAGGTTATGAACAGAGGGGTTACAGTTACGTAAGTCAGGTAATGAGTACATTTCTTTGGACCTCGAATCTTTTTTTTTTTTTGTCAGTCCTGGGACATGAACTCTGGGCCTGGGCGCTGTCCCCTTAGCTCTTCAGCTCAAGGCTTGCACTCTACCACTTGAGCTACAGTGCCACTTCCAGTTTTCTGAATGGTTCATTGGAGATAAGAGTCTCAAGGACTTTCCTGCCCAAGCTGGCTTTGAACTGTGATCCTCAGATCTCAGCTTCCAGAGTAGCTAGGATTACAGGCATGAGCCACTGACACCCAGCTTGGACCTCAAATCTTTACTTGACTTTCAGGAACATACTTTGTCCAGAGTTTTCTCCCCTGCAGGCAGTCTTTCCTCTTCTCTCCCCATTTTCTGGTCTCTACCTTTGGGAGTGTTTCTGTGTCTGTCCCAAGTCTCTCCTCCCTGTACTCACTTGTGGTGAGGTTGCTTTGCCTTGTGGTCAGAAGTGTTCATATGGCAAGAACTCCCTGGTTTCACTGCCTTGTTTCAAAGTGTCTCACAATAGCTGGCTTCTTCAACTGACATTTCACTATTTCCATTCAACCATGTAAGGGCCTCAAAATTAGGTCCAGAAGTAAACTTCAGACCTTCTATCCTCACTACATCCTCTCCGTATTTAGTTAAGAGCAAATCCATAGGATACAACAGTGATTTTTTTTTTTTTTTTTTTTTTTTGTCGGTCGTGGGGCTTGAACTCTGGGCCTGGGCGCTGTCCCTCAGCTCTTCAGCTCAAGGCAAGCGCTCTACCACTTGAGCTACAGCGCCACTTCCGGTTTTTCTGGTGGTTTATTGGAGATAGGAGTCTCACGGTCTCTCTTGCCCGGGCTGGCTTTGAACCGCGATCCTCAGATCTCAGCCTCCTGAGTAGCTAGGATTACAGGCGTGAGCCACCAGCGCCCGGCTACAACAGTGATTTTTACTTTATTTATTTATTTACTTTTTTTTGGGTCCAGTCATGGGGCCTGAACTCTGGGCCTGGGCACTGTCCTTCAGCTCTTCAGCTCAAGGCTAGCACTCTACCACTTGAGCCATAGCACCACTTCTGGCTTTTTCTGTGGTGTTGAGGAATCGAACCCAGGGCCTCAAGCATGCAAGGCAAGCGCTCTAACACTGAGCCACCTTCCCAGCCCCTGAGTTTTACTTTATTTAAATACCCGGTCTTAGTTTTTCTGTACATCAGATTGTCATAGGCAGGATATAATTATTGAAAGTTTATTTCTCACTGTTCTAGGGCCTAAACATTCAAGATCAGGGTTTTGCTGCAGTCCCACTATAGCTGGGCTTAGTTGGACTTTGGTGAGGTCCCTCTTCCAGGTTGTAGACTACTGATTTTTTTTTTCATGAGGCAAAAAGGCCAGAGATTTCCCTGGAGTCCGTTTGTAAGGCATCAGCACCACTGATGAAGGCACCAGTTCCATGAACCATTACTTTCCAGAGGTCCTTTCTTGCTGATCACATTGAGGGTACAGATTGCAACAGATGAATGTGAGGGAGGTTATACACTTAGTTTATAATATGCCACATGCTATTTTAACACATTCTGTGAAGTGTGCTTGAGGAATATAGCCATAATCTCATTCATTCAAAAACTATTATTCCAAGTACTTGGTCATTGCTGTCCATATTTACAGATTCAAGTCTTAGCTTTTAATTCAAGAGAGGCACATTTTCCTTGTCATCCACACTTACAATTTGTTTAGCTAGGATACACCTGAAGGATATATTATTGTTTTGGGTACTAATATTTGAAATCAGGGTAATATAACTTGCTAGATAGATGTTTTATAAATTGAGCCATAGCTTCAGCTCTTTGGGCTTTTATTATTTTCCTATACGATCTCATTTCCCCCCTAGGCTGGCCTGGACCTCTTGCTTACCATGTAGCTCGAATGACCACACCTACTCCACATTTTTATTGAGATGGGGATCTTGAAAACTTTATTTATTCATATTTATCTAAGAACAACAACTTTCTAGTCTCTGCCTCCCAAGTAGCTGGGATTATAGAGTCCCTCTACTGTGCCTGACTTGATGTATCTCTCAAAGAATAGGAATTCAGCCATAGCAATTTTCTCAAACACCTTCAGTGACTTCCACATTTTTCCCAGTCAAAACCACAGACTGTACAAGGTCTTGTACAGTCTTGTAAAGCCAACAGGGACCATTGGCTCATTTCAGATTCTGTCATGTGCAAACTCTGCTCTCTGCTGCCACCAAGCCATAGTGCTGCTTTGGGCTTCCTTAGCTAACCCAAGTGTGACCGCTTGGTGAACTTTTTCTGTGCCCTTTCCTCTGGAACATTCACGGTGACTCTCCTCTCCTCGTTACAGTTTTTCCTGAGAACTCTCTATCCAACATTAATATGCAAAGCCTAACAAAACCTCAGGCAGTACTTTCTGCTTCCCAAGTGTGTTCTCCCATGGTGTGAACCATCAAAGCTGTCAGTTGTCTGTCCATCCCACCATCTAATGTGTCTGTTGTTAGATAAGAGTGTTTAGCCACAAAAAGTGTCTAAGAATATAAAAATTTAATGTTTAGATTTGAATAAGGAATTAAATTGAGCTACTTAATCTGCAGTAAATCTGTCACCTTTCAGCTATGGAAACAAGCAACAAGCAAACCCATGCTCCAGCTGCTCTTTGTAGAGTGTGGCCATCCCTGTGCATAAACTACATGGGTTTTATAAGATGGATATAAGATGGATGGTGTGTGTGTGTGTGTGTGTGTGTGTGTGTGTGTGTGTGTGTGTGCTGAGTCTTGAGTCTTGGGTTCTATTTAGTAGAACTATGCACTGTTGTTTTTATATCTTGGCTAATGAGAGGTTAGCTGAGACACGGAAACCACCTAAATACCCATTGATAGATGAGTGGATAAAGAAAATACAGTCTATACATAATGGAATAATTCTTGCCCTTTAAAAAAGAAAATCTGACCATATGCAGCAACATAAATGAATCTTGAGGACTTTATGGCAAACGAAATACACCAGCCACACAAAAACACAAATACTGCATGGTATCTATCACTCATATGCAGCATTAAAGATAGTGAAATGTATAGGAGCAGAGAAGAGTGGTGGTAACATTTGGCAGTGGGGAGAGAGAGAAGAAAAGAGGTATGACTCAAAGAATAAGAAGTTTCAGCAATGCCAGATGTACTGTATATCATACCCCTTCAGGTTAACAACACTATTTTGTCTATGTAAGATTTTTGTTAAGATGATAGAACTTATGCTATTGGTTTGTAACACAAGTTTTATTCAACTACTGAAGAAGATTCACCAAGTATGTGGAATTACTGATATCATTAACAAGTACTTTATGGAAGGATACAATAATGCCTCTTGGAAAAGCAAGTCCTCTGAGCAATTTCTAGTTATAACTAAGTCATAATCACTGTTGGTGGGATCATTTTTGCTTCTGCCCTTTACAGCAATCACCATAGTGAATTGTGTTATCTTTGTCTCCTTGTTCTATGTTTCTGATGAAGCTGGCGCTGATCCTCAGGAGAACAGTATCCTTGTCTGTCCAGTTGTCAATATCAAGTAGAATTTCTGGCAGAAGAGGAGAGTCATAAATATTTGCTTAGTGATTTGTACTTGGTTTGATTCAGAACAGAAGTTTATATAAATATAATACTTTAACACTTAGGCCCTGGGAGTACTATTTTGGCTGATATCTTTAAACTTTTAAAGTTAATTTGCACAAGACTGGTCTGAGCCAGGAAAATATAGCTGTTCAAATCTGCATGACCAAAACTGCTTCTCCATGATCAGCAGTCTGAGTTAATGTCTAGGGAGGAGGAACAGCCTAGCAAGGTAAATTGCTTCTTCTATTTCCTTCCAAAATTAGCCCAAAAGGATTAATGTGAGCTGGCAACTTGTTTATGTGCTCTGTGAGTTTTGTATCTATTATCATTTACTTAACAGCATAAAAAGTGGATGGAGAAATACATTCTTTTTTCTTTCTCTGGTAGTAGTAATGAAAATTGAAAAGCAGACATCCTGCTTCCCATCCCTTAACATATTTTTCTAACTGTTTTTACTTTCATTTGTTTTTTTTAATAGGGTCTTGCTTTACCCTGGTAGGCCTTAGATCATGATCTTGCTACTTCTGCCTCCCAAGACATTGGATTACAGGTGTATTCATCTTGGACCCTTTTTGTTTATTTTTAACTACCCGAATATCATGTCTACCTTCCAAACATAAATTGACTTTGAGTCACTGAAAGTTTTTTCATGAATTTTTGGTTTGTGGCATATGTAGTTTCCAAAGAGAGGACTCAATGGGGAAAAGAAGAGGGAGAATGAGAGAAAGATGCAAGCAGAGTTACACTCCCACTGTCTCTGCAGGAGCTTATAAAGAAGGGGTCTGAGTTATGGAAGAAAGACAAAGCAAGGAGCTTCCATATGAGATCACCCCTGTTTTCATCAACGTCTCTTAGGCTTTTCTCCTAATTGCCTGGGAACCGTGGTAGGTTGACCAGCTAACCTGACTCCTGTCTACCTCATAGCTGTTGTTTATTAGTTTTCTCATAAGTTGTGCACCTATGATCTGACTCAGCCTGGTAATGTAATGTGCGGTATGGAGGACATGCTGGGAAAGACAAGCTTGTCTTTGTCTCCAACTGGCCAACAGTTACATGGCCATATTCTTTCCTGAGTCCAATTTTCTCATCTTTCTAAGTGTCAGTTCCAGTGTCTTCCATATGTTGTCCATGTACTATCTCCTTATTCCCACCAGCTTCCCATGGGACAGATTTTTGATGCATCACTCTGATTGACCCAGCATAAATGGATGGCCCTGCTATAATGGCAGAGCTCTTGTTCTCATGTGTTCTGGCTGAGGCAGGCCACGAGAGGGAATTCTCCAGTTAGGGCAGATTGGAGTGATGCTCTCTTACTGGAGCTGGATGGAGGCAGCAGTTGTTTCATAGCAACACACACACACACACACACACACACACACTCTGTCTCTGTCTTTGTGATATTCTCTTCAAGACTGATCTAACTGCTGCCGTAAAGGCCTTTCTCAGATATGATTAATGTCTCCAATAAATCACCTAACCAAAAGTTTGCTTATACTAGTATAATCAGAAGGACCTTGAATAAGGTCTTTCAAGGTTGGAAAGTTGTGCTCAGAGATCTTCAACAGCTACTAGATTTACAGCTACTATTTATTTCTTTGTGCTTGCCTCCTAGCTGGGCCTGTAGGCATGCACTCTGACTCTTCCTTACCTTACTGACTGCCAATGGAGTGAAATAAAATGTTCCAAACCAGCCATTTGTGGTATAAGCTAGTTTCTGTAATATCTGTCTTTCTGTTAGCCCTATAACTTCTATACCCTGTCTGATGGATGATGATTATTGTCTTATCCTATTATGGCTGTAGTGGAGCTTGGAGAAGTAACTTCATTAACCTCTGCCATTTAGCTAATGAGGTTCAGAGCCTGAAGCTTGAAACATTAGGCTATATTGCCTGGGGACACAGTGGCTACCAAACTATCCTGTGAAGATGGCAGAAGAACAAATAAATACAGACCAGATCCTCAAGGTCAGGCACGGTGTCTATCTTACTCCCGTAGTTTCATTCATTGGAAATCTGGCATGGAGTAGTAGTTGTTGATGAGTCAACACATATACGAGTAGTGAGAATTATTAATCCTGTGAATTTGTTATTACCAAGGGATGGTGTTTTAACATTTTTAAGATTTTACAAATTATATTTAGTGGGGATACTTTTTACGTGTTTGGGAGAAAAAGCTTACCTTTTCCTTTTCCTTTTAGCTCTGTATTTGAGGAGAAGTCTTGAGATTCCCAGTCGCTGCTGAGCTTGAGCACTTGCTTCGTTTTCTTGACCACTCTGTTTGAGGGCACTGACTCCAGATCCAAGCATATACAGTAGGCCAGCTGTGTGTCACTGGATGTCACTCGGGATGATTAGCTCCTATCTGTTGTCGGTTTCTGGGACTCATTGACGATTTGACACTGGGAGAGACCAAAGGAAGCGGTACTCTCTGCATGTGGGGAATTGACAGTCAGGGTGCAACACCACATCCTTGTAAGGAGCAAAGAACTGTGGCAAGAGCCAAGTGCAGATTCCCATTGTGTGGATATGTGAGTATACTTTGTGCCCCTTTCTTGGAGCAATTTGGCTTTGAGAGATTAAAACAACACATTTTTCTATGATGGAGGAAAGGGAGTTCACTTGTTCAAGTTACCTCTGTGTCTCCAGTAACAATGTCCACCAGGTAGGATGAGCTCAATACATATCTCCTTCAAATGATAAAACTTCAGTGGAGCTTTTGTGTTTCTTTTTCAATTTTGTTCTTAAATAGTTGTACAAAGGAGTTTTCAGTCAACGGTGTGTAAGTACAATGCATCTTGATCAGTGTCACCTGTCTCCTCATTCTCATACCCAGGAAAGAATATAACTTATCCAACGGAAGGGCAGCAAGTAATATAGACAGAGTGATGGGTGATGGAGGAGTACTAAATTCTTGGCTGTCATTGAACTTTGGAAGTAAGACTTCTCTGTTGAACAATATTGCATTTATTGGGCTGTGTTCAAAGTCATATTCTGATTTGGAACTATATCACTTCCCAAAGAAAGAGAATCCTAGCCTTCGGCTCTGACAACTCAAAACGATTTTTTACCAAAGAGGATTCCCTAAAGTGCAGTGTGAATTTCTCCCATAACTCTCAAGAACAGGCACAATGGCTGTGCCGCACTTTGTGACTCATTTAGTGATACCTTTCTCCCACCCCTCCCCCACTTGATTGTTCTTCACAAGACCATAATTACTTGGGAAGCTTTCAAGCCCTTCCAAGGGACTTTAAGGTCACTGAGGATCGGAAAACAGCTCTAATGGCAGAGACGAGGATGAAGTGTTTGGCAGTGTTCTGGGTAGAGGAATTCAGTAGAAAGCTTTCATTACCTTCTTCGGAATTAAATTTCTCTCTGTGGTCCAGGTGTGGATCTGGGGCCTGATTTCAGCTCATGTGTGAGCATGACCCCAGCAGGACAAGGCCAGACTGCCTGTTGGGGCAGAATACTTTGAGGGGATTTTATGACATTCTGTTTTGACAGCCAGATACCTCTTGCAATCTTCCCATTCTTTGTTTGCATCCCTCCTCTTTGGGTGTTAATTAAAGGCTCCCTCTCACCCTATTCTGAGATTCTGCCTGAATGTTCAAGGCTGTCAGCAGAGACGTGTCATCACCCAACACCAGCATGATCTTAGGAAAATACCAATAAGCACATTAAACAAAAGAGGAGTTAAGAGGCAATAAGACACATTTGCTAGATATGGGCCATTTCCCTCCAAATCCACTTTAATATCTTTCAGGTTACACTTGACTTGTGCAACTAAAGCATGTGGAAACAAGGACTGAAATCTAATAATTCAGAGAACAAGAATGAAATATGACAATGTATTCTTGGTTGAAAATGAAAAAAAGAAATCAAATATTTGTTCTGTTAGGTTAAGAGAATAAATTGGATCACCGAGACTTTAATTTAGTCAGGAGGACCCATCTTTTGTTATGAAAAGAAATAACTTTGTTTATCAATTATCTGTGTAGGGTCAAAGATGCAGACATGGGAAAAATAAATGCACACAAAGTCCTGGTTTATAGGCAGAAAAGGAAGCATTGGGTTTATTTGAGCAAGCTATTTAACCTTTCTGTGACTCAAATTATCTGTACTTTGAAATGGCAAACCTATTATCATCATGAAAAGCATTTTCTGTGTGCTCAACTTCACAGGGTGCTTCGAGAAGTGAAAAAGAAGAAGCTTCCAGAATATATAAAGAGATGAAATTTTGAATAAATTAGGCAAAAATATAAACAGTAATAGAAAATATCATTTTATTTAAAATCTAAGCACTAATAGAAAATCTCTATTTTTGTTCTAGCACTCATTTTCAACATTGAAATGCTTACTGGTATATATATATATATATATATATATATATATATATATATATTCAAATATATATATATGTGTGTGCGCATATATATTCAGTTGTATAGAGATAGATGTATAGCATATATACTGATATGTATATGTATCTATTAATTATATATCTTTGAACACTTTCATCAACAGTTTTTTTGGTAAAAATGTTAAGGATATTAGGAAGCAGAACACTAATATTAACTGAGAACCTTTGGCAGGTGAAGCGTTTATGAAGGGAAGTTTAGGAAATGAATTCATGAAGGAGACTTTCTTATGAGTTCTTTGTAGTCAAAGAAGCAAAGTGCACAGCAAGTACACAGTACAACACAATTGCAGATAGTTGGTTAACTTGGATGGGCAGAGCTTGAGCATGCTCCGCAACCCCCTGTCCTGAGTAGATGCCTAAACTGTCATTTTACCCTGCAAGCTGGTTTTATCCACAGTAAACCAAAGTAGGAAACATGGCAGAAATAACCTCAGGAAAAGAAAGTGGTCTGGCTGGAGCAGGACCTCATTTTCTAGCTTCCCTTTCCATAAAATATGTTCTTTATAAAATACGTTCTGGGACTATCACTCCGTGGTCCAGTAGTTGTGGTTCAGTAGTGGTCCAGCATGATGCAAACAAGGGAGAAAAAACAAGTCATCAAATGCATAGTTTTAAAATGTACATTTGGTTGGCACTGTCTAGGACTCACCTTGTCTGCTGCTGTAGTTAAAAACCTGTCTCCCAGTGGAGGGAACAATACTTTGGAAATCAATAAGACAATTGATATCTATAAAAATCACAATGTTAGCAAACCAGTATTTCAGTCCTGAATCTACAACCTCTGGATAAGTGACGGTAAGATTCTATACCTCAGATTCCTCAAGGGTCTTCTCCAAAGTAGGAATAACTTTATTGGGTCTTTGAAAGGTACAAATAAAATACCAAATCTGCTGATGCTACAATTGTAAACTCTCTGTAGGTGTGAGCTTGTCTTCTCTCTCCAAGCTCCTGTAAATCTTTTTAGTCCAAGAGAGTAGAATGTGGATATATGCTATCTTCGAGGCAGTATTGTAGAGCCATATGGAAGCTAAGCAATTCCAGGTAAATAGAAAACTGGTAAGTACAATGCCTAAGAAATTGTATTTCAGAAGTCAGGCAGTTGAGGAAGAAGAGGGGAAAGAGATTTCATCCCATGTAACAACGGTCTACAATGTAGATGTCATCGAAGGTCAAGTCTGAGAACTGATAATAGACCTCAGAATAACATTGGTGCCCCTGCCTGAGACGGAGTTCCCAGAGGATGCCAGACAAAACCCAACAAAGCATTAAATAAATGTCAGAGTTAAAACAAGTGGCAGTGAAGAAAGGAACAGAAGAGATCCATGATCTCTCTAAGGCACCTGAGTAGGGAATTCTAGAGCTTTGAGGGGAACAACTTCATTTTCACTAATCCATCGCTATAATCCAACATTTTCTTTTAAACAATGAAGCTTCAACAACAAACAAATATTCCAAGTAGCCTCAACTTGGTCATCTACAGACCTCACAGATACAGTTATTGTTGGTTTTGTAAAGCATTTTTCATGCTCATTGTGAGGCTGAAATTAGGGAGTTTCCCGTCACCAGGTTTATTAACCAGTGTGCTAGTAAAGAAACACATACATCAACTTATTATTCACTTTTAATCAGTTCAATAATGATTCCAATATAAGTATACCAGTAGAACTATATTTGATGTTTTAACAAATACTATTCGAAAGAGAGGATTTCCCATGGGCTTCACTGGATGCCAAAAGATCCACAGCACAAAATGTTTAAGAACAAATGAGAAAGACCTAAGAAAGAAAAACTTTTTTTCTTTTTTCTTTTTTAAATCGTGGGGCCTGAACTCTGGGCCTGGGCACTGTCCCTCAGCTCTTCAGTTCAACACTAGCTCTCTACCACTTGAGTCACAGAGACACATCTGGCTTTTTCTGCTTATGTGGTGCTGAGGAATGGAACGCAGGGCCTCATGCATGCAAGGCAAGCACTCTACCACTGAGCCACCTTCCCAGCCCTGAAAAGAATAACTTAATGATAAAGATTGGTATTAGTCTCTGAGGGTTACAATTTCCAGGCAAAGGGGGGAGATATTTAAAGGACGACTAAGAAGACCTATCATTCACAGCTGACATTGAATAAGTCAGAGGTAATTCTTTCTCTGTGACTGAAAGATAAGACTTCTTATGGATGCAGATTTATTTGTTATGGAAAAGTGTAGCAGATGGGAAAGATGATTTATTTTCAGTTTTCTCTTCCTCTTCTTCTTCTCCCTCTTCTTCTTCTTCCTCTTCTTCTTCCTCCTCCTCCTCCTCTCTCCCTCCCCCCTCCCTCCTCCACCTCCTCCTCCTCCTCCTCCTCCTCCTCCTCCTCCTCCTCCTCCTCCTCCTCCTCCTCCTCCTCCTCCTCCTCCTCCTCCTCCTCCTCCTCCTCCTCCTCCTCCTCCTTCTTCTTCTTCTTCTTCTTCTTCTTCTTCTTTTCTTTCTTCTTCTTCTTCTTCTGTTGGTTGTGGGGGCTGAACTCTGGGCCTGAGCACTGTCCCTCAGCTCTTCAGCTCGAAGCTAGTGCTCTACCACTTGAGCCACAGCACCACTTCTGGGTTTTTTCTGCTTATGTGGTGCAAAGGAATCAAACCCAGGGCCTCCTGAATTCAAGGCAAGCACTCTACCACTGAGCCAACTTCCCAGCCCTATTTTTGATTTTCTTGTTGTAGTAGATCTTTCAGTAGAGGCTTATGAATGGACAACATTAACAGTTCTCATTGAGAACCTGGGGACAGGGACATGGAAGTGGCTTGGGCCATGAACAAGGCTTCCTGGGTACAGTCCTGCGACTGATTATCTTTGACTGCATTCATCTGCCACAGTAACATCCACAACCATATGAGATCCTCTCCTCATCCATAGCTCTTGGATGTACTAGCTTCCAGAACTTTACCACACAAATTGACTTCCTTTGTAATTTGCTCTGTCTGTGGTATTTTGTCACATCATCAGAAAAATAACAAAGACATCATCATCCTGGTAAAGCTTGGAACTTCTGAACAAGAATCCATGGGATCCATTTTTTCTCTGCATTGCAGATCCTTCTTCACTGAACTCTCAGTTCCTGAGGAAAGATGGCTATGGAACAATTGAATAAAAGTGATAGGATGTAAATAAAATTGCGGGTCCACAATGCATCCTGACAGAACAGAAATGAACCCATCACAGAGCTCATTTTATGAATGTGTAAAAAAATGAGGATCCAGACAGCAGGACACGGGACAGGGAAGGAGCTCTACTACCCTCTTAAAGGGCTTGCAACCAATGACCTAACTTCCTTCCAGGAAGCCCACCTCTTAAGGTTCTATTACCTCCGGTAGTTCCATGGGCTAGTCACCAAAGCTTTCACCCAGAAAACGCTGGGGGACATTCAAAATCCTAACTGTGTGAATGGCTTTCACTGTTTCAAAATATATGAATACATTTAAAAAGAACCACATTCCACAGAGTGGGAGGACACATTGTTATTAAACTATAGGAGAATGGCTTCCAGGGGACTTGAGTTCTAGCATCAGGGAACGCTGATTTTCAGATAATACACTGAGTCCTATTTCAGACAATGCATCTCTTGCCATGTCTTTGCACAAACGCGACAGTCCCCTGACTCTTTCCCAGGATGCATTTGGATCAGAGAACATGCACATCCAAAGCAATGTCTGCAGTTTCAAATTCTAGAGTGCATAAATCACATGCCTCGAAGGACGGGCTCTATTATTGTCCGAAGTGTATGTAATTAATGAATTAACATGCAATGTCTGATTCTTAGGCATAAACCTAAAGGGGGTACATTTCTGAGGTGCTGAATTTTCTTTGAGTTGTCCAATATCATCTCTGAATTACTACGCATCTTTGACAGTCTACGTGACTTCTCATTCATGAAAGAGTATCCCACTCTTTACAAAAGACTACAAGCAGAGTAGATGAAATCTCATTTTAGGACCAGCTAGAAGTAGGTCTTGCATATCAGAGTTCAGTTTAAATATGTGCAGGTGGTGATTCTGGGAGAAATTCCAGAAGGGCGAGTCGGCTGTCACTCCAGACTCGTAGATGGCCTTGAACCATAAGCAAACACAAACCAAGGTCCCTGTCAAATTCCTTTCTTCTTGGCTGTTCTCACAGGCTGTTTCTTGAGGTAATTTAAGACCTTCCTCATTTGTAAGTCTTATTGTCCAGAATAAACACGAATGCGCCAACTTTCTGCCTCCTAAGAGGCGTTATAGGGGTGCAAACGTCCCACCTCTTCACCACATCTGCAAGGCCCCTATCACCAGTGTGTGCAATCCAGCAAAAGGCTGCAGAAAGCAGATTTCCTTCCTAAAACTCATTCAGGAGAATTCAAATGCCAAAGGTAGAGGAGAGAAGGGGCCCCTTCCCATGCTTCCTCACTCAGCTTTCAATGAGTTAATTCTTTATTGTGAAGATCTGTGATTTCTGTAGAGAACCATATCCACTAGCCCTCAGTCTTCACTGTTGAGTCCAAGAGATGTTAACCACATGTGACTGAGAGTATTTGAAACATGGCTTGTTTGACTGAGGAAATGAATTTTAAATCTGATTAAACTGTATTTAATTTAAAGTTAAGTAGCCATATGTTTGGACAATGTGATTTCTGAGCTTCGATATCATTTAATTTCATGGTTGTTTTAAACAGATAGAAGCAGCAGGTAGAATGTATTAAAAACACTGACACAATATCATGGTAATAATTCTTGCTCGAATACTAATGACTTTTGTTGGCATGACTAAATTAGCTTTCAATTTACGGTAGTAGACAAAATACTGTTTCTTTTTCTCTTATTTTCCTCTTTCTCTAAACCCATTACAGACGTGATAAGGAATTACCAATGAGAACTGACCTGCATAACCGCAGAGACAGTTGGGAGAAAGAACAGATAAGATCATGCTGATTTTACTTTTTTTTAATTCTGAAAATGTGTGGATACGTATTTATGGATGAAAGACACTTAAAAGGAAATATATTGATGGATGAATGACAGTTGAAGAAGCTGCAGCTAGAGTGCAGTAGAAGTTCAAGATTATTTACCAAGAGAACTCCTGAATACAGAGTCTGGTAGTTATGGAAATTGGGAGTGAGATGGACGGAAAATAGCTCTTCAAGCACCCTGGAAGAAGACATTTCCCTTGATCCCACGTTTTCTCTACTTCAGACCAAAAAGATTTGTAATTAAAGATTTATCTTTGGACAAATCTTGAAGGCTTTTATGCAATCTCTCTCCAGGTTGGATAAACTTTCTCAGAAGAGTTAGAGTTAGTAGGGTGAGAAAGTCAACCCAGAACAGAAAAATCATTTAACTGGATTTAGAAGCTCCAGAATACAACTGCTCTCTCTCTCTCTCTCTCTCTCTCTCTCTCTCTCTCTCTCTCTCTCTCTCTCTCTCTCTCTCTCTCTCTCTCTCTCTCTCTGTCTCTCTTTGTCTCTCTCTGTGTCTCTCTCTGTCTCTCTTCGTATCTCTGTCTGTCTGTCTGTCTGTCTGTCTGTCTGTCTGTCTGTCTGTCTGTCTGTCTGTCTGTCTCTCTACCTGTCCACTCAATCTGCAAGCCTAGCCCCCTACAGAACCCCTGAACTGACTTCCCTTCACAGGGAAGCTCAGTAAGGAAGCATGCAGTCCTTCTTAAAAGAAGAAATGGAAATTGACAATTACAAACCACACCAATACAAATGACGAAAACAAAAATATCCCAAGAGTGACATAGTTTAAATAAACTACAGAGTAAAATGTGGGGTGCAGTCAATACCTGATCCATTGCCAGCCCTGAGGATCCCTTGATGACTAGGTTGTGAACACTCACATTGAATGGCTTAGGTGTCTTGACCTTTGGTTCAGGAGAAGGATGCTGGTACCTCAGCCTCTGCCTGTCATACCTTCTCTCAGCAATATTCACGAGGAAGGGTAAATACGTCATACGGTATTTAACTTTAATGCTTTACCTACTGCCAAGAGTGCACAAATTGACTGTGATTTCAACACAAAAATATGAATGTTAGTTAATCTGCATGAGGTAAAAAGTCTTTAGTTTACTGAATGTGAGCAGAGACAGGAGTAAATGGGGATGAAGGCTCTGTCCTCAAAATTCTGTTTATAGGCTAAGTACTGAAGAAATAGTGCTCAAAATTGTGGAACAGACAATAGCAGTAAGCATATGATTTAATTTTATAAACAGAATTCCCAGAGATATTATAGTGTGATACAACCTTTGAAGACGGAAGAGAAAAAAAATTGAGTTGTTACATTCACAGCTTCTATTCTATGATGTCAATAAGTAATACCTAAGTAGAAATAGTGTTTACTATTCACAACTATGGTGTTATTGCAAGAAAAATATAGAGCCCTCAAAATTAGTGGGTCTAGGGAGTGAAGCAGAGCAAGAATGGATGAACAAAGTGGGGTTAGACTATAATATTCTTGTTTATCATAGATATTTATCTTTAATCCTCTGTGCATGTTCTTTGGCTAAAATAAGTAAATAAACTGAATACATCCAACTTTCTGAGTGCATCAGAAATTATGGCATAAATATTAACAGTCTGAAGAAATGGTGTGCATCAGTGACAAAGTCTGCACAGGTATTGGACAATTCTGTCAGTGAAAATGATATAGAATTGATACTTGACTATCAGTAAAGATATGCCAGCCAATGAGATGGTGTTGGCAAGAGGTTTACATAGAGAAGCCATAGCGCTTTGGCTTTTAGCATCATGTGCTACATGTACAATGAATGGTTTAATTCCTATGCACATATTGACGTTTTACCACAAATACTCCAAACTACAGAAAACTCAAAAGATTTCCTTTCCAATGCATATGCTGGTCCATGTAAAAATATTTTAGTCTAAACAGAACTTCACAACTTATTACACAAAAGCTTTCATATAAGCTGAGGGATACATGCAGTTTTCAAATCAACTTTAACAGCTTTCGAGCCAAACCCTCAATCATCTCTCACGGATCTCACACAAGGTGATGAAGGAGCCAATTATGAACTCCTGCCCTTAGCTCTTCTCCAGTTCTTGGCTTCCAGTTGTCGTTAGCTATTCTACCCAACTTTGCCTGTCATATCTCCCTTTGTTTCTATGTGTTATAACTCTCCAGACATAAGAGACTGAAACATACAATTATTTGTATATACATCACTTGCATATATATCATTTATATATACATACATGTATACAATTGTATATACACATCATTGCCGAAAGGCTATCTCTTCAAATACACATTCATAATACCAGTACTAGTGCCTATACTCATCACAGAATACCTTATAGGTGTTAATCATGTTACTTCCATGTATTAAGTATTATTAATACACAGTCAACCAATCGGATGAAGAAACAGCATCCCTAGCTGTTTAAGCATCTTATTCAATGCTACATAATTGATCAGAGAGAGGGTGCCAAGTTTTACACCCAGAAATTCTGACTCTGGGTCCGATGTTTACTTGGTCACTGTCTTTGGATTTCCACCTTCGGTGGATGCATGAATCATTTATTCTCTCTTTGCTATTGTGTGTATAAAGGAGAGATACCTGTATGTTACATTTTTGTTAGTCAGGAGGTTGGACTTCTTTTGGCAAAAGAGGTGGATTCCAGTTACAAAGATGAACGATTCATGCTTGTTACTGGGTACAGGAAGGCCGTTGGAAACTTTCCATCAAAAAGGCCCTTCCCTGTGGCTATCGGAACCTCACTTAGCTTCTGTGGTTATCCATGTCCTGATCTCTGACATACGAATAAAAAGCTGGCATGAGAACAACCCCAGGCCATGGCGAGCAAACACCTACCATGACTGTGGTTCATCAGGTCTCTCCTCCCGCCCCCTCCATGCCTTCTCCTCCAATGAATCATTCTTGTCTTCCAGGTGTGAAGATGTGATCTCTGTGACATACACTGTGTGTTTCACCTTGGGCTAATCTATTTGTCATGATTTCCCTCTATTTTTTTGTCTTTCTTCCTGTTTAATTAAAATAGTAATAAATGTCTATTTTTTTTCTTCCAGGCTGAAATACAGCCTGATCTTGGCCTGTATAATAGCCCCAGGAAAATCCTGACAGGGAGTTGGGGGACTGAGAGGGCTCCTGGCTTGTCTCCTTCAACTCCTCTATCTGAGACAGGTCTTCGTGTTCGCTCACAGCCGGGGGCTGGTGGTGACGGGACATGACTGAGTGCCTCTGTGCTCACTGCAGCCGCTGCCCGCTTATCGCCTGACAGCCTGTGCCTCCCATCGCTCTTCCTGTCTTTGCAGCTCTCCTGAGCAGACACTTGTTAACCTTGACGGTGTCACCTGCAGCAGCATTTGCCACGTGTGGGTGTCTGTCCTTCAACGCTGCTCCAGACGCCAGGGAGCCGTGTCCACACTAACATTCTCACAGTAAGCTAGAAAAAGCTTAAGGTGTGAATATTTTTCTTTCTTTCTTTCTTTCTTTCTTTCTTTCTTTCTTTCTTTCTTTCTTTCTTTCTTTCTTTCTTTCTTTCTTTCTTTCTTTCTTCCTTTCTTCCTTCCTTTCTTTTTTCCTGCCTTCCTTCCCTCCCTCCCTCCTTCCTTCCTTCCTCCTTCCTTCCTTCCTTCCTTCCTTCCTTCCTTCCTTCCTTCCTTCCTTCCTTCCTTCCTTCCTTCTTTCCTTAATGTACAAAGAGGACAGTAGCTTCATCTTGTAGAATATTTCTTGGTCCATTTTAGGCTTTCTTGGAATGGTGAATCCTAGTGGTGTTTGGTAAATGGCAACAGCACAAAAACAAATGGGTGAATTTAAAAATGATTTTGTTTCCTGTAATAACATAGTCCTAATTAGGGGGAAATAAATGTGTGGGCAGCAGGATATACTCAGGCCATCCCACAAACACAGTGGATGATCACAATCTGCAGTTCATCCACCAGAGTGCTTTAGAAATAACTGCTCAGGAGTTTGCAGAAGCGGCTCATGCTAACTCATAATTCCACACCTTTCTGTTCAGTAACTACTGCGCAAGGGACAATCTTCTAGCCCCGAGGGGTGTCCTAGATAAAGCCGCTGCCCTCACATCTCATAGGAGAAGCTAAAGAACAAATGCAGATGATATATCATGGGGTGGTGATTGTGAAGAAAAGTAAGACAGGACAATATTCATTTCAATATTTATTTCTTAGGACTACTGTAATATATATTCCTATATATAGGGCTACTTACTACTTAGTACACATGGGATGGCATAAATCAACGTAAATTCACTCTCTTTATCATTAGAGCTGGTGATCCTTCATCAAGATGTTAGCAGAGAGTTCTCCTTTGCCTCTTCCACAGTCTTGTAGCTCCAGATTTCCTTGAGTTGTGACTGTCATTTTGTATCTGCTCCTGTTTTCCTAGTCTTCTCTTCTTGTCTCTTATAAGGACACTTGTCCCTTAATGTAGAGTCCACTCTGGTAATTCACTATGCTCTCCTTTCATATCCTTAATTTAATCTCATTTACAAAGATATTTACTAAAACATGGCCATGTTTTTTTGGTGGGGAGGGGCCACCACTACACTCATTGTTGGCTGAGAATTAGAGAATGGCCAATCTGGGGATGATTTTAAACAGTGAACAAACTAAATCTATATACAGAATATATATATATATATATATATATATATATATATATATATATATATACAGAATATAAATACAGAAATGTTAGTGTAATGACAAATCATACATATGTCTGAAGAGGGAACCTTCCAGTGGAAGTAAGGACAAGTGAACAGGGCACAAAATGGACATGATTTTTGCCTGTCTAGAAATATAAAGACATAGGAGAATCAGTGAGGGGAGAGATGGAAGGAGATGAGTCATGAAGTACTATGCATCTGGGACACAGAGGTCTAGCAGCTCTCATGTGATTAGACTATGAAATATGTCCCAAATGGCATGTTCTCTTCCATAGTGCCAGCTGTCTGGCTAATACCTGGCACCATTTTCAGATTATACCAGACAGTAGTGTGGATACATTCTGAGTATGAAGAGATGCTGAGCTCCGGGTCTCTTCTCTTGGTTTCAGGGATGTCCTCTGAACTTGTCTGTCCTCATTACCCTTTTGTGGGGCCCCTGTGCTCATCGGTTATCTGATTAATGGAGCAAACAGCAAACTCACCTTTCTCCAGTTCTTACAGAGGTGCTGAGCTGATGGGTGTTCAATGTGCTCATCACAGTACACGACTTGCAGCTTCCTGAGGTTATTCTTCCCATGTGTGTCAATGATCTTCACTTCTCAAGTGCAGCTGCATCTTTTAAACACATTCTCATTAATTTTTCATAGACTTCAAGTTTTATTAGGGGGTCCCTGGCTATGGAGAAAGACAGTAAGTAGTAGCTTTCAAGTTGGGCTGGCTTATTTTCATGGTTCCTCAACTAGGATGCCACTTCCATTATTTATCCACAGCTTCCACAGCTAACCTGCATGCCAGGGAGTGAGCTGTGCCATTCACTGCAAGGAGCCTGTAGAATTTCAAATCACAGCATAGTCGGTCACTTGGCCTCGTGAGAGCACAATGTTCTCCCTGTGTTCTCAGTGGTACTGCTGCTGATGTGCTATGGTGGAAGACGAAAGAATCTACTGGGTGACATTCTGTCACTTATTATAATACCCCTGGCTCCCATTAACAGGATGAAAATATATAATACTCACCACCTAGTTGGGAGGGTAAATGGAGCTGCTTTTATTTTATAGTTAAAAATGTATTCAAAGTTAAATTGAAGCAAATAACTAAAGGAAATTTATTTTATGTTTTCCTAATCAGGAATAAGTAAATAAACTCCCCATCCCAGCCCCCAAAACACTCAGTCTTTTGATTTGAACCTGAGCTCTCAAGCACTGGAGTTGAATGGAATTACAAACTTCAGTTTTGTTCTTACATTTAGTTTTTATCTTTCCAAGAATATAGGTGAAAAAGGTAATAATTCTCAGGTCAATAGACATCTCCTCCTATACTTTCAACAAAGTCAATAAAACGCAAAGAGGATTCTAGAAGTGAAAAACTAGAAGTGAAAAATTCTAGAAGTGAAACACCCTCATCAATTATTACCATAACCTTTGGAAATATTTTGTAAGAATGTACTTCCTTTGTTTAGCCAGCTGTTTTTAGGTCTATAATTATTAGTCAAAGGCACACGATGTAGCCTTTTCTCATGTCAGCACAATTACCTAAGTCTTGGCTCCTATTTGTTGTACCAGGAGAAAGGACTTTTCAGATCAGCTCAATTGTACTTTGAACAGAAGCCATAAGGGTAAATCCAGTCTTCAGAAATCCACACGTCCAAACGGTGGTATCTAAAATAATCAGAACAGAATTGGTTATCTCATGCAGATACTTTTCTTCAAACTTCCAGATTCCATCACTAAATCACTTTACATTTCTTCTACAGAAGAATAGGACTGGCCAATTTCCAACTTGTAGTACATAATTGATTTCCCCTTTATCTCCTGTGCAAGAGAAAGTTGAAACAAAACAAACAAAAAAAAAACAGGGCAACTCTAGTGTAACTCTGTATGAAAATGTAGCCCTGGCAGATTGCAACTACCGGAAATTAAGAAACAACAATTTCCTTGGTCCCGTAGGCTGATCCAGACCAGCCTGAAGAATTTGGAGATAGTACAGATTTCAGCTGATGAACAGCACATTCCCAGCCACTAAGCAGTAGGAGAGTGACTTGAAGCTTTGCATGTAGTTTTCTGGTGGAGTTTCACAAGTCAAATCCTTAATTGGAAGTGAAAATATAGAAATGCCGCATGCAATTATATCATTACATCCTTCTCACTTGGAGCCAAGTCAGTTACAACAGAATAAAACTTACCAAAAGAAAAGAATAACAAGACAACACAAGGCTTTTGCAATCAGTGTATAATTATGCTTTCTCCTTTTACTGTTGAAATAGCACTTGGGCCTTTAAAAGAGGTTGGATTTATGAGTTAGAAGCCATAGATCAGTAAACATATAAAATCCTTCTGCAAGGACTTAAAAGGTTGTTGGAAATATGCAACAAATCCCGACAGATTGTTGGAAAGTTTGCCTTACATGTTCACTGAAAAGGCCTATAACCATTCCATCTGTTTAATGCACACTTGAAAAGACACTGAGTATCTGAACAGTAGTAAGAACTTACCTAGGATGACACTGTCTTTCTTGTGATGGCTGTTTAATTTTAACCATGCCGTTTGGGGACCAAAACAGAAATGATTTTCATAAATATTTAATAGGCATTTCTCCGCTTGAGATACCCACACATATACATGACAGTTGGCCATTAAAATCTATTTTCAATTTTATTTGGAACTCAACTCAACTATCGAGAGTTCTGTGGTTTGAAGTATGCCGTGATATTGAGATGGGAAATTTGAAGCACTAATAGAAGACATAGGTTTTTGACTCAGAAACTTCTCAGGTAGTAGTGGTTTACAATGCTTGATAAGAAATATACTTGTTATCTTGCCCATGTAATTGTAACCCCTCTGTAGGGTATTTTCACAATAAAAAATGTTTTGTTTTTTTCTTTCATGCGATTGTTTCTAACACATTTACAAGATTATTTCTTTGTTGCTTTGTATGTCCCTCCCCCACAGTATAACCCCTGCTTTCACTGTATTTGATGTTGGTATAATTTGTGGAGAGGAAGGGGGAAAACAAATCATTTAAATAGGGATACAGGTGGACCTATTGCAACAATGAGGTGTACAAGTCATTATGTCAAAACGAACTTTACAACTTTTGTGAGGGGGGGAGGATTGGGTAAGGGGTGGGGGGAGGATGGGAAGGGATGGGAAGGGGAAACAAAGGAGGAGGCTACAATGCTTGATAAGAAATGTACTCATTATCTTGCCCATGTAATTGTAACCCCTCTGTACGGTATTTTCACAATAAAAAATAAATAAAAGAAAGTAAAAAAAAAAAAGAAAAAAAACCATTGTGAAAAAATGAAAATGTCAAAAAAAGAAAAAAATGAAAATGTCTTGCAAGGGGTGTAATCTCCAACAATGTGGCACATTTAGAAATCATGATATGTATGCTCAGGTGACATTATCTTGAAAAATCTCAGAGCCTGAAGTTGGGCCTTAATGTTCGTACTTTAATTGGGTGTTTTTTTCCTCAGTTGTGAGACACTGTTTCCATTCATGTTTCCTGTTTGATAATGCGCTAGTGTGAGTTCCTTCACATGGCTTTAGGTTTCTCTGGAAACAACCTCCTGCCTTATCCTCTCTATTTTTCTGGGCCAGAATAGAAATCAAAGATCCAGACACGTTGCCTAGCAAAGAAGCTTGCTTAGGAATGAGGCCAAGTAGATGAGTGCCTCATAACTTACTTCCCCCAGTCCCAGATTAATAGAAAACATGCTACCTAAATACCAAGGAAGATGGGCCAAATTTGGTGAGTGAAGCTAGAATTCACGTTGTCACTGGAAATTTAGAAACAAATTAATACAAGACTTCCAAATGAAAACTAACAGAAGACATATACAGAGGTAGAAAAGATTTCACCTTGCTCATGACCAACTCTCAATTTCTTAATGACAAAATACAATTTCACCGTTTCATACTTTTGGAGTTATAGAAAGATATCAGTTTTTCAGAAAATGACATTTTATAAGAAAAGTATAACAAATTAGCATTCCACAAATATTGAACTACTGTCAGAGCCCCTTTGTCAGAGTTTCTGGAAATCTATAAGGTCATTGCTGATAAGCTAATTCTCCCAGTAGAAAAGAAAACTTAAAATTATAAATATTTTCTGTAAGATAAATTTCATAATTGAATATTTATTTCAGAGGTCTGATGAAAATAAAAATCAAGAGAAACTATGGTTTGGAGTAACAAAATTAGTAGAATTAAGCAAATAACTTATAATGTATATTAAATAAATGAGATATATGTCAGTCTTCTGTTTTTTTATTACTTGTATTTAGGAAAGTTCATTCAAGAAAAAGGGTATTGGTTGGGTGCTGTTGGCTCACACTTAGCTAATCTTAGCTAGCTAAGAGACTGAGATTTGAGGATCACAGTTTAAATTCAACATGGGCAGGGAAGTGCATGAGACTCTTATCTCCAATAAACAGCTTAGAAAAAGCTGGAGATGTCATTGTGGCTCAAGCAGTACAGAGCTAGCCTTGAGCAAAAGAGGCTCAGGGACAGCACCCAGGCTGAGAGTTCAAGTCCCAAGACCTGCAGGGGAAATTCTAAAAAAAAAAAAAAAAAAAAAAAAAGATAAAAGGGATTGGTTTTTACTGTTGGTCTTTGGGTTATTTTTAGATAGAAATTTATTTTTGAAATTAAGTGGAATATCTCTGTCCTAAGAATAGGAAATTATCATTGATCAACAATGAGATTAGACAATGTATCATAGATTTAGAAGGCTGGCAGAAAACTAGCTAGATATTGTGGTGGTTAATTTTAACTGGATTGAAAAAATACCTCAGAGATTAGTACAGAGTATCTGCACAGGTATCTATAATGGTATTTTAAGATATGATTAGATTAGGATTGCTGTGAACTAATGAACGGTTTAGTACATCGTTCTCTTCCAAAACTAGATCAGGTAAAACAGTTCTGTGGGCAAGTGCTGGTTATTAGAATGGAAACAGATGTGCCAAGGCACAGGGTGGAGATTTAGTTTCCATTTCCTGTTGGCTTCAGTTCTGCCTGTTGGTAGTTTTTCGACTTGGGCCTTCTCTGTAGGGCACTGGCATATGGATGTTTAATGTTATTTTACTCTTTTCACCAGACAGAATGAAATTCCCAGCTTTGAGAATCAAGATTGGTTGAGACTGCGTCGAGCCTGCCCATGAGCCAATCAGGGCCTCAAGTGGCTGTGCAAGAACCAATCCGTTCTTTCCTAGGGCTAGCTGTTAGCTCAGGGGTGCATACTGGCTGTGGACCAGGAAGAAGACGTCTAGAGACCACTCCATAGCTAAAGAGGGATATAAATACGTGGCCCAGAAAGGGAGTGTTGGGATAGATACCAAAATAAGACATGTATTACTTTGATTTAGCATTTGCTGAACACTTTCTCTGAAACTAACAATTTTGACCCAAGCTTATAAGTTCAAAGCTCTTTCTTATGGAACATCAATATTCAATGGCAGTGGTTTTTTAAACAAGAAATCTAAGCAATGGGGAAGAAAACAAGAAAAAATTCTAATAGTTAAAAAATTAAGTGAAAAAATTTATTAAGGACAATAAACTAATCAGAAATGAGAAATAAAGCAGCACAGTATTAAACAGTCTAAACTTCTTGTGTCAATTGTGTGATCTGGGCTTCTTTTATGTGCCCAGGGCTTTGGGATGTTGGTGACTCATTGTAGGTGTGAGGTGAGCTGATGGTAACATTTGACTGTGCGCTTCCACCTGTTACCCACTTGCTCTGGTACTGATCCACTGAGGGTGGTTTTGAAGCAGATATCCAAAGTGGGCAGAAGGGGCTGTTTGAGGGTCCCAAATATTTCAGAACTGTATTATCTGTAACTTCCCAAAGGAAGGAAAATGTACATTCATTGTTTAATAAATGAACTTGTTGCTCATTATTTAATGAGTGGATGCCCACAATTCCCTTAGGAATTAAAAAAAGCCCATGTAATATTGTTTAAAATACGAATCTTAACCTGAAATTTTAAAAGATATGTTGGCCAAGAACTGTGCTTCAAATAACCACCTTTTGAAAGACTATTGTGATAATTGGTATGAATCATACTTATTTGCTTAGACGTATGGATTAAACACTCTACAGCTACCATATAGTATGCTCAAACATCTCAAGCAGAATGTGGCTGTTTCAATGATGATATTTACAAATCTCAAATAGAAGGGATGAGGCTGGTTCACTGATTCCCAGACTGGCCAGGGACTAGTGAGTCAGAACAGCATTCAGGCAAAACAAGTTTCTTGTAGTAGGTTTGATTAATTAGAGATAGATAGTGTGGGCAATGAGATCCTTTGGTTCCTTGTGAACAGGCCTGAAGAAGCTGTTGAAGGAAGACTTGACGTAGGGTACCCGATTTGTACCTTAGGTAAAGTGACCCGAAGTGGCAACTCACTTAGAGTAATAGACTGGAGCATGTGACCCACTGGACTGAAATGTTGAAGGATAAGATCCTGTTTTAATCTGGAGACTGAGACAGAGCCTGTGCTGTTTGATTCATCCCCAGCACCTTAGTTCAAGATGTTGGGTTCTCTCAGTACCATTCTCCAGTTATTTGTGAGAACTATATGCAAGAAGACAGGTAAGATCATGGGCCCAAGATTACTGAGAGAATTGTCCTGAACTCTCTTGTATGAATCAGCTAGTGAGAGAGAGAAACCAGAGAATCCTCATAAAGAAATTTATTTCCAACTGGGGCAAACATTGACTCATTCAAGGAATGTTCATCAGTGCAAGGCTCTGGGTTCGTGCTGAAAGCAGAAGTCTCCTTTGATGCTCAGGACTCCTATTTCCCTGGCATACAGACATGCCTGACAGTGGAGCAGAGAGCTAGGACTGCAATCTAGACAATAGGACTTGCTGTGAGAACGGGGGGGGGGGGGAAGCAAAATAAGACCTGCTAAGCATTTTTGTCTTGTTCAAAAGGTAGTCATTAAAAAAGAGATGCATGTCAGTTAGATAGCACATAGTACTTCCAACACAAACAATAAAAACTGGGAAACCTGGACAGTAGTCAGAACTATGGTTCTATTCACTTTCAGTAATACAGCCAAAAAGAAATCTTATGGAGTGCTGTGAAAAAAATAAAATTAAAATTAAAGTACATTTTAAACTTCCTCATCCTTAAACTTTCTTAATTCCTCCTGCCTCCCAGCTCCTGGAAAGTGAATTGTTACTCTGTGTCACTCATTTCAGTGTAGTTGGACTTTTAGAACAAGGAATCCATTGATAATGGCCAAAGAGCTCTGCTTTCCTCTAGTTTTAAACTTAAATAAATGATTCCAGTTAACCATTTATGAAACAGAGGCTAAACTATCACAAAGACATTCCCCATATTTTTTGACCAATGATGATAGCATATTAAATTTATTCTTTTGGAAAAAAATTGTCTTATTAAATGGAAAAGCCAAAAGAAAATAATTTTAATAAGAAATATTTGACACCATTGGTAAGCCTACTACTAAACATTGTTTCATATTTTGAATCCTTTCTTCTTTATTAAACTTTTAGGCAAGGAAAGTAGTTTATGAATAAACATTTATCGTCATATTGGTTCTATCAGAACACAGGAAAAAAGTAAAATGGAAGCTGAGGAAAGATAAGATGTTTTTAGGCTTCTAATAAACTACTTCGATAACAGAAAAATAAAAGAAAGAAAATCCTTAGAAAAAGGCTATTGAGACCAGATCCATTTTTACAAGCCATGTCAGCTGTTCAGTGGTTCATAAAAAACTGCATGTTTATTCATGACATTCCAATTTCAAACTAAGTACAGATAATGACAGTGATAATGTAGATAATGACTGGCTTCTAATACTTTATCATTTTTAATCTTATGCCTTTTAATTAACGCATCATAGTAATTAAAATTTTAATAATGTGCGTTTCAATTGATATCATCATAAAAATGTCAATAAACACAAAACAATCCAGAAAATACAAATTTCTGAGCAACCAAGGGATCCAGTTGGTGATGCGCTAGTATTCCATTTACATTTTCTTCCACTGCACATTATCTCTCTTATATTGGTTATAAGAGAATATGGATTGATAGACAGAATGAAAGAGTTTCTGAGACTGATTATTCCTCTTTGGGATCTTCCCACAACAGAAGAAAATGGAAGACAAGATTATTTTGGCTAGTTTATGTTTGGATATCAGGCACAGATCGTTTTATATTTTTCCTTTTCATAGGAAAAGATGGTAGCTCATTTTCAAGGTTAGTGAACAAAAAGTATTAAGGAACTTGGTTGGAAAAACACAGATGAAACATTAATGATGGTATTAAGATGCAGGGAGAGAGGGATCATGGAATTCTTCAGCAAGCCTAGAGAAAGAGAACAAAGTTCACACGTAACCTGAGAATGAGTGCTGGGGTATATTAATGATGTCTGCTGCACTGGGCTGACACGGGGAAGTAGCAGAGCTGAGGCACCCTGTCCCAGAATGCTCTTTGGCTCCGCACGCTTCTGGCAATGCCTACACTCCCAGAAGTCTGAGCAGGAGAGCAAAATCTCTAAATCCACAGATATCAATTCCCCAGAGCCAAGAAATAGATGAAATGCTTCAAATTTATCCTCTAACCTTCAAATATAACCCCCAAATTTAACAAAATTTTCTTAAATGTGTGAATCAATTTAACAATGAAACAAAATCCTTTTATTTTGTAATAATTCAGTTTTTCATTTTAGATCTCAATGGCCTGTCACAGAGGCCTGATTGCAGTCATCTCTCAAGGTTTATTACAGTGTCCTTCTGTATGGCTAGGTCAGATTTAATAAATGACTTTTCCTTTCTTTTGTGTTTTTATTTCATGTGTTCAAGCTATCACCTTTTTGTTTTTTAATACTCAGCAGCCCCTTTCGTCAAGCAGGTAAGACTCATTTGAAGATTTATGTGATAGTGTGATTACAGTGCATTTATTATGCTGATGAGTTTTTTGTACTACAGACACCAACCATGTTTGAAACACAAAGGCCAGAGGATTTGATGCTGGCTTTCTCCTTTATCTGTTGTTCTCTGTTCTTGGATACGTGCTGGCTGATATTGTACATTGGCAACTCTGACCACAGTACCATATGACATTTATTTCAATTTCACTCTTTGTGACAAAGAAAAGATTGAATATGAAGTAGCTATGTCCTCAATAGCAGGAAAACACATGGATTTTCCTTCATATTGTTATGGAAAGTAATTTTACTTACCTGAAATGGAAGGCTTCTAAACTGGCTACCAATTTTCTATGTTTGGAGATTTTATTTTATTTTTGTCTAATAATAAGTTGAGCCAAGAGGTAATAAAAATATATTTAATTTTAAACATATGTGGAAACTAAAATACCCAGATTGAAAAAAAAATTCAAAACCTAATTTAATTGATTTCTTTTTTCCTACTGAAGCAAAAACAGCCCAATTATATAGTCAATTTTGGTTAGGAAATTATTACCTGTACAACTTCCAGGAACAGTCAACAGGCCTCTAATGAAATAGAAGGTAGATGAAAACACTCCAGTTAGTTTGTTGTTCCATATAACTGAATAAATCCAAAATGAGGAGGATTATTTTGGTTTTCCATTTTTTTTGTTTGTTTATAAGCAAAAGGTTATGCTTTGTTACAAGACGGAATGCTGCGAAAGTCTCTTTGGGAGAAACTGATTTTTCAATATGGTTTGAACAGGGGTAGGCCAGCTTGTTCCAGAAAGTTCAGCTAAGGTCAACCCCCATTTATTCTGTATTTCCTGTGAGTCAGGCACCTCGTCAAGCAAAGGGAATAAAAGATGAGTAAGAAGCATCCATGCTCCAGAGGCTAATAGTTTTGTCAGGGAAGTGGATCTAGCACCGGAAGGCCAATAACACATGGAAACATGAAGAATGAGACCAAGGCCCCACGTGTAATGCGATGAAGGGCACCTTTGGCTTTGTCTGGAGGATCATTCAAAGGGCTCTTGGGGTCTCTGGAGGAGGAAACCTGAGCTGCACCTGGAAGCTAAAGAACGGGTCAGGACACAGAGGAAGGTGACAGCAGAGAGCTAAGAGCCACTGCCTGTGGAAGTCAGAGGATGTTAAGTCCCCAGAGCGGAAGTAGCAGATGCAGGGAGACCCATAGGTGGGATCAGGCTGTGCCCCATCTGGGACCAATCGATGGAGCCTATGACATGATCTGATTTACATGGAAGGAAAACAATCTACTTTCCTAGTGGCTTTATGAGAGCCAAGTTTCCAGGGGCAAAAGCTAGAATTAAGATCCAAGGGAAGAAAGCTTGGATTGCACAGTGAGGGACCAAGTAATTTATTTTAAAAAGTAGATAGGACTATCAGCAAACCCTGATAATTAGCTAGACATTAGGAAATGGAGAGGGATATTACTAACAATGATAGCTGATAAGTTTTCCTCGAAGCTCCAGCATCGGTCAGATGAAAAAGAGAGTACATTTCCTTATTCATTCATTTACTTATTGATTCATTAGGTTTGTCCTTCAGAACTTATGATCTAGTGGGACAGATAACTGAATCAATTATGACAGTAAATTTGAAATTATAATATGTTTATAGTAAACAATTAACCCTTGCATAACAGATGGCTTGAGCTATTCTACATAGATCTTATTTAATAAGTAAATATATTCTTATGTTATTTTGGCTGTGGGCATTGACTTGATCAAATCCTGTAGATAGCTGTCATAATTTAAATGCAAAATAATATGAATGCGAATAATATGAATCACAGCTGAAATAATTGCTCGTCTAGAGGTGACCCAAATGCTAAAGTTTCCAGCCAACTTACTTTTCGCTAACTTACAACACGCCTGCCCACACACATGCCAGAAGATTTATCTTTGTCGCCCATGTCCCTTCAGACGTCTGAGGAGTTTCATCAATGTCAGTGGAGAACCATTTGTAACATTGAATGAGTACAACTCTGAAGCGATACCTCATGTAATTCAGTTTTTGCAGAGCTGGGAATGCATGCTGGGTAGATGGCTGAGCTCTATTACGGGGTGGCCAGGGTGACTGCAAGCGGGAAAGGAAAGAATTCCCAGAGGACGTCCCAGAAGCCAATTGCCTGCAGTGCAGAACAGCACTTTGCTGTTAGGGCACAGAAGCCAGCCGATCGGCCTTAGGAACAGCAAGTAGAGATGAACTGATAAAAGGGTTTCGAGTGCAGAAGAATGAGGAAGAAGAATATAGTCATGACTGGGTTGATTGTGACCAGACATCAGTATGATATAATATTTATTCTGTACTATGGTTGGGTTAAAATATGAAGAGTTATATCTATTTAAATCAGTGTCCTTGAAAGATTGCTCATATTTCTGACATTTTCTTTGTATTCGTAGGATGTATTTTTTTTAGCTAAGGCAAGAAAAGCATAATTCAAACCACTGTAGTTTCTTAGGGGTGTTTCTGAGCTAGTTTTTCAACAGTGTATTTTACATTGATTCATATTTAATTATCTTCCATTTAAATAAATTAATTATTTTCCATTTAAATACATAGGACCTGGATAGAGATGTAGAAAGAAGGAATGTATTCTCTTTTGGTTTATCTGAAAATTTTGAATGTGTCTAGTTAGAATGGAGTAGGAAATTACAATCCCGGGTCCCATCATGCTGCAGAATTGTGTTGTACAAGAATGACTTCTCTCGATTTCCTCAAAACATCCTTCATGAGGGGTGGGGAGGGATGGACTCCCTCTGGTTCTGCCAGTTGAGGGCCCTCTGTAATGTCCCCCCTGCAAAATGCAGAGTGGGCATCTCACTGGTTCAGAGTAACAGTAAGCTAACTGATTTAGATGGCTTGCACATATCACATAACAGTGGAATGTTTGTTATTATTGCATACAAAATGACAGGAGCTAGTGAAATTCACAAATCCATTCACTTCTAGAATTTTAGCAATGGATGTTCTATTTAGAAGTCATAGCCTGGACTAGGTTCTCAAGGTTAAAATATTCCATATTGTTTCAGAATGACCAAACATGTACGAATAAGAGAAGATTGAAATTGTATAAATAAACAAACAAGTCATTCATTCTGTTGTTGTTGACACCGTGAACGTTCCCAAAGCTTAGGCAGGGGTTTTGTTTTTGTCTTTGTGTGCTATGACCCTCTGCTGTGTGTGTACATGACTGAAGAAAATACCCTGTAAAATGAGTACATTTTAGTTTTAAGAAACACAATTATATGGTGATGATTTGAGTGTAAAGAGTAAAAATGCTTTGACAGAGATGCCAGTGTTCCATTTCATTTTAAGTTTTATCTTTTCAGTATAAAAACTATGAGTGTCACTGATAGAGTCAAAGCCCATTTTAATAACAGAATAGGAAAACAAGGAGGGTATTGAGCTAGCCATTAATATTGTGTCTGTGTTCACTCATGATTTTTTTTCCACTCCTAAAAACAAATAATCCATTTTAGAGCCTGTGGCTATTTGACCAAAGGGATTCATTATCCTATGGTTATTATGGGAATTTGGACAGCTCCATAAATCCAGACACTGAGTTGTGTCATAAGATGAAAGGACTGCAGGAGCAAGGGTAATTTCTGTGTGTGCAGTGTCTGGCTTGGATTTACAGGACAGGCATTTACAATGGTCATTAGGAATCTACACCTACGATGGTAATGTCCATAAGAAAAATGTAAAAAAAAAAAGAGTCACTTATTACCCAATCACACCACTGATCAGAACAGAAATGGTCTTCAATAAATGAAATCATTAGAAGGTTTTATATTCTTATTTTATTTCTCTGTCTGTTCTTTTATGATATTTTTTTCCATGAAAGAACCAAATGGGGACAAGAAAGCAAAACACTAAACTTAGGACTTACTTCTAGTCTTCAGTGAAAAAAGTGTCTGGATTTAATGGAAACTTTTTATTAGGTCTTTGTAAAATCCATTTTGGATTTCACATTATTTTGATAAACTCTAGTTTCAGTCTTTATAATAACCAGCATCTTTATTTCCAGCTTTGTATTACAGGATAACTATTTAAGAGTAAAGGTCAATGCACTTGGAAAATAAAAGCCCATTTTTATTTATTTCAAATAAATTACAAATAGTTTTTATTCTTCAGATTATAAACAAAGCAGCAAATTCCCATTATCCTTGTGATCTGCTCTGCATTGACCTATTGCAATATTTTCTACTCTGTCTATATCTGAACAAGAATCTCTGCTGCCTCTACAGAAGCATGGAACAATTCACTTCTCACTTGTAGTAAGGATGAGCTGCAAATTTACTTTTGCTGTTATGTTACAAATATGCCTTTTATGTTATAAATATCCATTTTGGTGCTGGAAGATAAACTCTATGGTAGAGAAGTATTGTCCCAGTTAAACAACTATTACAAGCCAAAACCTAAGTCAGAGACAGACATGCAGATTTTATATTTCCATATATGTAGATATGAGAAAGAGAGAATATATATGTGTATATATGAGGGGTAAAAAGGAATGAGAAAAAATGTTCTTGAAAGACTAAAATGAAATTTATCATGTCTTAAGAGTGTTTTTTTTTCTTGCTATTGTTTCTAACGTATTTATAAGGTACCATGTGATTTTTTTGTTGCTTTGTATGTCCCTCCCCCACGATATTAGCCCTGTTTTCACTGTATTTGATGTTGGGTATAATTTGGGGAGCGGAAAGGAAAAAACAAATTGTTTAAATAGGGATACAGTGACCCATTGCAACAATGAGATGTACAAGATGCTATGTCAAAAAACAAACTCTACAATTTAGGCTGGGGGGGGGGGAATGTAGTTGTGGGAAGGGATGGTAGGGGGAAAACAAAGGAAGAGGTAACAATGCTTAATAAGAAATGTACTCATTACCTTGCTCATGTAATTGTAACCCCTCTGTACAGTATTTTCACAATAAAAAAACATTAAAAAAAAGAGTTGATAGGGTTTCCTGCATCTCTTCCAAGGAACACTGGACTCATATAAAGCATTACCTTGTACAACAAAGATTCCTGGGTTGTGAGTAGAGCAGTGCAGAAGATGACACTCCACGGAAGAAGCACGTGCATTGAAAATACTTCTCCAGGTATGTGAAAGAATACCACGGATGGATGTTTTTAAGATGACAAGGCCAAACGTCTGCCACACCTTTCTTCCTAATGAACAAACACAATTCCGTAGGATGCTAATGTCTTGTGCTTTCTGTAACCTAGCCAGACCTTTTGCTACCCTAAAAATCCAAGGTCTATCTGAATGGCTTGTAAGTTACCCTCCAGTCTTTTCTATTCCTTAGCCTCCTGTGATAACCAGGTCATGGAAACTATTGTTATTTGCTTCCACATGTGTGGGGATGGTGAGAAGTCATGAGTTTAAAGAAGCCATTGCAAGTTCAAGACAGTAGCCGATGATTATAGTAATGATCACATTGGTTCTCTGTACTGTGTCTCATGGAATTTAAATGCTTCTTTCTCTTGCCTCAGGTTTATGCTTCTGGAAATTAGTTAAGCCACAATTAATAAATAATTTTCAAATAATCTAATTTACAATTAAGTTGCTGGGTTCAGATTTGTTTTTGTGGTATTTGCGATGAAATCAGAATACTTGGTTTGTCTCGGATTTGCTTTTATTACTCCTGTATTTTAATCTAGAGGTGTGTTAGTTGTGAATTTTTAAAGTGCTGACCTTGTATTCTTTTAACGTTCTTACCTTATAAGATCTTGTCGAAGACTAGTGTTTATGCAAGTGAATTTTGCTCAGGAATTACAGCTAGAAGTAGAGGAGGCAGAGGGAGCAGGTGGCGGTGAATTCTCAACTCCCCAGGGCATGAAGCCAGTATTTCTGAGTGTCTTCAGAATGACGCCTCCTGTGGGATTCAATCATGTCAGGCAAGGCATCTGACAGGTGGCGGCTCTGTAGGGAGAAGGGAAGAGCCACTCTGCGGTGATATGTGCTTGAACTTGCCTCTGAGCACCATGACTTTCACTAATTCCCCCTAGTGAATTCCGAGGTGGCGGGAGGAGGAGTTTCTCTTTCCTACACTGTCTAGACCTGTGGTTCTGCAAAGCATGGTGACACAGGTCCAGCTCATTAACACACTAGGTGTCCTGACAGCCTGAGGAGGCCAGGGGTTAAATCCCTTGGTTCAGAGAGCATCTGGTGAGTTCTTATTGGAACCAGTTTTCTACTAGACTTGGTAACGTGAATAACCAACAAGTCCGCACCTGTCCTCTGGGACCTTGTGCACACCAACCGCTTTTGTGGGAGCAAGGCCAGCCATTCAGGGCTGTATAACAGGCAAAAATCTGTGTGTGTTTCAGCTTCAACTTAACATTAGTTAAAATATAAATAAGAACTATGATCAAAATATGAATTGGTAGTAATAAATAATATTCAGCGACCAGTCAGAGAGCATGTCTGTTAGGCGAGGTCCTAACCCACCTGACTTATTTGAACTTCAGTGCTTAGTAAATGTTGTTTATGTTATGATCAGGGTACAGTGCTTCTCCAACTTAGGATTTTTTTTTCAATTTTCTTTTTTTTTTATTGTGAAAATTCTGTACAGAAGGATTAGAATTATATGGGCAAGATAATGAGTACATTTCTTATCAAGCATTGTAACCTCCTCCTTTGTTTCCCCTTCCCCTCCCTTCCCAGCCTCCCCCCACCCCCCCACGCATTCCTCCCCCCCCCCCGCCCCCCACCAAAGTTGTAAAGTTCATTTTCCACATGACAACTTGTACTTCTCATTGTTGCAACGGGTCAGTCTGTATCCTTATTTAAACAACTTGTTTTTCCCCTTCCCCTCCGCAAATTATACTGACATCAAATACAGTGAAAGCAGGGTTTGTACTATGGAGGAGGGACATACAAAGCAACAAAGAAATAATCTTATAAATGCATCAAACTTAGGATTTTTAAAATAATATATTTGCAACCTTGTATTTATAATGTTCCATGAAGATCTACTGTGCCAGAAAGCATCTACCACTCATTCTTTTTTTAATATATATTTTTATTATAAATATACTATACAGAGGGGTTACAGTTACATGAGTAAGGTAATGAGTATTATTTCTTATGGAGCATTGTTACCTCCTCCTTTGTTTTCCCCCTAACATCCCTTCCCTCCTCACGTCCCCAACCTCCCCACAACCCTTGCAAGTTGTAAAGTTCATTTTCAACATAGTATCTTGTATGTCTCATTGTTACAATGGGTCAACCTGTATCCTTATTTCAGGATTTTGTTATTTCCCTTCCCCTCCCCAAATAAGAAAAAATGTATATACAAGATGAAGGGCACTGGAATCAAATACAATGAAAACAGGGGTTATACCATGGGGGAAGAACATACAAAAGAAACAGAAAACTCACACAGTACATTATAAGTACATTAAAAACAACAGCAAGAAAGATAAAACCTCTTGTGTCCCTATCTTGGGGTTCATTCTGCTTATGGAAAGACAGAGAAAATCATATTAAGTGAAGGAAATCAAGCGCAAAGAAACATAGGTCCCATGGTTTCTCTTATTTGCAATAACTACCACTTACCCTTTTGTTATCTGCTCCCGTACTTAATTTGTTCTGTCTCTCAGAGTCCAGGTAGTAGGTGGAGTTCTTTCTAATGTCAACCTAGGCACTATTTCTAAGAATTTCTTGCATTTCTTACGTCCATGCATTTGTTTATGCATCCCCAACAGAACAGAGAACATGGACTGATTACAAAGAGTCTCTAGATCCAGAGAAAAGGATCAAGCCACAGACTTACTGACATAACCTATTGCCTTGCATTGTGCTGTCCACAGTCAGGGATTCTTTAAACAAAATAATGATTAATTTTGAAATGTGGACGATGTCCTGGGTGTTGTTTTCTTGTCCACAAGAGCAAGAAGCATGGTGAAAGAAAGATATTCAATTGCTTACTGATGGACCCAAATAAATACCTCAATAAGATAATGAAAGCAAGATAGAGCTCTGATTTTCTTAAACTTGGCTTGAAGTTGCTTTTGGACAATGTGTGCACATCAGAATGAATGTCAGGTGTTGGGGCAGCAACTATTAACCTATTATAATCTTGGAATTATCTTGTTATAATTTTTCATATTATCACTATTATTTCCCCATATTATCCATAAGAGTAAAAATTGATGATTAAAGAATGATTCCTTTACTTTAACAGTTTTACTCAACAAAGTAAAATGACACAATTAAAGAAAGTTGTTAATGGAAATAAATGAGGGCGTATAGATGTATATTGCTTGTATCTATTTGAATGTATGTATGCATTTGCCTACTGTCTGTCTGTCTTTATCTCCTTATTCCAGGAAATATTTATCATGTTTTATATACAGCAAAGAAGAGTAAAATGAATTGAAAGTGGGGCAAAGGAAGAAAGAAAATAAAATCAACATAAAATAATTACTCAAGATCATTAAAATGAGAAAATAAAAATCTCTGGAGGGTTTTTTTTCATTAAAAAATAATAACACTTTGTGAAGCAATTAACACCACTAGTGCCAACAGGCTCCCACCAGGCCTAACACAGTGCCTCCTTGAGCTCTTCTCTGGGAGGACCGCAGTGTCGACAGGTGAGGCAGGGGTCAAATCTACTAGCTCTAGAGCAGCTCTGTCACGGTGGTGTTGGAAGCAAGAAGGTCTTTGTTGATTGTTTGTGGATCCGCCATGTTTATTAAGAAATATGTGCAAGAATGAGTAGAATTGACATCCCTGGGGAACAATCTGGAATACAGTACTTCTGTGACTGAACTCTGCCAATCTGGTACATTTTCAGGTTGTTCTGGTAGAAATGGGCCATGATCCTTGTCTTTTTCTGTTTGTGTGTGTGAGAGATTCATCAATGGCACAGCCAGTTAGAAATTCATCTGTAGGTGTCTGAGATGAACTCGTAGCTACTCATTTAAGTAGGCCAAGGTTCAGCTTATAGTGAACAGACAAAGAAGAGGCAGAAATCCAAACATGTTAGCCTACAGAGCACAGAAGAGTTTTTATCCTGAAAGCCCTCCAGGGTGTTTACAAGCCTAAGCTCCCCACGGCCACAATGAATATCTCAAAATACTTTGAAAATGGCTGGAAATTCATACAATAATAGAGGTTTTGTAGGATTTTTTGAAAAGGGAAATGTCCACCCCGAATTTTATCCTTAGAGTATTTGTTTAACTATTTTTATTTGTAACTAAACAGGTATCAGTATCAATTCACATGTTTTTGAACACTTGGTTATGATAACAGAATAAATGTGTATAATGTGACAGAATGTATATATTACATGTATTTTTTTTTTTTTTGGTCTGGTCATGGGGCCTGAACTCTGGGCCTGGGCACTGTCCCTCAGCTCTTCAGCTCAAGGCTAGCGCTCTACCACTTGAGCCACAGTGCCACTTCCAGCTTTTTTCTTATGTGGTGCTGAGGAATCAAACCCAGGGCCTCAGGCATGCAAGGCAATCGCTCTACCATTGAGCCACCTTCCCAGCCCTACATGTATGTTTTATACACATTGAAATTCAGTATCAGATAAAGAATGAAGTATGAAAGAAAGGAGTCAGGATATTATCCTAAGTTCTTTAAGTGGATATCTTTTTTAAAGTTTTAAATTTTATTTTTAATTTTATTCGTTTTAATTTTTTAATTGCACACCTTATACTTGGGCTGTCATTAGGGATTTGAGGAGCCTATGATACTCACTTGTTATTAGCAGCACTGTGGTTAAAGTCCTATGCCACGATTTTATGTCTACTCACTAAGTAAAAGGCCAATAGACACTAGAAATAATCTGATACTCAGTCAGTCATTCACCAATTCAAAATCCATGTATTATATCAATAGTACAGTGAGAACTGACTGCTGCGTGTGCATTTGGGGAAAAACATAGCAAGGGAGGCAGAAAGTACATTTTAAGTCTGTTCTTGGCTTAAATAATTAATGGCCTGGACATTGTAGACTTGGTATTTGTCATTTGCTCATTGAACACACATTTATCAAGGCTCTGTGATATGTGCCAGAGATATTGTAGAGAACAGGAAAGACAGAGGTCCTGCCAACTGGAGGGAGAGAGAAATCACAGCTAAGTGGATATAAATTCATAGTCGATTACAAGTTTATTCAACTGTCAAGAAAAGTGTCTGCAGTAGAAGCAAAATGGGGTCTGATAATGCATCACTGCTAAAATAAGGATATTGGGAATTTCCTATTTTCAGGATTAGTACTCAAGGTGATACTCACAGCTGGGCGGGGTGCAGTTAGAGCAGACGGGGTGCATTCAGGAAAGTGATCAGGGCAGATGTGAACCAGCCTGATAGGGCACATGAAGAAAAGGTATTCAAGACATATGGGGAAAGGTGATGAGCACTATAAAAGTGATTCATTTTTTCTTCACTTGAATATCCAATTTTACTAGAAACAAGAAAAGTGAGTTGGAGGAAGACAAAATAGAATATCTTATCCAGGGCAAAAAGAAATAAAAAAGCTCATTGGAAGAGATGGGGAGTTGAGTTATTTACATGTAGTCTTTGAGTAGGCATTAGACAGCAGTGAATAGATAAGGTAGGGGAAGCCTTCAGGCATTTCTTGTAAGCAGAATGTTTAGAGCTAACAAAGAACTATGTGTGGGAGGTGAGGAGAGGGAAGGTCTTAAATGTGTCAGCATACACCGTGGATGATTCTATACTTGTCAAGATGAGGAAGTGAAGACGTTGCCTCTATCATCTGGAGGAGAAAGAGGCCTGGCATTATGGTAGTCATTGCGGATGACCATAAGTTTGGACCTGTTTCTTCTAGTCAGACTTTCATGTTACTGTTAAAATGACCCATTGTGACCTGCCATGGTGAATGGAAATGAGAACAAGAATGAGAATGTGGGCTGTGCATTTCTAGTATGGAAGCTTTCGAACCCAATGTGGTCTTTCCATCTTTTTGATTTCATTTCACTTCCTTTGAAGTAATAAAGTTAGAAATGTTACTGCACTAGACTGCACATGATGGTTCACACTTGTAATCCTAATCCCAGCTACATGAAAGATACTAGGACTGCAATTGGAACCCAGCTCCAGATTCAACTGGTATAGCACTTGCCTCGCTAGCACAAAGATCAGAGTTCAATCCCCAGTGCTGCCCAAAAGAAAGGTATTTCATTGGATTTGAAAAATGTAGGTGATTGATGATATTACCCCAATCAGTTAATTGGAGACTTATGGAGAAATCCAGATTCAATGTGTTGAATAACAATAATAATATTAATAATAATTCAAGAATGGAGGTAATGAGTGGGGAATCAACATGGTTGTTATCTACTGAGAGGGAGATTAAGAACTGAAGGACCTTGATCCTATGTCCAGCCTACATTACAGAACACTGTCTCAAAAAATAAATATGGCAGTAGGAGAAGCAGCAACTGAAGATCTCTGGAGAGGCTGAAAGGCCAGGGGAGGAGGGTCTCTTTCCTTTTTCTCCTTATTTAATTTAGAGGTAAATATTGAACTTGTTTGTATGCAGAAAAAGTTTCAACAACAAGAGAGATTAAGAATTCAAGAGACGAAAAGGGTTATTTCGGAGCAGTAATTGAAAGAGGGAGGTGGATAGAGACTACACTGGCTAGGAAACAGAGATGCTTTGTCTGCATTTTACAGGAGGGAAAACATAAATAAGTCATGGGTGAAGAAATGAGCTCTGGGTTAAAGTTCAGGAATGAAAATATGGGGGACTATCTGTGGTGATAGTAGTGATGAGGAGCACTGAGCGGGTAGTGAGGAAAGGAAATGATTGAGAAAATGAAATGAGACCATCTACTCAAAGACTAGAATTATGTTTCTTTATTTAATTTTATTATAATTATCTTTGATGTAGTTGTATGAAGAAGTTGCCATTTAATAGAACAGTTTATGAATGCAATGTGTCTCGATTAATGTCTCCCCTTTCAACATTCTCACCTGTCTCTCCCCTACCCATTGCTTCCGTCACTGTTCCTAATGTGTAGGACATTCACTGGATTCTTATCTGCATAGAATGAACTTTTGTCAATGACAAATGATTGTTGTAACAAAGTAACCATCACAACATGGCATGCATACTTTTCTAAGAAAGGGAGACTTGTGACCTTACTGCTATTATTGCTTTTGGACACTTGGTTGGTGTAGAGTCACCTACAATATAAATTTACTGAACAATTCTCAGCTAAAAGGGTGTGGACATAGAAGAGTCAGATGGTCATGAGGCCCATGGCTGCATTCTTCTTCTCAAGTGACATGAGATGGATAAAGAGTGAATGTGCTCATAAGGGAATGACTGTAATGATAGCTCATAAATTCTAATTTGAAAAAGGAAGTATGATAAGGCAAGAAAAGAGGAGAAAGAGAGGTTAAAGAATTGGAGCTCTTTGTTATTTTCATGGGCACACTTGTAGCAGAACTTTAAAGGATTGACACTATTAATAATTGAGAATGGGACTATTTCAGCATAAGACAAAGATCAAACATGTCTCAAATGTAAAATTTAGTTGATTTGACTAATAAATTAACAGTTCCTCAATCATGGATGGAAGATGATTGGCTTTTTCAAAGGCCACCAAACCATTGTTTTACTTGTTTATGGAATTTACCAAGTTCTCTGAAGGGGCAATAATATTTTCAAACTAATATTTTCTGCTTGAAATGTTGCATTGTCACACATAAAATAATGGCCTGTATGTAAAAAGCTGTTGAGCTTTTCTCAGGACTTGGTTAACAGGACTCCACTGCAAAAATTTAAAAGATTTATTTGTCAACTATTTTCCCCCAAATATACCCCCTACTAAAGCCACCAGCCTAGCTGAGATTCTCAATCATTGCTGGAGAAACTTGTAATAAACTTAAAGTTCTAAGGCTCTTGGATGGATACTTCCAAAGTTTCTTTTACATGGCGCCGTATTAATCTTTTAAGGATTTGTTGGCTAGTAGTCAAAAAGTCAAATTAGGTGTTAGGGAAGTTCTGTCTGTGTTTGCAATCTAAAACTGATTATAAGCTACTTTCAATCTGCTACTGGAATGGACCAGGGATGGAAAAAAAGGAAAATTCATGCTTGAGATATCTGAGGCAGTTCCAAAAGGGTTTGTTTTCAATGGGTTCCCCAGAACGGTTCAGAAACTCTGAATTTTCCTTTCCTCCTTGCTGCCCTTGTTCTTTGTTCACAATTCTCGAAGCTATTCCAGAATCTTGGTCAGCTGGTTCTTGAGAATTGTACTCATGTGTGTTGGACTGGTCATTTTATGTTCTACTTTGACCTGGAAGAAACCTCCTGATCCAGGCATAACTTGCCACACTAGGGAAGTGCCAGCCTCCAGAAAGACAAACAACACAGTGAATGTGGAAAGCTAGTCTGTTTATGAGACTATTCACAGAAGTTGCCTTTCTTGGCTTGAAAGGCTCTCAAATCAAAGATCATTCAGATGGAGGACCTCTTAAGTCTTTTTAAATGCCTTTTTATGAGAAACTGTTCTGTTACATACAAATTATTGGTGTGTATTAAACATTGCAGGTTTGAAGGCATTGTTGAGTAGGAGAGCATTTGTGTTAGGTATACTGGCTTGACGTTAGGTTTGGGTCATTGTATTGGAAGAGAATTTGCTGCTGTTTCTCATGCTTTCTCTCCTGCGTTCATTTTTCTGGATGTGAACATGCATTGCTCATCTTTATCTCTACCAGCCTTTGGATCTCTCTCCTGAACTGTCTAGTATGAGCAGGAGGACTCTTCTTGACATATTTTACCCGATCCTTTGGCAAGTGGGATGCACTGGTCTTGTCTTCATGCCCAACACTTCTCTAGCTAAGAGCGTGCTCCACTTCAGCACTTGGACTCAGTTCTGTGACCTTTGAAACTTCTGTGGTTGATCTGCCCCTGCTGCCAAGATAGTTGGTGTGGAGAACCAAATTCCAAAATGTCCAACATTTTGATGAAGAGGATGCTATGAAGAAGAATGGGATTCTTTTCAGAAAATGGTTTCTGAAATAGACATATGAATGAACAAGCTGTCAATAACCCCACTATAAAGCAAATCATGGTAGTATTCTACTGACTGGAGTGTAATACGTTTGGAAATAATTTTAGCTACAGAGTCTCTCTTCCTGAAGCCAGTGCTGCAGACACCATTGCAGGCGTGACCCACGATGTTATCACTCTTCTCACAACCGGGGGTCTCAGAAGGCCATTGTATGACTGTTTTCATCCTGGAATTAAATGCTCAGTGGTGGCCAACAAAACACACTATTGGGTAAAGACCAAGAAGAGACATCTATGAGGCAGCAAAGGAAGCTGTGAAGTATAGGAATTACAGAATCTAGCTTTTCTTTCTTTTCTTTTCTTTTTTTTTTTACATTTCTAAAGCTATTCTCATTTCTCAAAACCACACATTCTGACCAGATAAAATGAAATGTTGACAGTGGAGCAGGTTTTTTATTGCAGCATGTCCTGATGAGAGCAGTAATTGAAACAAAGAACAAAAATGAGATAGAAAAGAATGGGAGAAAGCAATTGCACTAGATATAATGTTTCCCTTAAATCATGCAATTGGCCAAGTCGTAATTTGAAACTATTTACCTTAAAACAGAGTGGTAATTTCTTATCAAATTATTAACACAGTGTTTATCATTGCCATTTTCCCATTGTTTTCCTGAAGACTAGTAGCTATGACTTCAGGAAAACTGAGAAAGGCCTTATTATCCATTCTAAAGTTATTCCTAAGTGCCCAAAGAAATGACTTATACATCTCATTGTTGCAATGGGTCCCTCTGTACGGTATTTTCACACACAAAAAAAGAAATGACTTATAAGATGAAAGAAATTTCCAGAACACAGAAAATGTATTCTATGATAATTACTAAAAGGAGAAAATTAAAATTCAAAGGAGAAAAATTGAAAGGAAAAGAACTGAGTTCTTCTTTTAATAATAAGTTGAATACAAGCATTCTCAATATCCTCTCCACAGTGATTATCTAGAAATAGTGTATGAGATAGAGAAAAGTAAAGTGTACAGTGAAGCTTAGTAATTGTGTGTAAAGATAGTATGCAAATACATAAAGTAAGAATGATCCTTGAGTTAAAAACAGACACAAAGATGGAAAAGGGATGGTCAGAGAGCATAGCACCTCAGCAGTTCTGGACTGTCTGTGCAGAGATGGCAGGTATGGTCTCCACTCTGCAGAGGATGAAGAGAAGCTGGGCTTTGGCCATTAAGGACAAACTACCTAGTTAGGAGAGATAGGTTACTAATAAAAGAACCATTTGCTCGAAAAAAGAGAGGAACTCTAGGGTAGCCTGGCATTTTCAGTTATAGCATCAAGTGAAAAATCAATATGTTAATGAGAACATCTTCTTTATTGGGATATGAGATGTAAATTGATCATAATAACCATATAGCCTAATTTATGTCATAAGCATACAGTAGAATTTAAGACCCAGGATTAAATAACCCCTACGTTGGCAGTGCCCTCTGTGGCCAGGACCTTTTGAAAGTATTTCCTCTCAACCTATGGGCAGAGCAATGACTGCTGTTTATGATCTATTAGCCACATACCTGTACTTCTAAATTGCATATCTGCCTAAAAGAGGCCTTGGTGAGTTAGACTACCAGAAACTCTGAGCAACAAAAAAGTTCAGCAAGTGAAAACAAAGTAGAGGGTAGCTGCCACCGACTATTGACAAAGACTCAGATAAGAAGTAGAAAAGAATCCACAGATAAATGAATAAATTTGGGGAGATTTTGAAAACAAAACAAAAAAAGTAGGACTCTCAGTTGATTAAGCCAATTAGAAATAATTTTTTTTATAAGTTTTAGAAAAAGAACAGTACAATAAAACTAGAGGAAAGAAGGAAGTAGCAAATGGTTTCCATAAGGTCTTTTGGGGCTAGTTGAACCAGAAGTATATCTCCTAGATAAGCAAATAGTCCTGGTGGACGTATCACAACCCCGAACTGAAGATCTTTGTCTCTAGCATTAGCAAAGAATTCTTTGTTACTAATAATTACGACGATAAAATCCTTCAAGAATTGGGAAAAGATCATTGACTAAACATGGTTGGAGGAGCCGTATTGAAGAGACTACAAAATGGGGTAGGACAAATGTCCGAGTGTTGGGAAGGTAGAGAATTGAAGCACAGGTAACTGGAGTCAGGAACAGAAGGAGTTAAACCTGAAGAACGATGTTATCAGTGAGACAGCAGCAACAGTCACAACTACAGGTAGAGGTCGCTCGGATGACAAATCCCTACATCAGAATGGACTTGAGGAGAAAATGGAAGAAACTCACATTTTTCACAGGTCTCTTGAAACCTAGCTTCATAGATCATTCAGTTTTGTTGACTGCCCGTGCCCCACCATTTTTTTCCCCTCAAAAGGAAAGAATGCTTCACTGAGCAACATGGTAAGAACCCATGTGGAACTTGAATAGAAAATCCAGAATCAGAAAATCCCATTTAAGGATTCTTATTTCTGAGGATAAGATCCTAAGATCCATTATGTACGTACACTGCAGAGAAAGAAGCAAAACGTGAATAAATAACAGTCACGTGGTATTTCCTTGAGTGGGAGCTTAGTTGGAGATCGAAATCTACAAAAGACAATCTTCCCAAGTACCAAGGTATTTTGGACTTCTACAAAGCAATCAAAGGAGATAGGGGAAACTTGAACCTTTCAAAAGAGGCCAATAAAATAAAACAGATTTAAAGACAATCTAACACAAAGAAGTTCCCAGTCTGAGAATTAATAAAATCTTGCCAAACACAAAAATAAAAAAGGAAAGAAAATGAGAGACACTCAATCCTGTTCATCTTGTTCCAGCAGTGTAGATTGGAGGCCAGGCTGAGCAGCTAGGGCAGTATGCTGCAGGATCTGATCAAATTACTTAGTCTAAAAACCCATGGAAAGAATTTCACACCGGGTCTGGCTAAGCAAACAGTTTTATCAAGTGCCTGATCTTAAGAGTGCTGAGATCGTTTTTTCTTTTTCTTTTCTCTCTTCATTGTCTTGCTTTTTAAGAGTGCTGAGATCATTTTTTCTTTTTCTTTTCTCTCTTCATTGTCTTGCTTCGGTGGTCATACTACCTGGAAAGTGAATCTACACTGAGGATGACAGCTCTTTAAGTGGAGGAAGCACAATTCCTGACATTAAGGTGTTGGGCGCTGTCTCTGAGAAGGAACTGAACAAAACGAAGCTTAGTAGTAAGTTAATATATTTTCAGGATGTGTGAACATCTCAGTTTATGTTCCCACAGTAGTTTTAACTTGTGTAATTGTACATATTGATTTGGTTTTTGAGTATGTCAAATGAGAGCTTCTGAAATTGATGTTTACACATGAACACTCTAGAAATAAATGGAAATGACAAATTTATGTTTATATATGTGTTATTTTTTTCATGGAAACCTAAAACTATTTTGAACAAGATTTTGGATGTATTTCCTTTAGCAGAATTCTTGGCAGACAGCTTACTTTCTGTCTCCTGCCCTTCTGCTTCTTTGTATCAGAGAGAGCCCACCCCCCCCCATCTTCACATGGAATGACCCAGAGGTGACAAGTTGACAATAAAAGCTTAGGGAGCCAACATAATTTCTCAGCTTCAACCTCTAGCATTCCTATTTTTGGTACTAGAACTTTAAATTGGTTCCTGTGAAATATTTCAATTCCTGGTGTGCGTCTACATTTTTCTCTTTGCTGAATGCATCAATCACAGTTAAACTTCATGTCTGATAGCTCCAGGGTGTAGAAAACTATCTAATGCTTATGCTTTTTTTATATTCTTGGTCCCATCTTGATTAATAATGTCTTCTTATTGCTGGGAGTTGTGTATTTCAAAATTGTCAAAGTTCTGGAAGATGTTATCTTACTGCAGAACTGAGTTCCTCTAGCTCCTGGCAAGCAGGCAAAGTACGAGAAAGCTGTTTTAGTTACATGATGGATTGAGCTGATTTAAGCCTGGCTTTCAATCTTTTCAAGATCTGTTCTATTTCTTGCTATTCCTAACTTTTAAGGTATAAGAGTGTAGGCGTATTACTTGAATTCCATCCTGAGGCCTCCATCTTAGTTGGTCTTAAATTCCAATTTTTATACCTATAGCATCTGCCAGCTCTCCTTTCCCTTTCTGTTTACTGATAGTTCTCTTTGATGCTGAAAACGTTGGATTTTCCATTTTACCTAAATCCAGTTTACCCATTTTTCTTTTTCTTATTTTTTCTTTTGCTATTGTATTCACAATATAATTCTAGATCTGAAGTCATGTAAATTTACCTCTATGCTTTAATGTTCATACTTCATAGTGTTAGTCCTTCCATTTAGAACAATATACTTGGGCTAATTTTGGGGTATGGTCAGAGGTAAAGATCTGATTTTACTATTTTGCATGCAGTTATTTAGTTATCCTAGAACAACTTACTGAAAGGAACCATTTTCTTAGAATTCTTTTTTTTTTAATCATTTTCTTATTACTCTTATTAGAAATAAGTTGACTGTAAATGTCAATATTTGTTTCTAGACTCAAAACTCTATTTCATTTATTCTTATTTCATGTCATTAGCCCAATTTTGATTTTAGCTCTTTGTAGCATTTTTTGTTTTTGGTAAAACTGGGGATTTGAGCTCAGGATCTTTCTCTTGCTCAACAGGCATTTTATTAATTGATCCCCAGTCTTTGATTGCTGTTTTTTTTTTGATAGTTTCTTACACTTTTTCCTCTGAGCCAGTCTTGGACAGTTATCCTCCTGTTTAGGGCCTACTAAGCAGTCTGAATCAATACAGTGTCCACAATGCCAAGTGCAAACAGGTGATGATAACTTTATTTAGTTGATTTAGTAAATTTTAACTGTACAGGTCCTGTATCATTTTTGTTAAATTTACTCCCAAACATTAAATACTATTTTAGTGGATTCATTTTCATACTGTCAATGAAATTACAAATTGCTAGGTTGTATAAAACTGTTATTTTTGTACTTAAACTTTGTAGCAAATATCATTGTTGTCTTTGTGTCTTAGTGCAATAGTATTTTCACGTGCTGGCCATTTTTTAAAGAAAATATTAAGCCATATCTATGTAAATAAAAGTAATATTATTTATTTATTTTACATATCTAGATGCTTCTAATTGCCATGGTTATTAGGGGATATTTTAGGGCATTTTTCTTCTTTCTTTAGAAATTCAGTGACAGATACTTGCATGTTATGTAGTATAATATTTTCCTCTCTATTTTTTTGGTGAGGTATTGTATTGTTTCTATGTTTTTGTTATTTTCTGGAGAATTTCCCTTAGAAAAAATTCTATCTTTACTAGCTTCATAGAATGTATTTGGAAGTGTTACTTCCTTTTCTATCTCATGGAAAATTTGAAGAGTATTGATTTTTGTTCTTCATGAAATGTTTGGTAGATTTCAACTGTGAATTGTTATTAGTACTGCTATCTCATTGTTCAGATCTGTTTATGTGGTTTATATCATCTTTGTTCAATTATGGTAGATCAAGAGCATCATACCCATTTCTTCTAAATTTTCTATTTTTCTAAAATTATTTCAAAGTATTCCAATATAATCTTCTAAATTTAATTTTTGTTGTTAAATGTTCCCTTTATATCTAACTATATTTATTTCAATCTTTTCTTTCTCCTTTTTGTAAAATTGATCAAGATTTCATGTTGTTTATATCTTCAAAACCCTTTTTGTTTTGGTGATTCTTTTAATTAACAAAAATCTCTATTTCATTGATTTCTGCTCTAATATTTACTATATCTTTTTACCTGCTAATTTTAGCTTTAGCAAATTCTTATTTTTTTAAATTGTAATTGTAAAGACGATGCACAGAAGGGTTACATTAGTCAGATCATGAGTGCAATCCTTTCTTTGTTGTACATTTTTTGTTCAGGAATTTGAGATGTGTCATTATGCTGTACACTTGAGATTGCTTGTGTGTGTGTGTGTGTGTGTGTGTGTGTGTGTGTGTGTGTGTGTGTGTGTGTGTGTGTGTGTGTGTGTGTGTAGCTATAAACTTTCCACCTTAGCCTTGCCTTCTCTGTGTCCCAAAAGTTATGGTACACATTTTTTCTTTTCATTAGATTCTAGGAACTTAGTATTTTACTTTTTATATTTTCAAGGATCCATTCCACCATTCATAAACATATTGTTCAATCTCATCTATCTGTATAATTTTTAGTCTTTTTTTGATTGAGTTTTAGTTTTACCATTATTGTTTGACAGAAAGCAGAGAATTATTCTATGTTCTAAAATATGATGTATTCTGGAGAAAGTTTTTGAACTACTGAGAAGAATGTCTATTGTGCATGTGCTGGAGGAACTGTGCTGGAGGAGTCTCTCAGTTCATATGATCTGATATGCCATTTAATTCTGAGATTTTGATGCTGATTTTTTCTTCTTCGTGATCCTCCTGCCTCACCCTCCTCCTTGGTTACGGGTGTGCGCCACCACAGCCAGCTATGCTGATTTTTTGCCTCAATGATCTGTCTTTTGGTGAATAAAAGGAGTGGAATTCTTCTACTGTCATTGTGTTGTCTATGTGCTTTTATGCTCAGTAGTGTTTGTTTAGTGAAGTTGTATATGCTCCTTTTTTTGGCAGATAGATTAGCAATTGCTATTTCCTCTTGACAGAATCTTTTAATACTAAAAGATGGTCTTCCTTATTTCTTCTAACAGGTTTGTATTTGTGGCCTACTTTATCACACATTACAGCTACATGGCCTATATTCTGGCTCCATTTGCTTGGTAGATCTTTCTCCATTCTTTCCCCCTAAGTTAATGTTTCTCACTGGTAAGAATTATTTACTTTCCTGTTTTCATGGTTTCATTTATTTTACTCTTCTTGTATAGCATTTTAAAAATATCTTCTGTAGTGCTTGAATAGTAGTCATAAATTGCTTTGGCTTTAGTTTATCATGGACATTTTCTTTTTCACCTTCAGTTATCATTGATAACTGTGCCTGGTCCATTAAATAGCTGAATAGTTATTTATGTTCAATGCCTCATAGGTATCACTCTAACCCTCTTGCTTTTAAGAATTCTAGTGAGAAAATTGTCATTATTCTGAGGGGCTAATCAATGTATGTGGCTTGGCACTTCTTTCTTCTTCAGCTTTTACCATTCTTTCCTTGTTCTATAAACCTAACACTTGCACTATTCTGTTTCTTGAAGTGGTTCTTTTCCAGTTTCATCTGTCAGATATTTTAACAGCCTCCTGGACCCGAATTCCTGCTTCTTTTCAGAAGTTTCTCTTATTTTATTGATTTTTTTCTATCCTTTTCTCCTTCTTTTATGCTCTATGTTCTTAAGTTTGGTCTTTTCAAACATTTTCCCCTAATTCTTCATTTGCCTTTTTTTTGTTTTTATGATTTATTTATTTTCTTTTATTTATTTATTTATTATTGTGAAAATACTGTACAGAGGGGTTACAATTACATGGGCAAGATGAGTACATTCCTTATCAAGCACTGTTGCCTCCTCCTTTGTTTCCCCTTCCCATCCCTTCCCATCTCCCCCCACCCCATTTATCCTTCTCCCCTGCCCCCACCAAAGTTGTAAAGTTCGTTTTTCGACATAACAACTTGTACATCTCATTGTTGCAATGGGTCCACCTGTATCACTATTTAAATGATTTGTTTTTTTCTCTTCCCCTCCACAAATTATACCAACATCAAATACAGTGAAAGCAGGGGTTATACTGTGGGGGAGGGACATGCAAAGCAACAAAGAAACCATCTTATAAATATGTTAGAAACAATCACATGAAAGAAAAAAAATTGAATACTGATCTTGGGGTTCATTTCCCTAACATCAACTTATCTGAGCTTTTCTGCTTGCCTTTTCTAATATATTGACATTGTCCTCATTCTGTCTTCAACTAGTGCCAATCTAGTGGAGAGACTTCACCACAGAATTTTTAAAATGACTGTATGGAGTTTTTCACTTCTTGAATTTCAGGTTGATTCTTTTTCAGGATTTCTGAATGTTCATTGACTTCCCTTTCACTTATTCTACATTTTCTTCCTTTCTTTTTCAGCTATTGTATTCTTTTTCAGTTCCATTAACTGTTTATTTGTATCTGCTCTGAATTCATTTCAATCTTTCATATGTGACCTTTTTACTCTTTGATCATTCTTGTAATCATGTTTATGATTTCTTTGTTTGGATTTTCTTTTTCTTCACTATCTTTAGCATTAATTGTTATGGTGTTGTTTATCTTTGGAGTTGTTATGGTGCTTTTTTAATATTTCTGCATTATGATTTAGTTCATTGTTAGAACACTTTAAGTCAACATTTAAATTGTAGTAATTGAGTTGTCAGCATGTTTATACAGGACTGTGTTGGATGGGCTGTGATGTTGCTTTCTCCCCACTGGACTGAGGAATAGATTACTGGATAAGCTTCTGTCCACTTACTCAGGTCACAGTGCCTGGTCCCATGGCAGCATTCAGACTGAGGAGAACTAGCTGGGGTCTCTTGCATCTCCTTGTGTTTGGATTGGTGTTGTAGGAACATCAATGCTGAGGAAGGTCAGAATAAGAGCCAGTTGTCACTTCTGTCCCTGTTATGTCTTGTGTGCTCCCTTCTTTGTGCAGTGAGTGGAAGCCTCTGCTGGCATACCTATGTTTTAGTGCATAGGCCAGTCAAGCAAGGGATTGCTGCACAGGTCCCTCCACTGTGTCCTCTGAGGCAGTGGGTGGGTAACCATGGAGGATTTCCCCTACGGTACCTTATAATCATGGGGGAGGACATTGTCTCCCTGAGTTCTTCATAGGTGGTTCATCCCTAAGGCACTCCGGCATTCCTTCTGCAAATTTTTAGCTATTTTAGACACTCCCCTGCAACTTGCCACCCCCAAGTAAGGCTAAAGTGTGGTGTGTCCTATGTGATCTGCAGTTTCTTTGCTCAGAACTCTCTGCCCCACATGGCAGCAAGCTTCCAAAGCTGTCAACAGCTCCTGCATGCTCACCACTCCACCAGCCCTGGCCTGAAGCTATGCCTCGAAGGATCCTCAGGCACTAGACCCTGCTCTGTTCAGGACACCCCATCCTTCATTGACCGAGAGCCCAGTAACATAGATCCATCTGTCTGACAGGTCCTGAAATCTGAGTTCCTGACCAGCAGAGACAAGAGCTCATTTTTTGAGGGTCATTCAGGTGACCAGCAGGGTGGGGCTGCCAACAGCTTCCCTTTATCTTATTGGCAGTCCTCCAGTTGCCAGAGATAGAACCTCTCCTATACAAAAATCCAAGTCTAATGTCCATCAGTTGACTACTAGGGTGAGGTTGATCAGAAGTCCAGCCATCCCACCTGTTTTCTTACCTCCTAGCTTCCCTTGATTGCTGCACATTCCCAAAGCCTGACCCAACCCAGGTAGTTTTCCATCAATTGGTATAAGCTGATCACCCCTTGTAGTCAGGGCTGTGTTCCAGAGGAAGCTAGATCTTTTTGTTTTCTAAAAAATCTCCTGGGAAATGCTGGGTGGGGCTGCTGAGTGCTGGCCCTGGTTAAGATTCTTCTCGGTGTACAAAATCTTCCTGGGCCTGGCTGGGTGTCCCAGACCTCTCCAATCAACAAATATTCCTTACTTGCCAGACTCTCTTAGGCTGCTGTTCTGTTCCAAGGCCTTCTTGGCCAGCTGTCAATATAGACTGTTCACTATGCAATCAGAGCTACTGACCAGCCTCTCCAGGACCCTTTGCTCTCTCAGGTAGTTAGCCCTCTAGCTATAAAGTTGCTTTCCCTAAGTAAGGGGAAGTCCTTCCCACTCCATGTGCTGAGATGGCTATCAGCCCCCTCTTGGGGAGGGATTGCTGATTGCTCCTTTGTTTCCAAGCTTCCCAATGGTTTCCAAGTAAGCCTGGAGCTACTGTAATCCAATACCTAGAGCATCTCAGTCTCTAGGAGAAGTCTATCCCCAACAACCTTGTTCTGCTCTCTCAGATTTGGGGGCCAAGGGCCATCCTGTCTGTTACTAGACTAATGGGCTCTGTTAAAGCCACTGATCTGTAGAATCTCTGCACCGGGGTACAATGTGGGAGGTTTGGATCTTCCCCATGGCTAAGTCTGCCAGATTGTTGTGGAGTTTACCTGGAGTGTCTCATCCCCTCAGGGGGAGGTGATTAGAGCCACAACTCTTTCCTCGTTTCCTTTGTCACTTTGTATTTCACCTCAGTTTTCATCTGTCCAGTTCCTCTTTGGCTTTTGATATTCTTCTTCAACTGGCTCCTCGTATTATAGTTTCTCCTCCATTTCTCAGACCATTCTCATTCATAGAATCCAATGGGAAAAGCCTCACTCTGCCTGCCTTCTTGCTGGGAGCAAAACCTTCACTGCTCAAGAGGAGTGTAAGCAATTAACTGGAGCTTGTATTTACTTAGAAAAGCAAGAATAAAAGAACAGATTCTGTGAAAAGAGAGCAGTGAGTGGAAGCTAGATAAGGGAGTTTAACCTTACTTTACTTTTCTATCAGTTCAAAACAGAGACCATGTCTCACCATCCAGTTTTCTTCTGTTGTCTTTTTGACTACTTATACTAGATGCTTCTTAATTCTTATTTCATAATGTCATTATTTTAATACATTTCCTCAGAAGAACCCATGAGGAACTTCTTGTCTCTGTGTCTTCGTATCTCTTTCTGTGAGTCTTTTGTTTTCTCTCTCTCTCTGTCACACAAACACACACACACACACACACACACACACACACACACACACACACACACACACACATATCCTGGGAACAAACTCAAGGTGCAGGACCTGTTTCACCTCTCAGCTGTGTCAGTCTCCTTGCCTCTGGCACCAGACATGAGGGTGAATCAAGAAGGCCTTCCGATGGTCCCAGACCTCCACCATCTGACCCCAACCAAAACCATGCAGAAGTTCTAAGAACTTTCTCCGTAAGTCCAGTTGACTTCGTATTTGTCAGCAACATAAAGGAGGAGTCACACTTGAGAATAACTCTGACATCACTTGTGAACTAAATACATTGTCTTGTCCAAGATGACACTGATCAGAAAACTAGGGTTTTAGCTGAAGGAAGAAATACAGTGTTTAATACACAAGTATTTAAAGTATTCTTAGGAAGGTCATTGTACCTTTGAGCTCTGTGGATGATGGCTACTGCTTTCAGTGTTTATCAGTTATATGGGGATATCAGACTGGTGAGATCATTACATGATCTGAGTCCCTGGACCTTACTTGAAATTATGAAAGAAGAAATAGCTAGTCCTCATGGTCCTGAAAAATAGCACCTTAATTAACTGAAGAAGAAGAAAAATCAATGCTTCTCACTCCAGGGATATAAATCAGTGATTCTCTTCATAATTTCCCAATTCTTAGTACACTTCCACTTCCCATTTTGTTTTACGGAAAAGAAAATAATAGAAATAAAAGTGGAAATTCCCACTTGTGCTCTCTTCACTCCCTTTAATCATTTCCTCATTCCAGTTCTTTTGGCTTTACTTAATACCAAGCGATGTCGTGGCTTTGCTCAAACAAACAAAAACAAAAATAACAACAGAATCTTTTCCTTTTAAAACTTGCCTAATAAAAGTAAACTTTCTTTTATTCCTATCTTTGCCATAGATTCATATTACTGTAGAGCCACTGCACTGTAATGAAGGCATCCAGGCAAATGGTGAGATGCTCATCCTGCCTCATCATGATTTTCACTGACGGAAAAGAATGTGAATTCAAGGAAGATTAACCGTATGAAATGATCCTATTGATTACTCTCTTTTGCATTTCAATTATTTGCACAATCCCCAATTTTGTTTGAATTTAAGTCATAAGATATGCTGCACATACTCCATTCTTTGTTTCTACCTCCTTCTTGTACAGAAAGTACCACCAGCCTGAGCTAGTTGGCAGATACACGCCATCCTTTGAGGAAATCTCGGTTGCAGAATGTCCCTGTACGGACACTGTAGTGTTTACTTATCTTATAAAGAAATTAGTTGACCAGTGTTTTTGATATGTAACATTGATCTGCTCAACATGGGCATTGAAAATTCAAACATGCATCTCCTATATGGAATTTCTATACTTTTCTCTTTGATAACTATGTTCTTTCATTAGGAAGGAATGAAGAGACAACACCTGAGTTTGGCTGTATTAGTCAGCCTCAGCTGGAGAGAGAAATTTTTAGTAAGAATAAACTGACATGAACAGAAGAACTGCCAAATTTTGAATCTGTAGAGCAGGCCAGGCTATCAGGCTGGAAATTCAGAAAGGAATTTATGATGCAGTCTTGAGTGAAAATTCCACAATGCAGCAGGTTGGAAATTCTCACAAGGAGTCTGCTTTGAAGATTCCCATGGGGAATCTATTCACATCCAAGAGCCTCAGTCATTGCCGTTAAGTTTCCCACTGAACACAGTGCAAGTACTTTCTGAAGGATGATACGTGTCACCCAAAAGTTACTGGCTTAAATGTCACATCTGAAAATGACCCTGGCGGCAACACAGAGATGAGCCTAGTGGGTGCCATCACCCAGTCTGGCCTATACATACCATTATCATCCCCCTCTGCTTTATATTGAGCTATGTGCAAACCACCCAATAGAGAGAAAGCTTTCCAATTTTCATAAACACTCTACAGAGATCTTTGCAAACTTTAAAATCGTTGTTGAAATAGTATACTATGGATTCTCACATCTTCCAAATTGACTTTTAAAAATTCCCCATGTTCAATCTTTATCCCCAAACTTAATTTTAAAATCCATTTGATTTTTTTTTGCACTAGTAGACACGAGTAATAGATGACTGACCCAATTATTATTACATTCATATGTTTCAGGAAGCAGCTTTGAAAACAGTCCTCTAAATGAACATTTCTACAGGGCTCTAAGGGGGTACTGTGAATGTGGCTTGCTATTTTGTTTTAAACTCTTAAGTTTTAGTTTTTATTTTAAAACAATTGTAATTTGACTCATATACTCCATAAATCATCCACTTAAAATAATTCAGTGGCTTTGCCATTTTTCATAGAGATGTGCACTCATCAATACAAACGATTTGAGAGCCTTTTCTGTGATCATTTCCACCAGTAGTCACTTTACATTTCCTTTTGGTACCTCTTGTTCCCTTCCCAGGACCACCACCGATCCACTCTCCATCCCCATAGACTCTTAAAACTCCAGACATTTCATACAAGGCAAGAATGAAATATGAGGTCTTTCGTGGTACCTCGTAAGGACTTGTTTCAAATATAAACTTGGATGAGCCCCACAAAATATCAAAAATTCCGGTGAAATACTTGAGAAGACATAAAGGTTATTTCTAAGTAGCCATTAGACTTTCTTAACACCTCTTTCTCACTGAAAGCCAGCTGCCCGTTGGGGTGTATTTATACATCTGGTTATTTGGGTTTAGGTTCACTTCTTTGTTACTGATGTTTTGAAATAATCGCGAGTTGTATCCTCATTGGGTGGCTTCCTAAGAAACTTAGGCAGTCTGCAGCAGATGTGAGGCCTTTGTTCTTTCCTCTTGGCGCCGTCACCTTCTTCCTGAGAAAAGAAGATCTGACCCCCTCTTCTCTCTATGGCCAGCACCCGGAATCCTACCCAGTCTTCTTCCTCTGCTCACACTGGAATCCATGTCCCATCTCCTCTGCCTGCCTGCGGCTGCAGCACTGAACCCTCTCTTCCGCCTCCCACCAGAAGTCTAAGCTTGTCTCTCTGGTAGCAGCCTCTAGGACACCCTCTTTCCAGTCTTCTCTACGTAAATTTCAATTCTTTTTCAAGGGAAAAATCTGTCATTGCTAATTTACTCTCCACATACTTGTTTCATTTCTTGTTTTCTTTTCCTTTGTGTGAGAATGGTCCTACCTGTACATGCATCATCATTCCTTTGGAACTGTCAGATTTGGTAACACTTGTGCTATATCTGAAATGACCAGCTTGGGATACAAGTTAAGTAATACGTTTCTGCACTTACATTCAAAAAAACATGTTTCATAATGATAGAAAATAATTTATACTACACACAGGTATTTAAAAATAATGAGAGTAAAGTATCTTCTAATAAATCCTGTAAAAAGAAAAATGAAAGATACTTAGTAGTGAAGTACAGATTATTATATAAGGCAATTAAAACTAAACTGCTTTATATGCATACATATAAATATAAATGAGTATATATATATATATGGGTGTGTGTATAATTTTCTACATTCAGTTCATTTTTTAAATAAAACAGGTATAATAATTATACATGAAGGGCTGAGTGTTAAATCTCTTACCTTAATCTCAGTGACATTGGGGCGTAGATAAGGGAACTGCAATTCTAGATCACCCCAAGCAAAAATAAATAAATAAATAAAAAGACCATAGGTCAAAATACAAGCACATCATGGTTTTAAACTCAGGTTTCACAGCTTTAAATTCAGGTGAGTGGTAAAAATAGGAGGATCACATTCCAAGGCCAAAGTATGAAACTGTGTCTGGAAAATAAACTAAAAAGTAAAAGTATCTGTGGACCCACAAGGATCAAGTTGGAAAGTGCTTACATAGCAAACATAATACCCTGAATTCAAACACCAGCATTGCCAAAAAAACAGAATAAAGAAACAGAGGGTGTATGTTAATAATGTTTCTATATTTTGTCCTAAAAATTTTATTTCCAACTCTACTCTGTCAGTCACCCAATTTCAGTCAATTCATGAAAGTGAAAGCTGAAGACAATGATGATGATGTCCATGATCCACGAGACCTAGCTAGTAGAGACTGTGTTGTTAACTTCATGCTTTGATTTAATAACTGATCTTTCTGCACATTGATATTTGCACTTATTAAAGAACACATTTCTTGCCTGGCTCTTATGAATTTATGACAACAGACTAATAGGATATAAATTTCCTATACAAACATCTTTACTCATAGTATCATTAGTCACTCACTTATGAGCATCTAATGAGCTGTAGATCTATGTTTGATGTTGGGAGCCTCATGGTGAACTGATAGAACCTGACCTTGTAAAATTTCTACACTCCCAGGAGGCACGCAGAAGTCACATAGTCAGATGGACATAGGCAAAACTGTCACCGACATAAGTACTGAAAGACAATTCATGCTGTTTTCCCATTTCTCAGACAAGAAAATAACATAACTGGTGGCAATGAGTGGAGTTTCACATATTCTCTTTGTTTTGTAAGTGATCCTAGCTAGTAGGGCAAAGCAAGCTTTTGCTTTTCTTTTTTTTTTATGGGATCATATTGACAAATATCTAAGTGAATGTGTTGGTATTATTGCCCTAAATGATCAGTTTCAGACCAGTTTTAAATATTTGATTTTCATACCAATAAGGCCAGAACCAGATACAGGGATGTGGAAAGAGTGTCAAGGTAGGATTTTTGAAAGCTATCAAAAGGCACATTCTTATAAAACAGAAGGATTTGCTTCCTGGTGCATTATTCCCTTGTTAGAGGCACATTTAGATTCTGCTCTTAGTAATCAGCCCCAAAGGAGGTCTTGGACCAGTGAGAGACTTGCCCATGTAGCGTCTTGATTTAGAGAGAGGAAGACCAGGAGAACCATTTTAGGTCCTTTCATTGTGTCAGTGTTTAGCCTGGCCAACTGCTCTGTACATGGAACCTCATTGGTGGATATATTTTATGAAACATCGTCAAAGTGGTATATGAATACATATATGTAAAGTTACAAAGCTTAATGATAGATTATATTTCTTTCAGCTCTAAAGTAATACAGACTAATTTCAGACTAAAGTAATACAAAATTACAAGAAAGTTTCTACCCTGGATCATGGCTTTCTCTCATTACTGAGATATAAATAAATGCTGAAAGCTTTTGCTTGTCCTTTTCTTGTTAAAAAAGTTCATTACTACTTGTTTCCTCCTAAAATTCTTGCTTAACACTGTTTTTTTCCTCTCTCTGTGTGTTTTCTGTAGCCTGTTTTCTTCCCTCCATATGTATTACTAGCTCACTCTCTAAGAATAAGAGCATAGATGATGCCTGAGTTGTCTTTGGAAATGGGTAGGGTGGTTTAAAAGAAGGGAAATCATGAGTGATATTTCAGCAATCTAAGGAGACACAGCACATGGAGTTCACGCAGAAGTTCAAAAGCACATACAAGGTGCAATAGATTGCACCTTAATGTTTCTGACAATTGTCTGTCAACGCAATAAAAGAGAAGCAGAAAGAGAAGGTGGGTAAGGTGAAGGCGCTATGATTAGGCAGGCCTGGGTTTGAACTTCTGCTTTCTCAGATAGTAGCTGGATGTCTCTGAGAAGTGAATTTACTGTTCTGAATTGCTGTTCCCTCCCTGGGAAATGGGATTTTGAGGACACTTCTCTTCAGAATACTTCCATAAGTACTACTTTCCCCTGCTATATAACACCTAGTTTCTGCTCAAATTATAATCATTGCTTTTCTCTGCTTTCCATCTGTTTCTTTTTAACCACTACAATTACATCCTTTGTCTCAAGTGTGTCATGTTTAAGTATTCATCGTACTAGGCCCTACTAGAATAATTTTATCCAATTCTTTCTTCTATAGAACACACTTCCCCAAATCTTACAGCATTGCTGTTATTTCTCAAGAGTAAACTTTCAGGTTTGGCTTATGTCATAGTCACTGAGTATAATATTGTTTAGGGGCTAGCATGAGCCTTAAGCAGAAAGATGCCGGCTGGGCCACTGCAAAGTCCTGAGTTCAAACTGTATTACTTCCAAAAGCTAACCAACTAATCACCAACCAACCAGCCAAAGACAAACAAATGCAAACAACCAGTGTTTAGACTCCATCCTCTTCAGTGCTGAAGATTAGCACTCTGTGTACTCTGTCCACACAGAAGCCTGGGGAAGGATGAATGCACCAACAGCCATCTCAATTCTGCTTGGGATCACAGGCTAGACGAAACCTTTCCCTACCTGTTCCCTCTACTCTCCGCAGTCTAAGGGCTATGGTGAGCTTGACCTGAGGAAATCGTTGGCTACAGCTCCACAGGATGCATTTCATAGAAAGCTGAGGTTTAATGTTGTGGTTTGGTGAACCTTGGGTATAAATAACTGCACAGAGTGAGCTAATATACTGACCTGGCACGTGACTGGCCAGCATGGATATGTGAGATACAGAAGGGAACGCAGGTCTGACACAAAGAAGGATCATTTCCTGTATTTCGAAAGTGATGCGATACAATGGCGATGGGTCAGAAAAATGTTGGCAAGAGCCAGGAGGATGTGGTTCTCCTTACTGCAGTCTCTTGTGGGGTATAGCCCAGGCATTAGCACAATCTTACCCCCCCCAAAAATTAGTAAATGACAGATTCTGTAGGTCAAATGTCAGTATCGATCAAGGTATTAGAAAGGGTTATGCTCTTCTAGGACCTATGTTATTGATTTATTTTATTGAGCTTCTACCTGACTATTAGAGCTATCCCCCACTGGCTGTTTTACATTGAGACCAAATTAAGATCCATTTGTAATAACTGCTCAAATAAAACATCTGTCCAGACTAGCCACAGAATTCCTCCTCTTGAGTCAGCTTTTGTTAAAAGATTTTTTTTCTATGTGCATATGTGTAGTATCTCTTATTTGGGCACCTTGGGGTGGTTTAAAATCAGTTGTCAAGTGTGAAGGTTTGGAAGGACCATGATGGTTTTCACATAAAGGGCAGGTGAAATTATTTGGGAATAATTATAATTTCTTTAGAATAACTCCATAAGACAAGATGATTCTTTCTGTAGGTGGTTCAGGATTTCTTAAAGGAGTGTAGAACAATGAAGGAGGCCATAATAGACTGAGTTTATTTATTCTCTAATTCTTTATTGCTGCTCAACTGAGTTTCCTTTTTTCTTCCTCCCTCTCTCCCTCCTTCCCTCTCTCCCTCCTTCCCTCTCTCCCTCCTTCCCTCCCTCCCTCCTTCCTTCCTTCCTTCCTTCCTTCCTTTCTTTCTTTCTTTCTTTCTTTCTTTCTTTCTTTCTTTCTTTCTTTCTTTCTTTCTTTCGTTCGTTCGTTCGTTCGTTCGTTCTTTCTTTCTTTCTTTCTTTCTTTCTTTCTTTCTTTCTTTCTTTCTCTCCTTCCTTCCTTCCTTCCTTCCTTCCGTCTGTCCTTCCTTCCTTCCTCTTTCTGTACTGCATTAATAAATGTCCTTGAAGGCATAATTGTTAAGGTACATCAGAAGATGAAGTTTAGCAAACAAACTGAATCAATAGAGGAGGGAGGAAGAACATCTATTTGCAAAAGGACATATCAAGGAGAGAGCTCTTGCTCCTTTTGAGAGCATTGACAAATAACAAGGTAGGTGATCAATGCTCAGGCACTGATGCAATTTTTCTTCTTTATTCTCTATCAATATTGGTGCAAGAGATGGCCAAACACCTGGAGTCAGAAGAATTAGGTTGTAAGACTAATCCTTCCTCAAATGTCTTATTTTCCTCATTTTTCCTATCTGTGAATGGAAAGGTTAGAATTCATGATTTAATATTTCTATTGTAAAAAAAAAATAAAATATCTTCCAAAAGGCCCATATGTCCAGGTTGACAAATGTTGATAATATTCAATAAATTATTTTGTGCCAAGGAACTTGCCAAAATTAATTAGATGGTGATCTATATTCAAATCATGAACCAAAATCATGGTTCTAATAAGCTTGAGGAATGAGCACAACAGTGGCATCAGTTGTATCTCCTGATTATTCTAATGATCATAAATTTGTCTTGTATGTTAATAATTTGATTTCTGGACATATAGTTAATATGAAAGAAAAAAGATACCTAGAAAAAGTCAAAGGAAGAAGGCTAAATCCACCATAATAATTATTAACATCTACTCTATTTCAATATTTTCCAAGTGTTAGATGGTGAATTATAATGTGAGAGTCAAATATGATTTATCATATTAATGATTAAATTGATTCAGTTTCAAATTTTCTTATTCTGAGGGTTCAGAGTTCTTCTTTTGGTAATTTTCTAATAGTTAGAATATAAATGACAGTCATACAATTATCACCGAGCTCATGGTCTCTTGTTCTTTATAGCAGATCACCTGTCACATCCCCTAATTCTTATTTTTCAAGACCTTTTCCTCTATTGCTTTTCTCTGGTCCATTGGCTCCTACTATAATCCTCTCTGATTTTAGGCCCAGACCATAGATTGTACTATTTTGCCAAAATTGTGGTCTTAGGTGACAAATGACTTTAACATCCAAAGGGTTGAGTTACCTCTTGAATATTGCTTTTCAAAAAAGTTAGAAAAAGAATATCATGGAAGCTTCAGTATATGGCTTGATTTAGTCATTGACTATGTAGAATTTTTATTTTACTCTACTTTGATTATTATACTTCTGAGCTAAGGCAGTTGCATTGAAATTTCACTTCCTTTAATAAACTCAATGTTGAATGATGAAATAATTATTACGGTATGATGAAGGCTGTCATCATTGCACATTCATTTTGGAAACATAAAATTGTACATATATTAGTCATATTGCTGTGTTCACTTGACTTTCTAAAGACATATTTGCTTCAAAGACTCAATATGAGCGAAATAAAATCTTATTTGAGTCACCAAAATAGAAAGATAATTTCTAATCAGGTTTCATTTACAGTTCTATGTTATAATGATATTCATTGAACTGATGTTTTATGGAAGGAAAAAATTGAGATAATGTTTAAAGTAAAAGGTAACAATCATTGAGAGATTCCATTTGACCAGGAACTTTATGCTATTCATTACTTGTAAAACTCACAGTCCTCTGAAGAAGGCATTTGTTCCTATTCTAATTTTTGAGTATAGGGCATGGTAAGTTAAAAAAAAAACATATACAAGTTCACACATCAGTACTAAGGGAGATCGAATATTGGAAACAGATACACATTTGTTTTGAAACCAGTATTCTACCCTTGCTCTTTAAAATTATATCCTAGGATCAAAATCAGAAGCAGACCTCAGAGCTCCCTGGAAGGGCGGTCTCAAGGCCAGGCCAACTCCCATCGATGTGCCGAGGGCTTCCACAGGTGAGCACTGAGAGAACTCTGTCCAGAAACCCCCTTAGTTCTGAGGAAAGCCAGATGTTGTACACCTAATCCTGGTCCTGCCTCACAAGTGCCAAATCACACCCTGCCTTTGAAACCTGGGTCGCTGGTGTGCCGAGGATAGAAAGATCGTTGTGCAAGATTTCTTGGTTTAGTGAATATTTTCTGCACTGACTCGGAGAAACACTGAGCCTCGCAACTGTTTTCATCATTGTCAGCTCAAACGGTGACATCAAACACAGTTAACAGAGGAATGGAGATTTTGATTATCTGAGTTTCTGATTCCACAAATGCATTTCTCCTTCAGAAAAAGGTCACTCCTGGAGAGAGAGAGAGAGAGAGAGAGAGAGAGAGAGAGAGAGAGAGAGAGAGAGAGAGAGAGAGAGAGAGAGAGACAGAGACAGAGACAGAGACAGAGACAGAGACAGAGACAGAGACAGACAGAGACAGAGACAGAGACAGAGACAGACAGAGACAGAGACAGAGACAGAGAGACAAAGACAGACAGAGGGACAGAGACAGACAGAGACAGAGACAGAGAGACTGAGACAGAGACAGAGAGACAGACAGAGACAGAGACAGAAACAGAGACAGAGACAGAGACAGAGACAGAGACAGACAGAGAGTGGAGTAAAGAGAGAAATAGATACAGAAACAGAGAAAGAGGATTGAACTACTCATCCTGATTTGGGATAATAAGGCTGCAAAAACTGTTGAAGAACAACAAGAAGCCTGTAGCAAAAAGAAAATGGTAGTTAGAAGGATGTAGGCTGTCAAAAACTTGCAATTGTAACTGAAAAGTGACACGGAAGGATATTGATGTTACACCTGCCTGACATCTGCCTTGGCAGTCTTGGTTTTTGTTCTCACTAGACTGGCAAGCTGCATCACTTTATTAGTGCAAAGCACAGTTGTCACACTCTGCGTTAAACAGTATGGCCTGTTTAATAAGCCTTTCATATTTCACTTATACACTTTTATGCCTCTGATTTTGTAGATAAATCTCTCCCAGCAGGAGAAATCTCAGGGGACACATCCAGAATATGGAAGAAGCTGGCAATGACTATTTCTGTCTTACAGCAGAGATTAAAAACAGTTAGACCAAGAAGAGACCTTAGGGAAATACAGCCCATTTATTTTATGAATTAGGAAATTGAGACCTATCAGGGTTAAATGACTTCCTCTGACCATCCAGCAAGTTCACAGTGCACACTGGCTCAGAAGTAAGCATGGCTGAGAACAGGCCTGGAAATACTGGATTTACCTGGAGTGTGCCTCATGTTATTTGAAATATAAATTAATCGCTGTTACCCTGGGAGAAAATGTTAACGTCTCACTGGAAAATGATATGATTGCAGATGTCTATTTAAATGATGGTAGAAAATGACAGTTAGAGAACTACAGTGATAATTTGCTGTGATATTCCCTCAGCTCATGATCAAGTCAGCATAGAGTCAATCAGCAATAACCTGCTCAGGACTCAAACGCATTGTGTTCTAACGTTGGATGTAATTCGCTTTTGTTTTAACCCACTTGGGCTGTGATAATGAAATCATAAACTAGGTGGATTACAAACAGCAGGGCTGTATCCCTTCAGTCTTCAGCCTGGGAAGTCTGTGTTTAAGCTCCCTGGCTGGTTCTTTCTGGAGAAGATAGGTCAGCTGACTACAGACAATGGAAGGAGCATTGTAGCTCCCTGGATTTTCCTGGACAAGGGCTGTAATCTCATTCAAAATGTCCCTCCCCTCCTGAGTTCATCCCACCCCCAAATCCCTGCTTAAATGGTCTCACATGGGGGTAGGCTTCTACATATGAATTGGGGAAGATACAAACATTTAGACCTCAGCATTTATATGCATATATATATATATATATATATATATTCTCTTAGGAGAATTTATTAACTCTTCTGTGTTTTGTGTTTATTATCTGTAAAGACATTTCAAAAGGAGTTCCCTCCTTGACTAATGTGATCACTTCATGGAAGTAGAAGCCAAGGCTCTGGTGCCATGACATGGAGAAGAAAGAATACTGTGGGGAATCTCACGTGCTCCTGATAGAGAGGAGAAAGGGGAGCGTGAAATAGGGAGTCTGTAGAGCAGAGAACTAGAGCAGGAGAAAGCCATCCTGGTCAAAATGCGAATGTCTTTATTTCTAACTCTGAGAGAGAAGGACAATATGGTAAAGGAGCAAAGTATTAGGAAACCATAGCAAAACCAATGAGGGTTTTGAATTTCAAAGACAGGAAACTACAATCTCAATAAAGAAAGTAGAATATGTTTACTTTTCTCCATAGGGAAAGACCAAATTGAGATTTTTTTTTGAAGACCCTTGTGCTGTATAGAAATATTTAACTATTAGAAGACTTAGAGGATTGTGCAAGAGTCTATGAAGTAATTTTTGTCAGGGTGTTTTGCATATAAAAAATGTGTCCCCCCTTGAAGGCTTACATATTGAAGTTTTGGTTCCCAGCTGTTGGCACTGTTTTAGGAAGTTCTGGAAGCTTTAAGAGTTGGGGCATAGCTGGAGAGTGTAGCTCACTGGGAGTGTGTCCTTGCAGGTTCTGTCTTGACCTGGGTCCCATCTCTCTGTCTCTCTTTCCTGGGTATCACGCTGAGAGCTGCTCAGTTCCACCATCCATCCCTGCTATGATGGACGGAAACCTTGGAAATTGGGACAAAACTAGTCTTTTCCTTCTTTAGTTCGGGTATCTGCCACAGCAGCAGAAGTTTGTGTGCCACACAAGAAGACACAAAGCCCTCAGAGGGGTCCCAGACGCCCAGCATGTGGGCATATAATGTATTCATACAATGGATGCATGAGGAGTGGGACCATTCTGATTTCTTGTGAGGGAAAATTTCAGGGAAGAGTATAAAAAATCCTGGCTTCTCAAGGCATTTATTAAACATGTACTATTTTCCAGAAGCAGTAAACATGCTAAAGGTAAATTATTTCACCTTTACAATAACCCCACAAGGTAGGACCTATTGTCATTCAGGTTGATAAGTAGGAACTGAAGTTTAGCAAAGTCAACTAACTCATTAAACATCTTGTCATAAGGACCACAAAGAGAAGTTAACCTAGCTGTCAACCGAGTGCATTTCAACTTGGGGTCTCCATATTAGCCAGATATATTCATCAGGGTTCTCCCTCAGAGAAATGGAAGACATCCTCCCCTCCCCCCCCAGAAACAGTATAGAAATTGAAATTAGCATAATTATGAGAGGAAAAGAAGTCCCACAATTTGCCCTCTGCCAACTGGAGAACCGGGAAAGCTAGTGGTATAATCCAGTTCAAGTCTGAAGATACATTTGGGCAGGATTTCTCTCTCCCTTCATCTTTATGTTTGCTTTGGCCCTCTGTGGGTTGGTAGCAACCACACTGGTGAGGGTCATGATCTGCTTTACCTACCTATTCACTAGAATGCTAATACCTTCCAGAAATTTCCTCAAATGCACATCTAGAAATGAAGTTTACTACCTCATAGACATCTCTTAGGCCGGTCAGGTTGACACATAGGCTCAGAGGGATGCATTGTAGAGAATCTGGAAGGCTTGAAACTTCCTCGCTAAAGATCTTCAGCAAGTTAGTTGACTTCCTTCTGGACTTTGAATGGTTTAAGAGGAGTATGTTAGTTAACAAGTTTAAAGTCCTTTATGTAGTTACTGATAGCTAGTAATCATTTATGAATAGGACACGTAGTTTTATAGGAACAATAACTTGAAAAGAGAAAAGAGAGTCTGTACATTTATTATCTGTTTCTTATTGCTATTTGATTCTCCAACAGGTAAGTTTGGCCATTCAAAGAAATTCTACGTCTTCTCACATGGTCTTGCCCACATCAGTCCCTGAATTCTACCAGAGAATCCCACCTCTTCCTTTAAATGGTCTTACTCTTGTCTTTGATGAGATCCATAATTCTGCTTTCCCCCCAAACCATTTTCAAAATCTCTCTAAACTACTGCTAAAATAGTCACCAAGTACACAAACTGGCTTCAACTAGTCTGTCCAAGAGTATTTCTGAGGAAGCCTTGATACCCACTGCCTGTTGTGACTACCTGGTCACCTCGCAGTACTTCATTGAACTAACTGCTGCTTGTGCACAGCTTCGAACAATCCCAGTTCTGTTTTACTCTCCAGTTTTTAGATATACTAGTGAACTTAGATACAGCAGTGAACTAAAGTACACTGCACAATGCCATCCTGAATACATCCACTGTTTCCTGCAAGGATTCTTCTCTCTCCTAACATGGTAGAGATTTCAGTGCTGATTAGTTTGGTGTTTATGAGGACTGTTATTTCTATTCTATATTAATATTACCTCTAATAATAATAATAATAATAAATCCTGGCCATGTAAAAACAATACTTTGCCTAGATGACTTGTATATGAGTGAGTAAATTACACAAGAAGGACTGAGGAAAAAAAATAGTCTTTAGAGCTCATGAAAAATTTTTAAAAAGCAATGATGAGATCAAGTGAGCAGAGGAAAAAATATCCATACATCTTCAAAATGTATCTCATTTGTTGATGACACACAGTAAGATAAAGAAGACTGGGGAAAGGGATTGATGGTGTCTAACAATTAGAGGGAATTCCTTGTTTACCTGTTAGAAGATCCAGACTGGAAGAAAACCACTAAGGTAGTGTTGCAAAGATTTCACGGCTTTAGGAAAGGTGGTACGACAATAGTCCTTTTAACTTGTCTATGAACTCTGCGTGAGAGCGAATCACGAAGACACAAAAGTACAGAGGTGCCCAGTCCACACGCATGGAGAGCATTAATTTTTTAAAATTATCTTTGAGTAGTTATACAAAGGAGTTGCCATTTGACAAAGCAGTTTATGAACACAGTGCACCATGACCAGTGTCATGCCTTTCAGGATTCTCACCCACCCCTTCCCTCAATCTTCTTGTTCTGTAGGATACATTGGATTCTTGACTTCATTCCTCCACCCTCTGCCCTCCTCATTCAACCTAAAAAGAGTGAGCATCATCAGCCTACTGTTCAGTACACAGAACGATGTTAGACTTCACCCAGGAAGTCTTTATTGCCACGGTCTCCTGAGTTTACATTCCACCTGCAGTGAGAGCATCATCACAGGGAGAATGGGAGCCTGCAGTCTTTCCAGAAGAGTTAGGATTCAGTCTCAAAGCTGACCTTGAGAAACCAGGGGAGGTCAGAAAGGGGCTGTGTGAGGCCTTTGTGAGCCACACAGACTCCCGAGATGCAATGAGCAACTGGCCCAGCAGGGCATACCAAAATAAAAATGACATGTGGCTCCAAGTATTTGGTATCTTTCTGCAGAGGGGTAGAGGTAACACCCATCCCAAATATCAGAAGAATGTAGTCCATGGAGAGCAAACGTCTAGCAAACTGAATTGGAGGAAAGCATTGCTTACCAAGAGAAACAAAATATTGGATATTGTGGCCCACGAGTTGAAAGTTTCTTAAAGGTGGCAATTTGCATTGGAAGGAGGAAATGTAAAGAAACCACAGGGTAGCGTGGTTGATGAAGTGCTGGAAATACTTGGTTGGAGAAATATGTGAAGAAAGTAGAAAGAGATAAGAGACAATTTAGAAATTAGTCTTTGAAACTGGAAGGAGTCTTTATACGTGAGGCAAAGAGAAATTACTTGCACGACAGATTAAAAAACAAATGACTGAGCTCTGCTTTAAGAGCAGGAATGTAATGGGAAAAAGAGGCTGCAGATAAACTTGAGCAATGGCTAGACTGAGTCTGATGGCTGGGCTGCCACTACCACGTGTGCATCTGGTGTTATTTATTTAGCTTACAAAACAAACTGCTGAGTAGATGTTCCTAGAAAAGGCTTTTATGGTGATTTGTATAGGGATACATGGCAACGGGCTTTACAGACTTAATTCTGGATACTTGGTAGCAACACACAGGTAAGCGTTTGCTGAAAGGGATTTTCTGAATAAACTCCTGCTACATTTTTGTTTTGTGTCGTTAAGCATATGTGCTTTAGCAAATGGTTCCAGTTACGTGTAAGAGATTAATTTTCCAAAGAATCATGGTTAGAGATAGGCATGATGAAGCTATGTATAAATCACTCTAGGGAATTCTAGTTATTTTTATACACCTGGGTGCTGGCGGGCAAATAGTAATTACTCAAAAAGTGTTCCTCCTACTTACAGGCTGCTAGAAGTTTTGTAATTCTATCTTTAATATCACGGTGGGAACAAATAATGAAAGGAGAGAAAGGTAAGATTTGTGATCTCTGCATTGCAGATACCACAGTAAAGGAAGCTTTTGTTTCTAATTATTTTATGTCTTACAGGTATAGGCATGCGTGCACTGTGCTTCTCTTGATGGTGGCCTCAAGGTTATATTCGGTGGTCGCATTTTCTTCTCTTTCATCCTTATATTCAACACCACTTATTGCATTCTCACTGAACTCTAGGACTGATTTTAAGTACATTTCACTGAGCCCGATCCCAGTGCTGTACATAATAGGGGAGAAAATAAATTGAGGAATTGAAGGCCTTTGCTTCACCGATAGTCTATGAGTCCAGCTCTAGGCCTTTGGCGATTATCACACACAGAGTGTGATCAGGAGGACTGGAAGAGAAGGTCTCATGGAACCACCAAATTTTGAGCCCCATGCAGTAACAAACAGCAGCACATTGTCAGTGCTAAAGACTCATGTCAATCGTTGGACTTCACTGTGTTTCACTTCTATTTTTTTGTATTTCTCTTTGGGATTCCCAAGAATCTAGGTATTTGTAGGCCATTATTCCTCTCCTTTGCAGAGGTATAGAATATTTTACATGTCTCTCACCAGCCTCAGGGAACTTGGTTGCCAGTTCAAATATATCTACCTACTCAATGATATTTTCATCGTAAAAATCTTGAAACATAGTGTCTAACTATCCATTCTGGCTGGTGGAGATGGGGTGATAATTTTGTGGTAGAGATAAGCACGATCAACAATTAGAATTGCATTTTAGGACCCTAAATATTGAAAGGGAAACAGAGAGAAAACAGAAACATGGGGTTGATGTCTCTATATGTCTGAATTAGAGGATTATTTGGGGGAGCTAAATGGTTAGGCTTGGGATATATTACAATGTGATTGGATAAAGAGCTGAATTTTCTGATGAGAAAATGGTTATTGGTAAGCTAAACATAGTAAAATTTAAAAGTCTGCTTTTCACCAAGATGGTACCGAAAGCAAAGAAGGGAGCTCCTGCCCCTCCTAAAGCCGAAGCCAAGGAAAAGGCTTTGAAGTCCAAGAAGGCAGTGTTGAAAGGTGTCCACAGCCACAAAAAGAAGATCCGCACTTCATCCACCTTCTGGCGGCCCAAGACGCTACGGCTCTGAAGACAGCCCAAATACCCTGGAAAGAGTGCTCTGAGGAGAAACAAGCTTGACCACTATGCTATCATCAAGTTCCCCTGACCACTGAGTCAGCCATGAAGAAAATAGAAGACAACAACACACTTGTGTTCATTGTGGGTGTTAAGGACAACAAGCATCAGATCAAACAGGCTGTGAAGAAGCTCTATGACATTGATGTGGCTAAGGTCAATTCCCTGATCAGACCTGATGGAGAGAAGAAGGCATATGTTCGACTGGCTCCTGATTACAATGCTTTAGATGTTGCCAACAAAATTGGAATCATCTAAACTGAATCAAGCTGGCAAATTATAAATATAAATTTTTTTCCACCAAAAAAGTCATGTGATTTGGAGGTGTGAGGCCAAATTTACTAACAAATAAGTAGCACTTTTTATTGTAATGTCCTGATAGAAAAGCAAGGGGGAAAAAAAACATTGGCAAGACTTGATTGCTTTTGAAATAGTAGACTATTGATGACAATGAAAGACTGCCTATTTCCATTTTCCAGGTCTTGATGAATATACAGAGCATTCTGAGTTATATTTCATTCTAAATTAGAATGAGAAAATGAACCATGCACAAACATTCAGAACCAATTCCAAAAGCAGAAAAGAGATGTGAGTCAAAACAGAAAACATTCATGAAGGAAATACATGAAGGACACATGCAGGTGGAATAACCACCTTCATTCAAATAACAGTAACAGGAGTAGCTAATTAGGATTTCCACCAGTGTGCAGGCCTGGCTTTGGGAAGGAGGCTGAGGGAATGCCTGGGAAAGCACATGGTCTGTGTTATCTTCTGTTCAGGCTGGAGGCACCGGGAGAAGACAATCCAGGATCCACAGTAAGCACAATAGGCATCCTCAATTCAGAATGCTTAGAAGGCAGGTGGCTGTCTGCTTAAGGGCTCAGGATCACAGAGCTTGTGCCATGACTCCTTCTACCAGAGACAACTCTAGCTGTCCTTGTGTGTAGCCAGGGTGGGAGGTCAATCTGGCCTGTTCCTTGAGGACATCTGGGTATGGACACACCTGGTCTCTTCAACCTCCTCTTCTTTTCCACTCTCAATGGGCGAGAAGATTGGGCTCACTTGTAAACTTAAAAACTCCGCTCATTTCTAATAAGTTCAAGTTTTATGATCTAAAAAAAACTTTTATCAGTAAATAAAGGTCACCCATCTGGCAGCAATGTGTCTATTTGGCTCAGTTTTGGTTTTCTCCACTATGTTATAAAAATATTACAGTCGAGTACGACATTAGCAGAGTGTGACATCTGGGCTTATACAAAATATAAGAGTTGGCAGGGGCACTAATTTCCCTTCTGAAACATTGCCATGACAGAAAGGGATGGGGACATGGGATGGTTGAGAATTCGGCCCTGTGCATTGCTGTAATTCAGCCAGGCTGAGCCTAGCAGCATCTTCCAAAACGTCTGCCTGGGAAGGAGAAAGGAACCTTATTATCCCAGAGGATAGAGTTGATGGATTGCCACTGGCCTTTCAGAAAAGAAGTTATTTTAGGATAAGAGAAAATTTGTTTTCTCTACCTGCAGAACTAGGTGGTCACGCATTCAAGAATTAAATGAGACTTTTTCAGAAAACATTGTAGGTATGGCAATAATAAATCTGGGCAAACTTTCACAGGGTTTGTTGTTAGAACGTTTTCTTTGGGGGATGAAAAATGTCTAATTAAATTTTGGCATTGCTTTTAGGTGGTAATCATTTTTATTAAATTCCTTTTTGTATGACCCATTTTATGAGTTCAAGACAAATGCCATATTTATTTTTCCCGGAGGCTCTGGGTGCATTTTAATGTACTGTAATCTCAAAGATATCGAACATCATAAAAGAAAAAAAAAGAAGCATACACCCATCCAGATAGGATCATTGTGCAATTTCAGTTAGAAGGTCATCTTTCTTTTTAAGAAAAAAGGAGATGATCAAAATTAAGGCTATTTTTTCTTGGGCTAATCTCTAGATACTCAACTTTTGTAAAGACTCAGGTGCTGATAATGCCCAGAAGCACTTAGGTAAGTGGGAGAAAATCAGGACCATTTTTCATCAGGATTTGGCTAAGTCCCTAAGCTTTAAGAAGTTTGAATAGTTAAAGCAATAATGGAATTATGCGAAGCTGGGATAAATGTTGATTACTCAGCAATCCAGATTATTTAAGCCATGAGAATCCTAACACTTCGTGAAATGCTGTTGTATGGTGGCAGGGAATAAATAGGTTTGAGATGTGTGGAGGTAGTAGGATGTCCATCTTTCCTCAGGCAAGTGTGGACAGCTGACACACAAGCCAGGTTCTGCCTCCTTCCTGCCCTGTTCATCTTTATTCTGTGTGCAAGAGCAGAGAAGTGAGTCCCCTTTTGGCTCATGCTGAAACCCTCTTTCTAAAGAGTGCACTGATCATCCCAGCAGGTAGAGGACAAAGGGAGTCCTTTTCTGCAATTATCAGGTGCTGTGGCAGCCTGACTCAGAACAGAAAGATGTGGGGGTTCTAGCATTTCTATGTCCGCATGAGGAACTCCCAGAGCTGAGAGTTTAGCAAAGTTGCTGGTCAGTGGCCAGGTCTTAGGGGAACAGACACCGGAGGGCAGGTCCTGAGCTACGTGGTACTAGATCTTCCTGGCTGATTACCACCACCTCCACCTTGCTCATTTCCCTCAGATTATGAATGATTTCTGTTTCAATAGTTAGGGATGAACTGCACTCCTGCAATTTCTGAAGGTGGTCACCAGAGTCCAAAAGGGATGCTGGGCACCGGCTGCTTGTTTTGCTTTTCTGTTGGGAGTTCTGAGGCTGGCAATTGCTTCACATGGAGTCTCATCACCTCCAGCCATTTTGTTATTGCAGACACAGGACTTTCTTCTGCAGAAGATGGGGGCGGGGGCGCGGAGCTGGGAGATTTAACAAACACAATTTGCAGAGGAGTTTTCTGCTGTTCCTCAAAAAGACAGAGCTGTTCTTACTGTACTTCTGCTCTTCATTTTATGTTTTCCGTCTTTCTTGGGGACACTCATAACAGAAGAGAACCCCAAGCAGGTACAGCAGCTAGCAGTTGAATCAAGGTGTGTGGATGCTCTCACAGAAAGTTCTTGAGGCTGCAGAAGGAGGATGTAGGCTTGTACCACGCAGCCCCCTCAGCCTCATTTTTGTAGCCCCAGGACAACAATCTCGGTTCCTGCCCCACCAACAGTCTTGCTTTAGGCCTCCTGTTTCAGGGCCTGTGTCACTCCTGACAAAGCATTGGCTTCTTTGTGCATCCTCCTCTTCAACTTCTTAGAGGACTGTGGAGCTGGGGTGGAGACATGTGATACAATTGGAGATAATGCATAACTCTGCCATCTACTGCCTCTACTCTCTCTCCGACTCAATGTCCTCATCTGTAAAATGAGGAGGAGCATGTGAGGAACTCATGGCTCACAGGAGATGTTGATGATGTATGAACGCTAAGTTCCCTGCTCTTTACCTTGCCTCTCATTTTCCACCATTTCACCAAGCGAGTTCCAGCCTTCTTTTTCCCAAGTGTGATCCGGAGACAATTTGCTCTGTGGTGGGAATGATACTGCATCAAGGGGATTCCTTCCCTGAATTTCCTTGTTAATGAATGTCATCTTACCTTATTAATGAAGCCTGACATTGCAGGTGATGTGGATTCTGTATTTCAGGCACACACTGTCTCCTGGAGCCAGCCCAGAGCCAGTGACATTCCTTCCATCCTGAATACTGCCTTCCCATGCACAGACATGGATTCTGTGCATACTTTGTTTGCTCCCTCCACCGCCTTTTAATGGCATAGTGGGAAACTGAGCAAGCTAATAGAATTCACACCTCAACCCCAAGTTCAGAAAGAATCTTAAATATACATACATACATACATACATACATACATACATACATACATACATACATACATACATACATACATACGTATATACATTGTGGAAAACAGGCTGGAACTGTACTGCTGGGTGTTATGAAAACATTACCATATTTCATCTTCAACTGACCTGTAAGGTAGACTTACTTTGTCTTTGTGGAAATATACAAGTTCAGAACCAGTCTATTTGTCTTCAATAAGTGTGTTGTGAAGACTCCTGTCTTTTCCTCAACACCAGAAGCTCTTGTCCATGAAGAATACCTTGCTTTAAGTCTGTGTACAATGTGACGAGGTCTTCATCTTTCTCTGGAGTTGTGCTGCTGTCAGTGCAGGTCTTAACAGTTTACAGCAACATTTATTTTTTTCTTTTTTAATTATTCAAATTAAATACCAGGTACAGGTCTAGTATTCATGAGGGATTTGTGCTTAAGGAGCGAGTTCTATTTGGGATCTATCAGTTTTAATGATGAAGGAACAGTGCGGTGGTAATGCCATCCAATGGCTCTTCAAGATACTCAATTCCTAAATCCAATGGCTCTTCAAGATACTCAATTCCCATATTCAATGGCTCTTCAAGATAAAACACTCTAGTTTTTGCTTGCATTTCATTGGTCACAGTTCACCAATGGTCAAACCTTGGGTCAATGTTATATAATTTACATGCCATCACTAGGAATGACCAATCCAACACAAGGAGTGTTTTTTTTTAAACAAGTGATGAATTTAGCACATTTAACATCTACACTAGCATGAGTACAATAGGATGTGGGGTACTGTGCCTTTCTGGACTCCTTCCTTGTGACTTCTCTGTCTCAGTTGTTCTTGCTGGATTTTCCTCTTCCCCTAACTGAACTCTAAGTATGAATATACATGAGGATACACTCAAGGCTCTGCTCTACTCTCTTTCTCTCTCTCTCTCTCTCTCTCTTCAAACTTCAGATGACCTCTTCCAGCAGGTCTTTAATTAACATCCATGCTGATAACTGTCTAATTTATCTTTAAGCCCTGACCTCTCTTTGGGCTCCAGCTATCTTACCTTATCTCTACTTGGAATTCTAATGTGCAGCTGAAATGCAATCCTGTCCAATCCATCCCCACCCAGTTGGCGGTCTTCCCTGTTGTAGAAAATGATACCACCCTCCACCCAGTTGCTCAGGGAAGAAATCTTGGTTCTCTCCTTTTCTCTCATTCCTCTTTCAAATCCATCAGCACCACATGTTACATAATTCAGATAGCTTCCAAAAATATTCTTTCATGCCTCTTTGTTGTAAACATCAGTATGGTAACTTAAACTACTATTCCCCTCTCCCCCCCATACCCTACACACGGTAGTCATGACCTAACTGGCTTTTGTGATCTTTTTCTTCTCTTACACATCACACAGTTGTTAGAATGATCTTACAAGATTTTCCTTTTCTAAACTCCTAAAAGGTTTAATATTAATTAAGATTAATATTAATAGGTTTAGAAACCTAAGGTACACAGCCTAGTGTACAAGAATCTGTATGATATGACAGGTATCCACTATACCGGCTGGAACATTTACTGATGGTCAAACTGCTGACTGTCTGTAAAGCATGGGTATTCATTCCTTAATGACATACAAGGTCATGTATGACTTTGCCTCTGTCTTGGTGCAATGTTTGTCTCCAAGTGATATTTACATAGCTTTGGCATATACAGTCTCACATGGTCTTCACCACCTTGAGTACTTAGCCCAGTGGGATTTACACCCAGAGTGGGATTTACACCCAGAACTTCTTTTCCTATCATTATCATAAATGAAAACACTTCAATATTAAGCTGGGATAGCTACACATTTTACACTCTTTAATGTCTAGTCTGTGCAGTTACCCTAACACTGCTAATAGCTAATAAAAATATTTTTTCTGTATATTGCCATTAGGCTAAAGTTCTGAATATTCACACATGCATACTTACTGACTTGAGATACTGATTTGGTTCTGTAACTGCATCTCGTCACGGCCATATATATCACAGGGGTGTATCTGTTATAAATTTCATGATATATTTGGAAGAATGAAGAGAAATCAAAATCATTTCCCCGGAAAAAATTAACGTATGGCCAAGTGCACTTCTTGACTTCATTCATCTTGGAAATGCCTGAGAGATTGTCTTACTCCCTGGCCAGTGGGGGAGGAGAGTAGGGGGGAAGTCCCAGGGGCTCTCCCCACACCTTCTTGTGATTCCCAAGCATGATTCATGCTGCTCAATTTCAAATAGCTACTTCATCATGTGGCCCAGAAAGCATTACCTTATCCTGTGACTCACTATTGCCAGTTAGAGGTTGTCTCAGTGTTCAATTATTTCGTGCTGTCAATGTGGCTTTTGCTTCCACAATTTTTCTCAATTGACTCTAGCAATTTAGGAAGTTCCACATGGAAATGAACATATTGAACGCTTAGAAAAAAAGACATCTTTTTGTTGTTTATGAAGGAAGTAAGACTCATTTCTTGACACACGGTGAAAGAGGTTTCCCTTTCTGCTAGAAGCTTCAGAGGAAATAAAGTTGTGGAACTCCGCATTCATCCATGGCAGTTAAACGGGTACCGCAGACAGTAAGGTTTTCAGTATCAGTGGATGAGACATGTGAAAAGCCTGCCAAAGCTAGCAAAGGAAAAACAATGTCCTCGGTATTGCCCAACTGACCTTGAATACAATTCTGGTTGAAATTAACTATTGGATGTTTTAAAATCCCAGTTTCTTCTATTGGGGTAGCAGCGTTCTCTGGTGAAAACAAATATTCAAATTGTCTTACCATGCGCTCTGCTTATTGCACTTACTTATTTCACACTATCTGCTATGCTTGATACTCGCAGAGAAAACAGTCCTAATCTATTTGATTTTCTACATTTTTCATTACTCTGACATTTCACCCTTGACGTTCCATTAAGGCCAGTGTTATTTTATTAGAATGATTCTCTAAAACTAGCTTCATTTGGACTGACTTCTAGAACATTTGGCCACTCAAAGGCACACACAGATTGTCTCATAATGTTCTTTATTTGTGCTTCTGGAATTGACAATCTAGTGTGCATTTGATGTAGGCAGGTAGATGGGGAAAATTATTCTTGTTCATTCTAATTAGCTGTCAGTCTTCCAAGGAAAAGGTATTTTGTCAGAATGAATGTGTAGTCTATATCTAGAACACATTTGATGTGAGAGGGTGCAATGGTCTTTTCTATTATTTCTGGTCTTTATACTTGAGTCTCAACAAAGATGTTGTCCCCAGTATTTTAGGTGTCTGGATCAGTACATGACTTGGAATCCATCATTTGTAGCTCAGGGCAAAGCTCAGAGAAAACTTCACTGACAGGAAAAAAAATGAGAAATGGCATGCTGGAATGCTGAGAGAATTCATTTATAATAAACAGCAATTAAACAGGGATTATTAGAGTAGCACAGTTACGATGTGAAAGTTGAAGTCATGTCAACACCTTATAAAGCCCAGAAAGTAATTCAGTTGAAACATTTGCTCTGGGCTGAAGAACAAGGTTCTATTTTTGAGAAGAAATAGACTTGCTGTTTGTTGTATTGAAAAAAGTTATCATAATACTCTCTTTTGTCCATAAGCATTTAATATCACTTGTACAGGGCTTAAAAATCAGATAGTTTTATGAAGTCTCAGAGTATTCCTTCTTGAGCCTTTTTTATAACCAACACCGTATTTTTTTCTAAAGACATCATTAAAATATATGGCAACTTAATCTTTGTTTTTGGAATAGAAATCTCGGTCAAGATGACAGCACTTAAAACCCCTTGAAGATTTGATCTGTCTTCATGTTGGCCATCCACCGTTGCTTTTGGCTTTATATTTTCACCTTAGTGGCCTTCTTGTCATTCAAGTAGTTCACTAAGCCTCATAAAGGCTTCCCTTGATGCCTAATATTTGTTCAACTCCAATTCTCTTTCTGAAGAACTTTTTTGAAACTCAACTCTAGAATTGGTTTGAGTGACAAACGACACCCTCAAATATATTAATAGACAAGATATGGGAGGATCAGTTTGTTTGTCTTTTTAAAAATTTATTGCTATTGTAAAGATGATGTGTAGAGGGGTTACAAATATGTGAGTCAGGTAATGAGTACATTTCCTTACTCTCTCCCAGCTACTCCCCCTATCTCCACAGGCAAGTTGCATAGTTCACTTACACCAGAATCCAGTAAGCCCCACTGCTACTCTTGTTCACCGTCTTTCCCTTGAGTTCTGTGACCCCTTCTCCCAAAGACAGACAAATGAACAAACCATACAGAAAGAAAACAGAAACAAACAAACAAAAATCCTCTTGTTTCCATTTCTGGATTACCTTTTGATATCTATCTATCTATCTATCTATCTATCTATCTATCTATCTATCTATCTATCTATCTATCTATCTATCTGTATATCTAGATATCTATGTCTTCTTTTGGTCTCACTGTAGAGGAATGCCTAGAGTTCCTGTATAATTTTTCATGTACCAGTGTATTTTAGATCTAACTTTCACATGTGAGAGAAAACATGTGTCATTGGTCTCTTTGAGCTTGGCCCCAATTAATGTGATTTGGTCTATGTCCATACATTTCCCTTCAAATGACATAATATTATTCTTTCTAATGGCTGTGTAAAATTCCATTGTGTATAGGTACCACATATTTTGGATCCACTCATCTATTGTAGGCATCAGGGCCATTTCCATATCTTTACTATTGTGTATAGTGTGGCAATAAACATGGTGGAAAATCAATTTCCTTCAAAGATATTCATTTTTATTTGATGTTCTAGAAACATTTCTGTTTTTACAAAAATAATACCTAAAGTCTTCATAAAGTTAACAAAAAAAAGAACCCACCTGTGTGATGGTGGATAGAAGATAGATGGAGAGTGGTTCCAGCTAGACTTACTGTATTGAGCCCCTTGTCCGGTGCTTCCAAATTATCTGCCCATTGAATTTCTTCCTTTGAAACAGAAAAGGAATTTGCTTCAACTGACTTTACAAAAAGACAAGAAATAGGTGGAAAATTGAAGGGCATGATAGAAAAGCAGCACATTTCCCCATTAAGCATCAACACCAATTTTCTACAATTTTATTTGAGACTAAAAGCTTTCTGTTCTCTATTAAAATTTTACTAAGTTGAAGAAACTAATACCCCTGTCTTATTTAATTCATATTCACTGTTGTACCTCTTACATTCTGGAAACATTTTAGTGAATGAAAATGCAAAGGTGAATAAGATGGCAAGTCCATCTTAAAAATATCTGCAGATAGAGAAGCTAATAATTACTAGATATATTATTTCAAAAACTCATACAATGTCCTCCTAATGAAATCAGACACAACTGGCCTTAAGTATATATAAGCAGGGAATTTTCCTAGAGAAATAGCGTCTGCACAAGCTTTCCATAGTGATCTCTGGGACTCAGTTTCTCTGTAGTCTTCTCAATTTGAAAAATGGGCTATTTATTAAAAATAAGAGTGCCCCAGATGAGAGAAGTAGACTCTGTATTAAAAGCAATAGTACTCCAGAAGAGATGAAAGTCTGATTCATTCAGAGACAACTCTGTCTCTCAAATAGGAAATTTATGTTTAAAATCTATATTGAAAAGCAATTTAGTCTATGGCAAGGAAGTTGATTATGTCTGAAAATAGCAAAGAAGCTCTGCTGGCAGATTTAGGGAGATGGAGATTTGGTTTTTCTCCCCCTGAAATTTAATAGAAAGAATAAACCAAGTTTCTAATGGGTAGAACGCTGCCAGGGAGAAATGGAAAGGCTCTTAGTACCAGAGATTTCCCCCAGGGAAAGACGTGGGAAGTGAAGAACAGAATAGCTGGCAAGAGACAAAGGAAGCACACCTGAGGAAAGAGCAGACGCTATATGCACTATATAGCTCAAGTCAGAAAATGTTTGAGGGTAGAGAGCTTGTTGAGAGGCTTCAGAGGCTGAGTGAGCTTAGAAAATGGATGGTCCATGCCTTTTGCCCTTCCCATTAATTTGGACTACACATAGAAACCACTATCAAGCAAAAATTCTCAGTGAAATACTTGTATACTAAACTGAACAGCACATTATATATTCCAAGACCATTTATTAGGAGGCTCTGACTTCAAGTACACAATAAAAATATTTTTTCCTGATTCATTTTCTAATAGTTAATCTTTTATTTTCTATAATAATCTTTCTGATTAGATTTATCTGTGATTCCCAGCAAAATGAAATTACTGATATTATTAGAGTCTAGACAAAAATAAATTAAATATGAGATCATCCTTGGTCAACTCTTGAGAAAATAAGATTAGATCTGATTCCTCGTGATGGAGGGAATTTTTGACTCAATGGTTATGTGAGTGTTGTTTTCTGACAGTGTAGTTTATAGGGTAATATTATTGAAATCAAGGAGATTATGAATGAATAGCTTGAAAACCTATACTACTACTACTACTACTACTACTACTACTACTACTACTACTACTACTACTATTATTACTTGCCTTTGCTGGAGCTTGAATTCAGGGCTTGAGAGATGTCCATTAGCTTGTTTGCTCAAGGCTAACACAATACCACTTGAGCTACAGTTCCACTTTCAACCTTTTGGTGGTTAACTGCAGATAAGAATCTTCCAGGACTTTTCTACCCAGGCTGACTTGGATCCTTGATCCTTAGATCTCAGCCTCCTGAGTAGGTAGGATTACAAATGTGAACCACTGGTGCCTGCATCCTATTTTCAAATAAACTGGAAAACCTAAAAAGAATGGATTCATTTCTTGATACATTGCACCTATCAAAATTGAACTATGATGATAAAAACTTCATATGTAAACCTACATTAAGTGATGAGATTAATACTTATTAAAGAATCGCTCAACAAAGAAAAGCTTAGGTTCTGATGGCACACAGTCACTGCTAAACTTACCAGACCTTCAAATGACAGCTGAAATCGTATCATGAAATAGAAACACTACCAAACTCATTCTCAAAGGTCTCTATTTTACTCACACCAAAACTGGATGAGGACACAACTAAGAGGTTTTTTAAATGAATATCCATGCAAAAATTCTCAATGAAATACTTGTATACTAAACTGAACATCACATTAAAAAGATTATACAATGTAATCAAGTTACATTGGATGCTGGACTTGCAACATATATGAGCCAGTAAATGAAATATAGCCCATAAAAGAAATCAAGGACAGAAAAACAAAAATCACATGATTATCTCCCTGCAGACAAAACATCTCATAAAATTCAACATCCTCTTACAATAAAAGCTCTAGAAGAACTAAGAATAGTTGTGTACCTTAACATAATAAAAGTAATGTGATCTTGCTAGCTATGCCCTTTGCCATGCAGAAGCTCTGCAACTTCATGCAGTCCCATTTGTCCAATCTTTCTTTAATTTGTTGTGTTTCTGGATCTCTATTAAGAAAATTTTGATCCGTGCCAAGGAACACTAGAGCTTCTCCTATTCCTTCCTGTAATGTTTTCAGAGTGTCTGCTTTGACTCCAAGGTCTTTGGTCCATTTGTAGTTGATTCTGGTGCAGGGTGATATATAAGGATCTAGCTTTAGTTTTCTACAGGTGTTTAACCAGTTGTGCCCTCACCATTTACTGAAGAGCCTGTCTTTCTTCAAGTCTATATTTTTAGCTCCCTTATTGAAGATTAGGTGGCTATAGGTCTGCCAGATACAAAGAAACATAGGTCTAATGTTTCCCTTATTTGCAATAACTAGTATACATCTAGGATAATCTTACTAGACAAGCAGGGAAGGTCAAAAGTATGTACGTTATGACTATATATGATGATGCTAACTAAGCAAAATGAACCCCAAAATAGGGACATAAGAGGTTTTTATCTTTCTTGCTGTTGTTTTTAATGTACTATGTGATTTTTTTTGTTTCTTTTGTATGTTCTTCCCCCATGGTATAACCCCTGTTTTCACTGTATTTGATTCTGATGTCCTGCATCTTGTAATATACATTTTTCTAATTTGGGGAGGGGAAGGAAAATAACAAAATGCTGAAACAAGGATACAGGTTGACCCATTTTAACAATGAGATAGATGTACCTGACACTACGTTGAAAATGAACTTTACAGCTTCGGGGGGCCAGGAGGGAAGAGTTGGGGAGATGGGGTGGGAAGGGATGGTAAGGGAAAAACAAAGGAGGGGGTAACAATGCTCAAAAGGAAATGTACTCATTACCTTACTCATGTAACTGTAATCCCTCTGTACAGTATCTTTACAATTATATATGTATATATATATATATGTAATGTGACAAACCTATAGCAAACATTAAACTAAATGAGCCAACATTTCTTTACTGTATTTTAATCAACAGATTTAAATATCACAGGCTTCTGATGTTATAAACATGTTGGTGAAACTCTCCGTTCTAGATACAGATCACACTATGATGCCTTTGTGCTAATAAGACCACTAACATAATGTGACTTATATTTTAAATAAATTAGTGGTATTATTAGGAAAGGCCATTCATTCTTTTAGTTGTCTTTGACCTAAGTTTTATTTTTTTATTTTATTTTATTGAACTGGAAATGTCCATTCATGCACCAATCATCAATTTAATCATCCATTCACCTACTCATCCATCCATCCATCTTTCCATTGATTTATCTACATGACAATCATCTATTGTGCGTGACTATTGTATGTTGAGATACAAACTAGGGATTGGCAATGCGAAGAAAAACAAAATCACTAATTTTAATTTGTTCAAGACCTCATGAAGAAAAAGGCATGTTATCTGCCATGCTCTGCTCACAGCTCAGCTACTGCTCAAGTTCTAAGTGTATCTCTGCACCTTACTACCTAGCTGATTCTGGAAAACTTACACAAACTGGCTGTGCTCATTTTCCTCATTTTTACTGCTACAAAGAGGTAGTAAGGCTTTAAAAAGAGCATATTAATGTATCTAGTTGATTGCATATTAAATTATCTAGTTGACTATGGGAGAAATGAGAAGGAACCAGAATATCACTTGTGTATTTTGAAGTGAACCAGAGACTACCGGGAATGAGGAACTGTGACAACATTTGGGATAGTATATGTGCAATGAGAGGCACAGAAAACAAGATGTTCTACACAGAGGCTCTGGGAATGGCTGAATGGGAGAAGGAGTAACTTGTTAGCATACTTTAGCATTTGGACTTGAGGTGCTACGTGGGCATTTCTCAGATATGAGTAGTGCATGGATGACTTTTAAAGAAAGGCATCTCTTGTGACTCCTGTTGTTCACATGTATTTTTTTAAATCAAATTCTTGCATGTGTACATACAGAACACAGTCTCAACTCCATATATAGAAAGCTCTTATGTAACTAAAACAAACTTGTAAGTTAAACGTAAACAGAATTGTAAAACGACTATAATTTTAAGTTGGAAGCATGCTAGATTTCTTTTTAAGTAAACTATGATTTAGCAGACAAGATGGTGTTGATTGCTGGGTACAGGCATTGTGACTTAGGTGTGTCTGTGCGACATTAATGTACACCTTGCCCTGGCTTAGTACTCTCGTCATGTCTCTCTGTTTAAACTGCGGGGAAACCTTTATTTGTTCACCTTCCAGATGCAAATGATCTTTTCATTTAAGACATTAAATCCCTTTTTTAAAAAAAAAATCTTGGCTACTAATTGGCTACTAATCTCAGCCATCTAACTGATGGCTGAGACGGTTAACCCCATAACAATTCAGGCTCCGAGCTCTTATGACACTGTTATGCCCTTTTTTAAAAAAAAAATCAGGAGGTATGTACTAACAGTTGTATTTTAGGCTGTCACTAAAAAATACACCAATTGTATTTGCATAAGCAAGTCCAGGATCCTTGAGACCATACCCTTCTTACAAATATCTTCTTAGAAATATAGATTTGCCAAAAAGTGCCAAGGTGAATATAGTAGACAATGAAAGGCTGGAAACAAGGCAGAAATGTGGTTGAATTATTACTATTTTTTTTGGAAAATCTCCATCTGTGAATTTAAGGTCTAAGCAAAGAAGATGAAAAATTAGTATCACCCAGGGGAATGAGGAGAAAAAGCAAAAATTGGAGCACTGGAGAGATATTGACTCTGCAGGACTTGGCCTCAGGTTAAATGTGGGAGGTAAAGGAAATTGAAAATTCAAAGATGCTTCTCATATTTCGAATGCGATTGCCTGGGTCGTAGGGGCTGCTGCTGGCACATGGAGAGAATGTTAGCGGCAGAGTAGGCTGCGGGTGGAAAACAATGAGGTTGGCTTTGGATAAGCTCCATGCTGAATGCCACATCTGTGATGGAGTAGACAATCAGAAATATGAGCTTGGAGCTTCGGGGGATGAAAGTAGGCTGTGGATGGAGTTTGGTTATCATCAGCATATCTGTGGTTGCCACGGCTTTGGATTGTATGAGATTCCTACAGTGAGAGCATCAGGAGTCAGAAGAAGGCCAGCAATGACTTCTCAGGGGATAGAGAAACATCATGAAGCAGATGGATGATAAACAGCACGACAAGGAGACTGAGGAGAGCCAGGGGGAGGGTGGACCAGCAGAGCAGGGTGTCAGGGAAGGTGTTGCTGCCTTGTCCCTGCCTACACCATCCTACTCTGAGTGCTGTCTCTGGTCCATTTCCATCGCATACCACTGCAATACAATGTTTCATGGCTATACATGCTTTTCTGCTCATGTTTAACTTGTGGTTCTCCACAAATGTCATCTGAAGATGTTGGAAGACGTGGATAAAATCAGAATAAATTTGCATATTTACAATGGCAGTTTCACCCAACAGAAGAGAGTTTCTTTCTATGCTTTCCATGTTTGGGTTTCTCAGGGCTGGGTGCTAAGCTCTCTATTAGTTTTCTCTTCCTAATGATTGATTATCTTTCTCTTCCTGATTTCTAAATGTCTATATATCCATCCACCCATCCATCCATCCATCCATCCATCCATCCATCCATTCATTTGTCTGTCTATAAATCCATCTATCCATTTAGCTATCTAATTATTATTCTCCTGAGGTATAAAATTTATATCAAACTACTTAGATGCTGAATTAATCAGGGTTTTCTAGAGAAATAGAATTTGTATCTATACTGTATATTAATGTATGTATATTTGCAATACATGTTAGATCTACCTAATTTATATATGTATGTATGTATGTATCTAAAGTATCTGTCTGTCTATCTATCTATCTATCTATCTATCTATCTATCTATCTATCTATCTATCTATCTATCTATCTATCTATCTGTCTATCTATCTATCTATCTATCACCTACCTATCTACAATCTATCTATTTTTTCCCCTATCATTCTGCTCTAAGTCCATATATCTACCTGATCCTTAGGTCTAGCTTCCTATGTGAAGCATTGTTCCAGCTTTGGTCTTGTTGCTCAGTCATGTTACCCTGGAATTCTATAATCAGATGAGAAGTTATTTCCCCTTGTTTTAAGTCTGAAAAGTGATAGAAAGTCATGGATGACGGAATGCATCACAGCTCAGTGTGAAGGCTGAATTTACCTCCTGTGCCGGTGGCTGGTTTCTAAACATGTGTGTGTCTTTGTCTCCTTTCCTGAGGCAGAAAGCCACTCATCTCATAGAAGAGAAAGCACGGAGGAGAAACAGTTAACATGGCTCAGGTCTGAAGACCAAGTAATTGGTTCTAAAATTGATTCTAAAATGTAATTCATGTCCCAGCACCTTCTTCCTCATTCTTTCTCTCTCTCTTTTTTTTCCTGGGGAAATTTTGAGAATATAATAGGTTAGCTATTACAGAGATCATGACTAATATCTTGGATTGATCTCATTCTGCAATTTCTTATCATTTGAAAAGTAACCGAATCTACTGGAAATTCAGCTATCCAAGTCACTGAAGCAGGTCATGAGAAAGCTCTGTGCCCGGGGAATGGGACTGATAACCTCCAGGAACGTTTGCAAGGAAACTTCATCTCTGCTGACCAGGGAACTATTAGGTCCAATATCAGAGCAACTCTTGGCAAGTTCTACTCTCCATCCTCCACAGAGATCTTCTGTACACATCCTTTTATTTTGGCTCCATTTTACCTTGCAATTGTATAAATACAACCTGGAACCACCCACAGACTTCTTGTGTTCACACTGACTATATCTAACTGACTGCCATTTGTATATGTTAAACCACAGGTTGTCAAACCATGCATAGACAAGGGCCACACGTGGCCCTTGGCCTGTTTATTTGAATAAAGTTTTATTGGGGAACAGCAGCCAGGTTCATTTATTTACATATTGCCTAAAGCTGCTTGCACATTATGAGGGCAGAGGTGAATCGTTGCCACACAGGCCATATGGTCTGCAAAGCCCAGTATTTACTATTCGGTTCCTTTCGTTAAAGAGTTCCCAGGCCCCTGCATTATACTAACAGTGGCATCTGGTTGGTGAAAAATGTGTGGAGTGCTTAGTGTTTACTGGGAGTCTATTTCTGGGCTACATGCTCAGAGCAGCACAGGGAACTCGAAGTCCCGCTCTCTAAGTTTACATCCTTGTCGCTGACATAGAGATAACCCACAGCTCACTCTTACCCACTTTCTGTTATTATTCTTTTCTAAGATGATACTATAAAGGGAATTGGTGAGAAAATAAAATGCTTCATACATTGAATTTTCCCCATGTATCTCTAAGATTTCCTGGTTTCAATCTCCTTGTTTTAGAATGGTTTTCAAAAAATATTTGTATATTTATAGTATAACTAGTTTATGAGAAAGGAAAATCCTCATTCCTTCACTTGGCATGGGGTCTTGGCTTCATCATGACTCCTCTTTCTAGACTAAGTTAAACTACAAGACTTCAAAGACATCTATGGTTGCAAACTATTTGCCTATTGAAAATGATTTCTTCTTTGATTTATTACAAAAAATCTCTAGGTTACACCATGCATCCAATGTTGTTTATAAGCTCTTTGAAATATGTAAAATATTATCTTTCTGATCAACTATAATAGCATGCTGAGTGAAAAAACCGTGATTGGGGTGTGGGTGTACAGAGAGTAGAGTTCAAACAATACTTTTTTCTCTAGTGAACAAGATGCTCATAAATATGAAATATCATGCAAATGCTACTCCTCAAGGTAGTGATATTGTTTATTCTTTTATTGCCAAAAAGTCATAACAGAGAAGGATAAGTAGACAGATCAGCTCAAAGAAATAATTCCTTTTCAATTTTTTATTGGTGTACTTAGTACAAGGTGGGGTTCATTGTTATATTTTCACTAATGAATATGATGTATCCCGATCACTCAACTCTCTATCTTTATCTCTTATTTCCTTCTCCTTTTTTAAAAAAAACATTGCAATAATATACAAACTACTTTGATCGTGTTCATCATCATAACAAACCTATGTGCTTTAAAATAACTCAATTCATGGTAATAAAATATAAGGAAACAGCAACAAGATTGTGTTGTTTTCAGACTTGTTCACGTGAAATTAATTCTTTGACATTTATAGCAACAAATAAAAACTTAGAATGTTTAAAACATGATTTAAATTCTCTTTACTCAGCTTTGCTTTAAGTAGGATTTTTTATACGAGCATAAAAATAATGAGATAATAAAGTCATCTGCAAAATAGTATATACCATAAGATTGCACATTTCCTAGCAAAAGTTAGTGGTCTTCCCCAAAGTAAATGTGTGTAGCTATTATCTAATTATATGTAAATGTGTGAATACTATGCAATTATTAATCAGATTTATTCACAATCTTTATTCTTTCCTTTGCCTTCGAATTAGAGATTTTATCTTCATTTTCACTTTGAAATATTTCATTACTTTATCTTTGGAATTCAAATTTCTAATACATAAAAATCTAAATCAGCTTGGCTATCCCTTTCACCTTATGACCAAGGACAAAAGCTTGATTATGCAGGAAGTTTATGAAGGGTGAGTGATGACAGGAAGGACCCTGTGCTCCACAGTGGGTGCTCTGCTTCTACCACACCTGCCTGTCTGTGTCTTCCTTCTCTCAATTCCGATTGGCTTCTTTCTCCACTTTGTACCAGCCCTGTCCAGAGACTCTTAGCTTTCCTAACATTTCTTGGGCTTAGCTGCATTGTACTCCATTTTGTCCAAGTCCCAGAGTGCTACTGGTAACTGGTTAATGCTGAAATGGGTGTATGATATCTATATCCCAGAAACTAAGAGAAATTATTGACCTTCAGGTATTCTTCTACCTCACCATCCACCAAGGTGTATTGCTAGTCCAATAGAGAGTTAAAAATGCAGCAAATTAAAGTGTTATTCTATACCTGTCCTTGAAGCACAGCTCTGAGCTCAGGTCTGTTTCAATTTCAGGATTCTGTACTTTGAACTGTGCAAGGGACTTCATTTCCCTAAACGATCTCCTCTTTTACTTTTGTGAACATTTTGAATTTCACACCTGACTTCCGCTACTTGATTTCTATTCTCCTCACCTCAAGAACGCTGAGTGTCTCTCTCTTCATGTTCTCTTTCAAACTCTTTAAAACACCCAATGAAGGCTGCATTATTTCATATGTATTTGTGATTCCTATATGTGCGAGAATTAACATTATAGGCCTCTTAGGTGAGTACAGGTGGAAATAAAAAGTAGAGACCTTTGCATGCAATAGAAACTAAATATTGGTAGAATATTTACACTAGGATGCTTTGGAACTTACTTCCAATGTAACACATGATTATTTTTGTTTTTTACCCTTTAAATTCTCTGCTTTATAATGTTACAGTTTTTTTTAAACCTACTCTTTCTCTGCTGCTTCTACTCCCTATTAATTTCTCATCTTTGCTCTTTCCTCTTCTTTGTGCTATTTAGGTATTCCAGAGCTTTATTCTGTCTGAGTCATTTCTGTTTATTTCCCACTATTTCCTTGTCATAGCACCATTCTTAAAATAATTTACATCCATTATCTTTAATCCACAAATGTAACATGCCATTTTACAGAGGAGGAGTAAATTTTACAAAATAATGAAGCAACTTCCTTGAATTCTCACAGCTGGTGTTCAAATTGGTCTGAGATTCAATCTAGCCTGAGATGTTTCTATATCACCCCATTGCTTTAAAAAAAAACACATTTTTAAAAATTTACTAATTATTTTGTCTGGCTGCATGATACATGCAGAGTATTTCAAGCGAATTATGTTGGAAGCAATTTGGTTTTCGTTTGGTTTGATGATTTCATTTGGAGAGATGAAGGATGAAACTGCGATCCCAAAGCCAATAATGAGGTGATTGCAAAACTGCTGGGGTGTTCTTCCAGGCAAACAACTGTCTTAATTTTCACAGTGTCTGGGGATCTACTATCATGACCTCCAGCAGAGTCTTCCAACTGTTATTAACAATTAAATCCCTGATTTGTCTTAAAGTGGAGGATAATGGATCTCTTCTTTTAAACTTCTCTTGATACAGACTCAGTTATAAAATAGTCTCTAAATGAAAAGGGAAAGTTAAGTCAATTGTTGTACAATCCTCTATTTTTTCACATCAGGATAAGATCATGGAAGTTAGAAATTTTCTTTCTTCCTTTCTCCTTTCCCTTCCCTTCCCTTCCTTCCTTCCTTCCTTCCTTCCTTCCTTCTTTCCTTCCTTCTTTCCTTCCTTCCTTCCTTCCTTCCTTCCTTTTCTTTTCTTTCTTCCTTCCCTCCTTCCTTCCTTCCTTCATTTCTTTCTTCCTTCCCTCCCTCCTTCCTTCCTTCTTTTCTTTCTTTCTTTCTTTCTTTCTTTCTTTCTTTCTTTCTTTCTTTCTTTCTTTCTTTCTTTCTTTCTTTCTTTCTTTCTTTCTTCCTTCCTTCCTTTCTTTTTTCCTTCCTTCCCTCCCTCCCCCCTTCTCTCTCATCCTCCTTCCCTCACTCCCTCCTTCCCTCCCATCCTTCTTCCCTCACTCCCTCCTTCCCTCCCACCTTTCTTCCTTCCTTTCTTCCTTCTTTTCTTTCTTCCTTTCTTCCTTCTCTCACTCCCTCCTTTCCTCCCATCCTCCTTCCCTCCCTCCCTCCTTCCCTCACACTATCCTTCCTTCCCTCCCTCCCTCTCCTTCTTTCCTTCCTTACCTTCCTCCCTTCCTCCCTCCCTCCCTCCCTCCCTCCCTCCCTCCTTCCTTCCTTCCTTCCCTCCCTCCCTCTTCTTTCCTTCCTTACCTTCATCCCTCCCTTCCTCCCTCCCTTCCTCCCTCCCTCCTTCCTCTCCTTCCTTCCTTCCTTCCTTCCTTCCTTCCTTCCTTCCTTCCTTCCTTCCTTCCTTCCTTCCTTCCTTCCTTCTTTCCTGTCTACCTTTCTGTCTTTGTCTTCTCTGGTTCACCTGGCCTTTAATAACCTCATGGGTAGGTTGCAGAGCTGAGTAAAATGAAAATGCTTGGTTCTTTTTTTTTAATATAACTTTAAGCTTATTTCTTCTGCTCTTTTCTCGGGGGTAAGCTCGTATTTCCATTTTAAATATGAGCTTCCAAAGGGCATTAACCATGCCATTTTCACTTAACTACATCTTATTTTCTCCCATGTGATGCTATGTTCACATAAGTGATCTATGGTCATAGGAAGAAAATGACAAAAACTACATTCCAGTGAGTGTAAACTAATATTTTATAGGCCAATGTAATGCAAGTGTTGTTCACTATTGTAAATCATCCCTGAGTATACATAACTTAAAATCTGTATCAACAATAAGAAAGTATATCATCTAACACTTGCATTTGATATGAATTGTTCTAATTGGGATTTTTGTGATAATTAGCCAAAGCATGGTAACATTTACCTCTGTATTCTATACAGCATAAGGCATATATTGTCAAGAAATGGTAACATAAACAAAGGTAGGCAAACAACAGTGTTTTATGACTTGTGAGTGTTAGAGAAGTAGATCTCATTATTGTAAAATTTCACCAATGACTACATGTACATTTTAGAACATAAAATTTCAACCTGAATTCTAAAAATTGCATTTGCAAGATAAAATCTATCAAAAATGAACTCTTTTGCACTTTATGAACATTCCACTAAATACAAAATCACTTTGCCATGATTTAATGAAAAGTAGATTGTACACATTTCTTCCTCATTCTTTTTTAATCTTGCCTCTCTTTTTAAATGATGACTACAATCTAAATATACTTTGATACATTAGATTGTGAAACTACGAGTCTAGATGGACTATTGGGATATAAGTTGATATATTTGACTAAGAGATTTTTTAAATTTATTTTGTTCCCTATGAACTTGCTAATGGAAATGCAATTAGTTCTGATGTCTTGTCATAGTTCAATAGAAGCTGCTATTTTTTTGTTGTTGTTGAGGAAACTATTTTCTAAGCCTGTGTTGACAGGAGTGAGGAGGAAGGTGCTAAAAAGTTACTGTCCTTAGACCAGATTGGACTGGGTGTGTGTGAGCTCTGTGTCTGAAGAGATGGGTGGCAGATTATGTACTCTTCAAATAAATTATGATTTTATTAAACTCATTTACTTAATTTGAAGGATGCATGTACATTGCATAAATAATTCTTTGGATCTGCTCATAATTTTGGCAATTTGATATTGAGGAATATTTAATTGATATTCCCCAGCACCATTTTAACTGATAGTCCTAGTTCATTTGCTCTAAATTAACCCTCAGGGGATAAAAGTATCAAAGCATACTTAGATGTATTCTTCAGTAGAGAATGATTTGCTTGGGAAAATGTCTGGTCTTGCTTGCCTGCCTCTTGCAGTGACCTTATGATGCTCCTTTAGAAGGTGAGTCAGCCAAGATGGCAAGTGTATGTTATTGACTAAAAACAATAAGGTAGCCTGGGGCACTCCCATGACAGGGCATTCTTACGGTGCTGTAGTGTGTTGGACTCCATGTGGAAAACATGTTCATGTGTTCCTGACTTTAATCAAAGAATTCTCTCATGTGTGTTTTCCTGGCTTCTCATGATTATTGACAGATTCAGAAGATAGATACAGTAAAGATTTCAGAGGCCTTGGTGGATGGTGCATTATCCAGAGAGAATATGGACGACAGATCCAGAAGTTGCTAAATAATTGTGTGGTGGCCCTTTCTAAACCTGTCCTGGACTGCTTATGTTAACATGAAACTAACAAAATGGTGTTTTGCTTATAGTGCTTGACTGGTACACACACACACACACACACACACACACACGTTTAAGAAACTGGGATTCTTTCGAGTGTGGCAGCCCACGGCATTGGCAATAAGTTAAAATAACTAAGATGCTTTAGTTGGTAAGGATGATGGAAAAGGAATCTTCGGATAAACCATTGCTGTGAGTTTAAATTGTACAATTTTTCTGGAGGTATTGATGTCCAAAAATCAGCAGACCAAATAATGTCCATTTTCAGTGAACCAGAAATTTTAATTTTATTTCTGAGAATCAGTTTTGAAGAATTTCCAAGACATTTTCTAAAACATGGATCAATATATAACTTTACTTCACCATTTTAAAATAAAATTATAGAAATTCTATAAAATTATAGAAATAAGGTTCTTTTTTTCATTTTATTTTATTTTATTTTTTTGTGAACATACTGTACAGAGGGGTTACAATTACATGGTCAGGATAATGTGTACAAGAAATAAGGTTCTTAAGGTTCAAAAGTACAGAAGGAAATTATTTAAATAAATCCTAGTGTCCTTGAGATATGCTATTAGAGACTTTTCACAATCACCTGGAATATGAATATTCTCCAGTCATGGGCCTGAACTCTGGGCTTGGGCACTGTTCCTCAGCTCTTCAGCTCAAGGCTACAGCTCTACCACTTGAGCCACAGTGCCACTTTCAGCTTTTTCTGCTTATGTCGTACTGAGGAATCAAACCCAAGGCCTCATGCATGCAAGGCAAGCACTCTACCACTGAGCCACCTTCCCAGCTTCTGAATATTTTTATAAAAATTTAATGTTGTATAGATGTTTGAAAAAATGTCAATGTATTCAGTAATACATGCATCATATTATCATAATGAGCTTGTTCCAGAATGTTAATGACTTTCTTGATCTGTGAATCTCTGTGGTTTCTAAGCTTCTAAAGATGAACAGGTATTACTTTTGCAATTAAAAAAACTACAGAAAATGACAAAAACATGTATTTGGGGGAGGATATCGGCTAGTTTAGATCAGAAAAGGCACAGGAGCTTTAAGAGGCTATATGGTCATCCTGTCTTCCTCTTTTGTGAGGAATTCAGTTTTAGAGAAGATTATATTAAACCAGTGATGCTCTAGATCCTGAAACTTGAATCCACACATTTTGTTTTCCCTGCAACAGGGTTTTACCATCAACCAACCTCTCAAGGAACACTTGCATATCGATAAAATTATCTTCAAAAATCCCTTAGAGTGGTGCTTCATTGAAGGAAGCTTTTTATTTTTTTTTTTATCATTAGGGAATTGCCATGAAATTCCTCTCCTTCAGTAGAGTGAATGGTTCACTCAATGGTTTACTGCGGAGTAGCAAAGTGGTCATAATGTGAAAGGCAGAAGAAAGGCTGATGAGGGCATCAGTAGGCTGAAACTCCTGCCTCCTGCTCATTCAAGACAGCACTTGTGACGCAGAGAAGCCCTGGGGGTGCCACGTCATTTTGTCTCCTTCACCTTCTCCTCAAGCAGATCTAGTAGAACCATCAAAAGCTATAAATGTGACCAAGTGCTTGAACGGCAGTAAGGGGAAAGCTGCAGGAAGTTCAACCATTCTTTTGGCCTAGTTGATCTATTTTGTGTAAACATGCCTTTTGGCCTTTTTGTAGAATAACAACTCAACTTCTAATTCAAGACTGCTCCAAATTAGTATGATTCTTGGTAAAAACTTTGGTAAGCAGGACACTTAACTATTCTCTAAAAACCACTCATCCTGACCTCACAATTCATTTTTCTCTTTTCTAATATAATCTCTCGGTGAAGGGACTAAACTATGGAGGAAAGCATGTGAGGCGCCCATCTGAATATTTCAGGATCATTGACACACACATTTCAGTGCATGCACGCATACTGCTTTCCCTTTTAAATGAAGAATGTGTTGCAAGTGTTTAATGAGGTGCCAGGGCTGGGAATTTAATACAACCTTCTGTAATTTCACAATGATATTTGCATGCATTTTGTGTGAGGAAAATTAAAGTTTCCAGCTGCTATTGCATAAGATGCACAAGTTCCCCAATACACTTGTAAGCAATCGCTCCCTTCACATGGAAGCGATTAGGACCACATCTGCAGCAGTTCAGTTGACAGGCATGGGGCAGACAGTGTGGAGAGTTACACTGCACTGGAGTCCAGTAAGAGCAAACAGGAAGCCACCACCCATGGAGGGACCAGGCCTACCAGGTTCCTAAGGAATATCACTTGGTTAGTTTGGCTGAGTTTGTTCAATAGGATGAGACATTGCAGAGACCTTGAGAACACATTTGTGAAGTTTGCAACACATACCACGAAGATCTACTCTATCAATATTTTACTCAGAAACTTGATTGAGGCTGTGAGCTAGGATAGTCGATAGTTATCAGAGATAGCGAAAATACAGAAGCTTTGATGTTGATTGTTACAGTTACAATGGCCTGGAGATGGACCCACTTAGGAGAAAAGAACTATTGAATACATGTGAGTAAACTACCAAGAGAGCTAAGAAGCTAATTTAAGTTTCACTTGTCATACTAGTCTAAACACAGGAACAAAAGCAGGCGCATCCTTATCATAAGTCATTTTGACGCTCTGAGTGATATTTTGCATTGGTGTTTATAGAATCATCCTCTGTGACCTCTCTCAAATGGCCATGGTTTTGATTAGCATCGCTGTCATTGTCCCTTGACATGGTGTTTTATCTGTTATTTGGGGTTTTCTTTTTCAAAACCGCTACTCTTGAAATTTGTATGGAGTAAGTGGCACAACACTCCATGTATCATAAACATGAAGATTGAGTTTCCAATAATGAGGAAGCTGGAGTCATCTGAGCTTTTATATTTTGTTGCTGTATAACATACCTCTTTGGTCTTACTATCATTTACTTAGTTGTAACTTTGGACTTGGTTATATGATTTTTAAGTCACCTAATCTGCTATTTTCTGGGTCAAGGCTTTAGAATCCTCTTTTCCTGGGGGTGGCAAATGGAGAGCTCTGGAGTATAAGCATTACACCTGAGCTCAAGAGAAATGATAATAGTAATCAATAGTATGCATACTTTGGAGATGTTAGCTTTTTTTAAATTTGGTCTCTATTTCTCTCACTAAAATTGCTTTTGATGAAAAGTTCATGAGCAAAGACTGAGATGAGTTTCTCTGACTTTTTCCTTTAAAAACCTCTAGGGTAACACTTTGGCCAAAAATTCATCCACCTTAATTAGTTTGCTGAACCATGAATCTATATATTTATTGCTAGAGGACTCAACTTTGGTAATTATAAGCCTTGGGGCCACCCATAGAACTGAGAGTTAATAGAGAGTATAACCATGAGATTAATTTAAGGAATATAGTATTTAATGAGAAAGCACTCTGAAGAATAAGAATTGTTCCATACAACAGTAGCTTTGAGTGACTTGGAAATGGGTATGCATTGTGTTTACCACATTGAAATAATTGCTAAGACAAGTCATTGTATTCCTATTCTCTCAAATCTCTCTGTTTCCTTTCTGATGCTATTGCTCTAGACAGATATCAGGCTTTTTAGCATTATTGTCTTGAAATTGAGGACTTGGAGTTTCTTTTCTTACTATGAAGTTAGAGCTGAGGCAGTGAGAGATTGTTTTCTAAGACATATGCTCAGTTTCACATTGCAGATGAGAACAAGTTGCCACCACTCAGCCTGGCATGCTCCTGACTTCTGCATGCATTGTGGTGATCAGATGACCAGATGACAAAGGCAAGCCGTTGGCCTGAACCAGCCCCTTGTCTTCCAGTCCCAGCTTCTCAACTTCAATCTCACGCCATCATGCCCCTTATGTATTTTAAAAGTGCAGTGTTTAAGCTTTCCTGGTGTCTAGAAGTGGTGCACCAGAGCTATGATAGAAGGTGACTTGTGGGTCAGTTGCCCTTTGAATAAGATCTTATCTACATTCCTTAACCTGTGGGCAGGAAGTCCCTGTGGGTACTACAGAATTGAAGTAGTTCTTCCAGATTCTTGGTTGTATCTTGAAAGAAGTTAGTTATAAAAAATAGAGGCTGGCTCCTCCCCCTGTCTTTCCCGCTTTGCTTGTCTCTCCCTCTCACACATGTCCCACTGGGTTGCCTCTGCTACTGAGTGACAGAGTCAATGGGACCCTCACCAGAGCCAGTGCCATCATGTGGGCTGGAATCTCATCCTCCTGAACTGGGAGCTGAATTGCCTCTCTATTTGTAATGTAAGTACTTTGGTCTTATCTATGTCCTTACAGCAGTGGAAAAACATCTATTACAGCTGGGGATGCAAGGAGGTGAAAGATTTGTAAGCTGAAGGATTACCTCCCAAGTCAAGTTAGGAATGACCAGAATCAAATGCACAAAGGAGTCAATGCTAAGTTTAGAGAACAGAATGGTATCATTACAGATGTATTTTTCCAAGCTCCTTTTTTTTAAAATGATGAATAGAGAACAGAGCCTAGGTTAAAAAGTAAAATAAAGATGGAGATAAGTTAGAGGAAGGAACAGGCCAAAGGAGGAGGGATAAGAAAATGTCTTCACTGTTTCTGGCATATGCAGATAGATAGATTGGAGGAAGTGGAGGAGTGTCAGTACTTAGAAAAGTATTAAAATTTCCATTTTAAGCACAGTAAGTCTGATTTGATTGAAGAAACAGGGGAGATATCCTGGAGGAGGTACATAAACCAAATAAAGCACTGAAGTATGGGCTGGTGTGAATATACGGAATCGAAGATAAAGAGACACACAACTTTACCACCCTCCAAACCAAGTTCCTTGAATGTAGGAGGACCTACCGACAGCCCCAGTTACCAGTGGTAATTACCGCCAAAACGGAATCATTGCAATTTGCAGAGTTGTGGGAAGCTAGAAAGGCACCAGAACCTGGGCTGACCCTCCATGCATTTTTTAAAAACCATTTTTACTGCAATTTTCTCATGCCTGCATTTAATATGCCTGTCACATTCCCTGGATGGCCACGGATTTCCTGCTGAAGAAAGCAAATGTTAGACTGTCATGTTCTGTGCTACCAATAAAGTTTTAAAGAAGCAGTTTCTATTTTCCTTATACACCGATGACTGCAAAGCTTTGGCTGTGTCATCTCATGTGTGTGATGTTCAGATTTACTGTCTGATGTTGGCTTTTTTTTTCAAGTGAAAAAAGATCTTCATAGTAGAGGAAAAATACCTATGAAACAATGCATTTGTAATAGCAATTATTAGGAAAACAAGAAGCCCAGCATTGATTCCTTCTATAGTATAATAGCAAGATTTAATTTGGAATGACTTTTATTATTTGCCCAATAAATTCAATTTAGTTGTTTGCTACAATATGAAGCTTGCAAGGAAGTTGTGCAAGTTCTCCACCTGTTTTAAACATGCTGGGTCTCAATTACAAACATAGGCTCAAGAAACATTAGACTCACAGAATCCCATGTCAGAGCTAACATTGAGCTGGAAAACATATCAGTCAAGTTTCTCATATATATATATATATATATATATATCATATATATATATATATATATATCATATATATATTGTCACTGGTGGGGCTTGAATTCTGGACCTGGGTACTGTCCCTGAGCTCTTCAGATCAAGGGTAGCGCTCTAGCATTTGAGCCACAGCACCACTTCTGATTTTCTGAGTGGTTTATTGTAGATAAAAGTCTCATGGACTTTCCTGCCCAGACTGGCTTTGAACCATGATCCTCAGATCTCAGCCTTCTGAGTAGCTAGGATTATAGGCGTGAGCCATCAGAGCCCAGCTTTAGATTTTTTATGTAAAATCCTTGAGTGCTGGCACTTTGCATGCTAGTAACAGAAACTAGAATCCTCTTCTCTTTTCTCTTCTCTTCTTTTCTTTCTTTCTTTTTTTTTTTTAACATTCATTCTCCTTTTCAGTACCATGAAATGCCAGAGGGAAGCAGGCTCTCATTTTCAGGCTAGAAAAGAAAACTCCTGAAGAATCATGTGTAGTTGATTTCACAGGAAAAGAAGAAACATTTATATTACTTCAGTCCTTTCTGAAGCACTTGTACACATGTTCAGTAATTCAATGGTCTGGCCTTGATATCCGCAGCGTTGCGTGACCAGCATGGCTGGAAGAGGCTGCAACCACCTTCCATCAATCCTATATTTCCTCTGCTAAGATACAGAATGAGCACATTGAAAGCTGCATTTATTGCCAAGGATATTGTTAAGTGGTCAGATGGACTCACAATAAACTATGAAATCAAAGGTCTGATGAGGATCCTGGAACCAATACACTAAGCTCTCAGTGTGCTTTTATGTTTGCAGTAGTTACAGAATAAACCTGAGAGATTGAGAGAGGAGGGAGGGAGGCACTGGGAAATAAAAATGTGAACTCCGAAAACAGGGAAATACTCTAGATGGAATGGCTTATAAACAACAGAATTTTATTTTTATAGACTTATATATGAAGCTAATGAAAATCATCTTAGAAATCAAGATTCTTCAGAAAAAATCCAGGGTCAGTATTTCTTCCTTCCTCGGCGTAGGTATTAAAATGGCAGTGTAAGCCAGAAAGCAACCTTTTCCACCCACTGTTGAGTTGAATTGTAACCAAGCACTTGTTGGCTAAATTGTTGGATAAATTTAATACTACTTATCCTTATGATAATCTTATATAACATTTAAAGAGAAGAGAAATATATATTAAAGTCTATTCATTAAAAAATATTGTAAAGGTGATGTACAGAGGGGTACACTTATGTAAATCACATGAATACATTTCCTTTTGAACAGTATCAGCCACTCCCTCGTTTTCTCCCATCTTTCCTCCCCACCAAGTTGTATAGTTCAGAACGGTGGGACAAATGGTGAACCAATTCAGCAGTGTTTTTCACTAGACACTATGTTGTCAATTCATCTTCTATAGCAAAAGTGACTTAGACTTTTCAACCCATCACGAAAAGCTTTCTCATTTAGGGCTGAAGTACTACAAGCTAGTCTATTTAGGATTCTTTAACCAAATAACCCAGTAAAGGTGAGTGAATAGCTGATCTGTATCTTCTCAAAGACTGGAGGCATTGAATCAAGGTGTTGGCCGGTTGGATTGTGCCTAGCCCTTTCTTGGTGTGACGTTGAAGACCTCCTTCCTGTGTTTGTATTTATTTCCTAATGCACCTTTCTCTTCTTCAAGGTTACAAGTAATTTAAGGGTCCTATCTTAAGTTCTTCATTTTAATGTACTTAACATTTATAAAACCTTATTTCCTAATGTATTTAAACTGTGAAGTATAAGGTGTTGGGATTGTAACATGCATATTTTGTGTCTTGATAACCTCAGGAAAGATAGCTTTTGTTCAGTTGGCTTTTAGGTCAAACTACATATTTAGAGAATTTTTTATACTGGGGTTTGAAATCTATCCTCACACAGGCAAACTGTCTACCTTCTGAACTCCATCTCTGGCCCTTAAAAATATTTCACAATTATTTGTCCTTATTGCTAATGCCACGGCGCCATCTTTGAACTAAAGCAAGCTCTGAAATCTGTTCTACTTTACTCCCTGTAGTGAAAATCCAAGTTTGATATTTTAAAGGAATATAGAACCATGCATACCCTCTAGCAACAGAAGAAATAAAGTAAGAAATATAGGAAAAGACAGATGGAAAATCTGTGGGAAATTGAGGTAAACAACAACATCATCACTATGACCAAGACTTCTACCTTTCATCCTAGGCCAAGAAAACAACAGAGAGAAGGTGTATTCACTCATCTACTTCTCAACCCCTACACCTGGCATAGGTTCTTTTACTCAGATGTTTTGTTGTTGTTGTTGTTGGTAGTTGTGGGGCTTGAATTTTGGGCCTGGGGATTGTCCCTCAGCTCTTCAGCTCAAGGCTTGTGCTCTACCACTTGAGCCACAGCACCATTTCTGGTTTTCTGGTGATGAATTAGAGATAAGAGTCTCATGGATTTTCCTGCCAGGGCTGGCTTTGAACTGCAATCTTCAGATCTCAGACTCTTGAGTAGCTAGGATTATAGGCATGAGCTACTGGCACCCAGCTTTAACTCAGATTTGTTTTTAGATACCCTCTGAAGTATTTATTTTGAAGTATTCTTGTTTTCCACTTTTAAATCCTTCCCCTTACTAATCCATCATACTTAGGTCCACTACTTCCAGACTTGAACCATTTGCTTCCTCTAGGATGTATGCTAATTCTCCATGAGGATGCTCTAAAAGGAGAACCTAAGAAAGCAGATATTTAACATTGTGAATACACTGTCACATTTCTGCAGGATATTGACTGCCTTGCTACAATAGAAGATTAAGGCACTTAAAGTGAGATCACATGCAAGGATAATCATTTATATCTGTCTGTATCCCTTAGACAGATGTCATCAATGCTTCTTGGTGGGTCATGAGTAACAATACTCGGCATGAATTAGAAAGAAGTTTTGACTGCTGTGGCTTGTTCAACCTTACAGCCCTGTACCAACAAGAGGACACTTGCAACGCAGTGAGTTGGAGAGTAGGGTATAATGGTTGTACATGAGAGAACTGGAGAAACATTAGCTCTGTAAAGCTAAAGAAGAGTCCAACACCCCCTAGAATTTTCAGGGCTTCATCTGAATGCTTCAGGATCTTTTCTCCACACATCTGACAGGGAGAGCTCTTGCATCTGAGGCTTAAAAACATATGGAATATAATGTCACTAAAGTTATTTACTAGTGTTCTATAGGCTGAAGTTTCATTTGGCTAAATCCCTAGTGTTTGTATCTATCCTGCCCAGCTCCAATTCAAGAGAGCTGCTAAAGAGCCAATAACATGCAACTTGTATCTGCCAGTATGGGCTTTGTGCTTACCTAGTTTAACTCAGATTTTATAACTAGGGAAATTTAAATTTAAATTTTGCCCAATATTATCTAGCTGGAAATTCAGGACATGTTATGTTCAATGCATGTATTTTCCACTATTTTAAATGTTTGTAATTCCCCATAGCTTATATATATATATATGTATATATATATATACATATATATATATGTATATATATATACACACATATATATGTATATGCATTTCTAAAATATATTTATTTTTTGAAATACTGTGCAGCATGGATTTAGATACTTTTACAGAAATGCTAGAAATACAATTTCTCTGTGGTTTAGGGTAGACTTCTTTATTTACAATATTTATTTATAACTAGGCCCAACATATATTATTGAATCCATTTTACTCTTAAACACACATTTTGAGTAGGTTCTACAAACTCAGGCAATTGAATATGCTACAGATCTGATTTAATGTGTTTAACTCTGTTGAAAATTTAGTCATTATCATAATAAAGACATCATTACAGAATGATAATCCAAGTGGTAATTAACATTTCTATTTTGTTGCTTCCAGGTCAAGGTGGTAGCAGAGCAGCCTGCTCCTTCCTTTCCGTTGTGACATTTCATTTCAGTGTGCTAAACATCCATCGTGAGATTGACGTGACTTTTGGCCTTCCTCTCTCAGCTGGATCTGAATATTGGACTTTACAGTCATGGAAATTAATGAATATACTGCTTTACCTCATTTCCCACTCCCCTTTTAAAATGATAATTACAGCACCATTCATGTTACTATGGCTAAGCACTTGTATCAGAAAAAGAGTTTCCCATCGAAAATGAAGTCCACAAATTTAAATTTGACTGAAAAAAACAGAAGCTAAATAAACTCCTGGCACTGAAATGGAATCAAAACCAATTAAAAAATGACAACAATAGGAAATGAAAAATAAAATGAAAAATGTGGTCTGATGTAAGCAGTGCACTGAAAAATTCTTGGGAAGGTCACTCTTGCAGACCAGTCATCCATGTCTCCAAATTCCTAATGTTTAAAGAATTTAAGTAGTCCTGCATAGACATCTTGCTGCAATAAGCCCCAAATCAATCACCTGCAAGTGTCCTTTCAAAGTAGTTTGTTCAAATTATACACGACAGGCAGTAAAACCCTCCTGTCTACAGTTTTGAATACTACATGTGACCCAAGAAATGGTAACAGAAACTACTGAATGTCATGTTGTAAAACCTGGTCGCTTAGGCCCAAAGAAACATAGGTCTCATGGTTTCCCTTATTTGCAATAACTAGTTTATGTCTGAGTCAAGCAGAAAAGGTCAGATAAGATGATAAGTGAAATGAAGCCCAAGATAAGGACACAAGTAGTTTTTTCTTTTTTGCTATTGTTTCTAATGTATTTATAGGGTACCACATGATTTTTTTGTTGCTTTGTATGTCCCTCCTCCACGGTATAACCCCTGTTTTCACTGTATTTGATGTTGGTATAATTTGGGGAGGGGAAGGGAAAAAACAAATTGATTAACTAGGGATACAGGTAGACCCATTGCAACAATAAGATGTACAAGACACTATGTGGAAAAACAATTTAGGCAGGGTGAGGGAGGGGGGAGTATAGTTGTAGAGATTGGAGGAAAGGGATGGTAGGGAAAAAACAAAGGAGGAGGCAACAATGCTTGATAAGAAATGTACTCATTAACCTGCTCATGTAAGTGTAAACCCTCTGTACAGTATTTTCAGAATAAAAAACTCATTTTTAAAAATCCACAAGGAAAAAACTGGGAGAGAGCCAAAGAAGGGGTGATATTGTCCCAAAAGAAATATATTCATTATCTAACAAGTAACTGTAACCCCCTTGTACATAATCTTTACAATAACAATCAAAAATAAAAATTAAACAACAACAACAAACCTGGTGGCTTAAATGAATGTGGCATGAAGTTACTGCGTAGTAAAGGAGTGCGAGTTTGTAGGAGAGTTGTTTGTCTGTCCGCATCCTTTCCCATCTTTGTAACCAGGGCACAAGGATTTCTGGTGTAACTGCGATTGAGCAGCTGGCAAGGTGTAGCCAAACGGTTGGAATTAACTAGATGTATTTATTTGGAGATAAATCCTTCTAGCATGACAGATGGTCTACCAAATATGTTGCCGTCTGACTTTTAGAATATAAGTTCTGTGCTTTTCGTTTGTATTTAGACCACGATACTAGATGCATTGAAATTCCATCTCAGAGTAGTAGTAAATATCTAATGTTAAGTAGTATATTTTATCATTGGAGGCAATTTCATTGAATCATGATGTACAGGTGCACATATGATGGTTGCACCCAGTGATACATTTTATAGAGCTCACTTCTCTGCTATATTGTTTCATTTTTTTTCTTTAGCTATTCTGTAGGGTGTATTTATTGGATTATCTCCTGAGAATGTAAATAAGCTTCCATTTGTTTTGGAGCTGGAAACAGCTCAGTAAAGAACAGAGAGCTGAACCCCCTGGGCCTGCACATGAAGAGGCCTGCGGCACGATGCGTTATTCTAGAGCTCTGGGGAGCACCAGAATTGCCTTTCCCTGGACACGGTACATGGACAAGACTGGCTCAGCAGACATCTGCCAAGGGCACACCGTGCCCTCAGAGGCCTCACTGATCCGTCTCTGAAATGCCTGCGGCTGGAGCAGCACCAGAATGGCACAGGCAAGGAGTCTGAAAAATCAGGACTCGGCACTTGGATGATTCCCAAAGGTAGGGCTGTGTCTTCGTCTTCTTCAGAAAGCGTGCCTGGGAGTTTTCCTAGCATCTGCAGCCTGCCCGAAGAATATTTCTAGAATAAATGAATAGATAGATGTCTAGTTTTTTTCTACACACATTGTCTCACTTAATTCTGACACTAGACTCCCTTGAGTTTCCATTTCACCAGTGTCACCAAGCCCCAGGGAGACTGACAAATACGATCGGTGACAGTTCTCTGACATCAGTTGGGCATCTCAAAGTTGCCACTGCACTAAGTTTCCTGGAATCAGAAATACGGCTCCCACTGATAATATGTACGTTCAGGGGAGACTCCAAAGGCAGATGAGCATCATCTACTCCTGGGGTCCTGGAGAGGAGGAGACCGACACTTACTAGAAGAAGAAAGCTCTACAGCAGTGCATGTGAAATCACCTGGAGATCTCATTAAAGGGCAGGGTGAGATCTGTCAGGCTGGGCTGGTATTTTGCATTTCTAATAATTCCCAGGATGGGTGATGCTGCACTGCCTATCAAGACTCTAGGGAATAAATGTTATCTTTAGAGAAATATGACTAATCTGTGAGAGCTCGCATACTGTCTCCAGGGTGGTGAACTCGTGCCCAGGGGATTTGCAGGACGGGAGAGGAGGACATAGCACAGTCTCTGTCATTCTCATGTCAGCATCCCAAACTTTCTACTTCCATTTATGTTGAGCATAGTTGGCATATGGAAAGGGTACTATATTGTATAAAACATGCATATCTATCTATCTGTCTATCATGTATCTCTCTCTCTATCTGTTTCTATCATCTATCACCTAGCTATCTTCTTTTCTAGGTCTCTCTATCTACATTTGCTTGAATACATGATCTTTATGTTTGTTTGTTTGTTTGTCTATATGGTCATTACTAGAAAGGGTTAAAGTTAAAGGAACAAAGGACTGGGTTGGCACACAGGGAAAGGCAAGGAATGGCTCATTAACTCACTTTTCAGATGAAGGAGAGCATTGAGGCTTTGAAATGTCAACCGATTTGCCCAGGTTCACAAAGCTGTGGTCCAGATGCAGACCTCCTGACTCTGAGTCTAGTGCTCTTTCCTCTCCTCTCTGCCTGGGGCACTTGGCTAGAGAACAAAGCTATAAAACAATTCAAAGCACAAGGGGAGAACCTCACCTACAAATGCACTTTCCTTCTGACCTCTAATAAAACACAAGCAGAAAAGGAGAGTTGGAGAAAGGAAAAAAAAACCCAGCCAGATTGTCTTACATAAGCATCTCATTTGAGATAAAGCCTTCCTTGCTGGTGTCGTTAATCACCTTCCCTCTTCCCTTCCCCTAGGAGTCCCCGGTGACAGAGCAACTACATGCTGTTTTGTATCTGTGCTGCAGCTATCTCAAGATCCATCAGTGTTTTTCAGAGCTGTCTCTTAGAAACACAGTGGAGGGGACTACAGAAGTCCACCACTGCAAGGGCATAGATAACATAGTCCTCTAAGTGTATGAGTGACACCAGATTGGGCTCTTCTTACCACATGATACCAGCCTGAGCTCTGAATATATATGGCTAGTTATGATTGTGTAGTAATGAAAGAATGAAGGCCTAAACTGGAGAGGAGGGAAGTCTTATTTCCTAATGAAGTCCTTACTTGGTTAGGCATCTGGCAAAAGAAGCAAGTTCAATTTTAACATTGCAGAAGATGTTTAGTAAGTCACGTCTCAAGAGTCAGGGCCTCAACAAAGGGGGACCTGGCTCTTCTGGCACTTCTAGGCCACGAACAGCCGGGCTGGGAAAGATGGTTCAACCTCACTTCCTTTACACTCATAGTCCTCAACCTCAAATGAATCCACTGATTGTGTTTTCCCTGGTGTGCAAAACTCAGGCTGGGCCCAGGGATGGCCCCTTCACCAAGTCATGAGGCAAAGTCTGTGGACATGTGTGTGTGTGTGTGTGTGTGTGTGTGTGTGTGTGTGTGTGTGTGTGTGTGTGTGCACGCGTGCATGCACATGCACATATAGGGACAATGTGAGAAGTAAAAAAGTGTATCTACGTTGAACAGACTCTCAGATTCAATGCTTCTCATTCCTTTACATTTTTTTTGTTATTCCCCAAGATTCAGTGAGATTTTTCTGTAACTTTGGGGTAAATACATTGGAGATTCACCATACACTGCCAAAGAAGGAAACAGCCATGAATGTATACCTACCCTTTGGATTTATTCAGTATTGGTCAGAACATCTAGTCCTAAGAGGCTTGTTTTGTCAACTCCCCCCTTCAAAAAAAAAACCCCACTAAACCAGAGTCTACACAGGTAGTCATCTGCGTGCCCGGAGTCTGTGTCAGGTTTAGGATTCATTTTCAGCCACCTTGTTGGCATGTTAATGAGGCTTTTGCCACTGCCTGGCTCTAGTGACAGTTGGATCCACAAATAGCAGTTCATCAATTGGTTGCAGGTGTTTCCCCTTAGAAAATAGAAATGGCATGTACATACCAGGAGGTGAGGGAAAATCGATTTTCAACAGCCACACAATCTGGTGAGTTCTGAAATATGGCTTTGGGGGAAAAAATTCTCTTGCTGCTGATTTCATATATAAATGTATTCCACTTATACATGATAGGAACAAGCGTACCAATTGGGATAAGAATTCCATAAATTGAAAATTAACTTTAATCCAGAACCCTCTTTTTCTAATTAATAGAAAATAAGAAAATCTCAATATATTAAATGCTCCATCCATTATTGTTCTTATGGAAGTCATTTACAACCTCATTGTACTTGTAAATTCTTGTTTAAAGTATTTCTTAACATCCATAAAAGAAGAATTCGATGAAAACCAAGCCTGTTTTCTATTTAAGAAGCTATCAGTAACATGCGTAATATTTTATTTGCTCCAATTTATCAGAGATGCTTGATTATTTTTGGAAGGTAAAGTTCGTCCCAGTGAATATCTTTAGAATTGGAGTGAGGACTCGCTTCTTCCTGGTCATGGGCCTGTCTGGCCTTCATGCTCTCCTCTTCTTTCTTGTAAGTGCTCTGCCTTGTGCACATCCTTCCTCACGGCATCTGCTGCTCATGATTCATCCACCTGGGCTTCCATTGTTTCCCACAACCTAGATCCACAACATCTTAGATTTGCTTTGTTTCCTACAACCTAGGCCCAATGTCTTAGATCTGTATTGTTTCTTACAACCTAGGCCCAACGTCTTAGATTCGAAGTGAGGACCAAGGAAGTCTAATTGCCAAAATTTAAATTGATTCCTTAAAAATAGCTGTATATAGTAAGTTATTTATGGATGCTATTTCCATGCTCAGTGATCAATTCAGTTATACTCAAATAGTCGTTGATAACTCAGAATCCAGTTTCCACAAAAATCTCCTCATTTCCAATAGGCAGTAGCTAACCACTATACCTGTAAAATTACTTCAAGCATATTTTCCCGTTCTCAAATATGTCCCTCACTTGTTATTTCCTGGACTACAGCAGGGATTTTCCAACCGACTATGATGGACATTTGAGAACAAATAATTCGTATTTTGTGAATTTGCTAACTAGCCACCCTGTCTGCCAGCCCTGGGGTTGTGTCTTCAAATGTTCTGTTGAGAGTAAAATCATTCCTGGCTGCTCAGTACTGATGTACAGATTTTATGGAAGGGAATATTTCACTTTCTTCCCTATTCATACATTACATGTGAAAAATCAAGGAAGAAGAGCTCTATGCTCCACTTTTTCCCCATTACATTTTAAGGATTAAACCAGTTTAGTAGGAAGTATTCTGAATTAGGACAGGCAAATGGATGTTGGCTGCTGTTTCTTCCTTTATTTTTATTTTGGACAAGTTTATGAAACTCTGAAGTCTTGTTTCCTTATGCAAAAATTGGTGTAAAGATTCTATGCTACCTTCACACACATGCATTTTAAGAACAAGTAGTGACAGATGAAAATACCATGAAATACTAAATTTAAAACATCTGTAGACAAGAATGTGCTATCTGTTCAGATAACTCCTCACATTTGCCCACTGGTTACTCTCTTGTTCTTGTGATAGATCCAATTTGAGCTTCATTCTTTCTAGAAGCATTTCCTGATTAAGTTGATCCTCATTCCAAACTGAGTAAATCTTCTTTTGGAATTTTCCTCAGAGTCCATTTATGAGTCATCCAAGGATGTAAGTCTTATTATTTTGTAATCATACCTCATTTGGTACCTCAAATAGACTGACATAGCTTGATAACTTAATTCAGTAGTTTTGGCTGAGAAGACTTCCGGTGTTTTGAAGCACACAGGCAACATTCAACATGAAGGCTTGCCACCCTTGCTTGTAGCAGAAAGGTTGTGCTGTAGGCTCTGAAAGTGGTTACAAAGGAGAGAGTTTGTAAGGTGTGGGATCATGAAATCTCATGGATATGGTTCCATAGGTAGTAGAAGTAAAAGATGAAGACATTATCGCCAGCCATTCCTGGCAATGCACAACACTTGCGTTTGTGAGTTCATAACATTCTGGAACACACTTTGGTCCTTGATACTCTCCCATCAGTTTACTTCAACTGTAAGGATGTCTTTTTTAGGCTATCTACCCAAACATGTCTTCCAGGCCCATCACTCATTCCCCAAATGCCAGACTTTCACTGTTGGTGGTTCTCACTACTATAAAACTTCAGGACATATGTGTGTGTGTGTGTGTGTGTGTGTATGTGTGTGTATACATATATACACACTATAAGCAGATTTCCTTTTTAACAGCATGCTAATGATCAACACTTTCCTTCACCTTTCTGAACTACTGCTTGTCTTCTCACATGTAAGTTTTTAATTCACCTCTTTATTCTTGCCCATCTCCCCCAAGATGGATGGCAGTTATTTTCATTTTTCTGTTTTGTTCACTGGTCTATCCTAAAGGCTTACAATCACATCCCCATTATAATAAGAGCCTTGTGCATATTTCTAAAGTGAAAACTGTTAAATTTCAATAAAGTGTCATCTCAACAGTAACTTATATCTTTCTGTGAAGCCAAACTTAATGTCAGAGATTGAGATTTTTTTTGGTAATAATCTTTATGGAACATATTTATATGTAGAAGGTGCTCAATAAATGCCTGTCAAATGATGATCATTTACAAATGTAATCTTTCCAAAGCTCATTGCAGTGTGGAGTTGGCTATAAATGCACCATTTTGAAGTCATTGAGAACAAATAAAGTAACGTGCATGGCAAAGTAATATTGGATAATGTAATGTTTCTGTTTCTTTTACTTACTAGCAATTATAACAATGGAAATGTCATTTTGATACCATACACCACTAGTAGAGAGAAACAACAGTGCCAAAAGCTTGAAATTATAAACATTTTCGAGAGATTCATATGGCATCTTTCTCAGGGCAAGCAGTGATAATGGAATTATATTCATGAGCAAGTAGGAAAATCAGGGAACCAACGAAACAGAACTTGGGTTATTTTTAGAAAAGCAGTTGAGAAATGGATTTGAATTGAGCTGAATTTGCATATTACTAGAAATAAAGGAGGCAGCTGGGACCTGGGAACTAGCTACAGATATTGTTCAGTCGTCATACTCATTGGGACGTGTTGGGGAAAGGTAACTGCTGACTGAAAACAAAGCAGGTTTCCATGGTTTCCACACCCAAGGAAAAGCAAGCAGAGACAGCCGCCATCTTTCAAACAGTTCTTCTAATAGAAAACAAAATAATTCTCCTTTATCCTTTCCAATTTGTGTCTAGTCCCTCTCTGCTTTCTCTCTTCCCTGCCTAGTTATATTATTTAGAGGAGAACTTCCAATCGTGTGTGTGTGTGTGTGTGTGTGTGTGTGTGTGTGTGTGTGTGTGAAAATGTATATGTGGGCACACAGAAATATACACATATGGTCTTTAAGTTTAGGTTAAGTATATAGTATATTCCAAGTTAAAATTATTTAAGTACAAAATTATTGCCTTCCCTAATTCTCTGTTTAAAGGTTTGTACTTTTCATCACCTAATTCTTAATACTGATTACATAATATTGTGTGGACATAACATGCTATGACTTACGGATTATGCCAGTGGGAATGATTCTGTTTTCAGGCTTCCATGTCGAATGTCATACAGAAGTGAACCGTCTGTGCATAGTTAGATGTGTTTCTGTGTGACCACTTTGTGAAAAGTGACTGCTGGAATTAACCTGCATTTTACAAGTTGATGTAACTTTCACGTTGCCTACATGAGCATAATAACTTTGTTCCCACACTCAGGACAGTTCATGTTCCTGTCTCCCCATCTCCTCACCAAAACTTAATTTTATCCTCTTGAAAGAATTTTCCAAACTTGGTGGTTAAGTTTCTTGCTATCTCTGGCTTCTTTATTCTTTTTCTTTCTTCTTTCTTCTTTATTCTTTTTATAAATCCCTATTAGTAGATAAACATACTTTCAGTTGCTTAATCATTCTAGCTTAGAAAACATGAGCGGATGAAGAAAATTAGGTTCTTTCTACATTGTTGGTCCTATGTTGTGCAATAAACGAAAGGACTTAGGAAAGAGACAAGACTAGCTAGTAAGCCTTAGTTTTGGCTATGTAGGAGAATTACTGGAGCCCTTATGCTTTTATTTGTCTTTATTTTAATGCTAATGTCTAACTGTCACTCCACATATTTTCATTAAATTTTCTAAGGTGGAGCCAGAAGTGTATTTTTCACATACTTTCCATATGTGTTGGTGTTGAGAACCATTTTTTAAAAGTCATGCATTTTAATGGTTTCTTATCTATCTATCTATCTATCTATCTATCTATCTATCTATCTATCTATCTATCTGTCTGTCTGTCTGTCTGTCTGTCTGTCTGTCTGTCTGTCTGTCTGTCTGTCGTCTGTCTGTCTGTCTATCTATCTATCTATCTATGCATTTATTAATGTAGAGACAGGATCTCTTTGTAGCTGGTCTCACACTCATCCTCTTCCTACCTTAGCCTCTCTTGTGGTGGGATTACAGGTGTATATCACCACCTCTGGTGTATTCTTTTTGCTTGTGCTCAAGTCTGTAGCTCATCAGTTTCTTAGGGGTCAGGACAGGAAGCGTCAGCACTGTGTAAACTCCTAGTCAGGCAGGAAATGCAGGACTGTGTCCAAGATATATTTCTAATTATTTCACTTGATTAGCTTACCTAGTCTACATCACAGGTAGTCCTCATTCGTCTGTTATTATTATTACTGTTAAATAGTTGTACCAAGGGGGAAATATTTTTAAATTAAAAAACACACAATTATACTTCAAAACCACTCTCAATTCTAAAATACCACATATGTACATTTTAAATTGCATGTTTACAGACTATAGAATCTAATAGTGTGTTTTGGGTGAAGAATCAAAGGTTTCAGTTCTGCCAGTGATCATGGATACTTATGTAGATAAAACACACAGTGAAATTAAGATGTTTCCTGTGCTGTCCACACTTCCTTTGTTATTTCCTTTCTTTTGAAAAGAAATTCTTAATGTATCTGTTGATCTTTACCTGTGTTCGGATCATTTATGTCAATATAATAATTTATTCCCAAACTCACGCTTAAAAGTTGAGTCTATTTTTTTCTTGTTCACAATTCTGCAGCCCCCGAAGTTCACAGTAGGTTCAGCAAACATGCAGCTTATCTGGTATCAGCTCTTGCTCAAGGCTCATAGGCAGGGAAGGATCTTCATTCAAGATGGCACTTCGACATGGCTGAGAGTTGGTACTGGTTTCCAAGTCTTCTGTATGTGAGCTCAGGCTATGTCACAGCATTCTGGTTAGTAGGTCTGGGAGTTGCCAGTGTCTTAAGGTCTAGACACAAAAACCTAACACAACCTAAATTCTGCGTTCCATTGTGCAAACAGTCTCAGCGCTCAGGCTCAGTGACAGGAAACACAGACTCACTCCTGGATGGAAAGACACTCAAGAAAACGAGACGCCATGTTGCCAAAACATTACCTAAAATAAAATCTAGCATTATGTTTCTCCATTTACTCATGCAAGGCAAACCTGGATGTATATCCTAAACAGGATTTTTAATATATCAAAACAAAACCAGGTAGTTGGGAAAATGGGCTGCCACAAACATAGCGCATGCATAGCCATTGTTATCTAGGCTTCCCACACCTGGAAAACAGCACTTCTCTCCCATTGAGAGCTGATAGCCCATCTGATAGATAAAAATGAAATCCATTGGGTGCACTAAAAACAAAAAACAAAAAACTTCACTAGAGCATTTAGTTATGGTTTGTTTTCCTAATCTGTTAAAGATTTCAGGGCTGATGAAGTGACATATTTCTGGTCCATTAGTGACATCCTCTTAAAGTAATGAACAGAAGATTTTATTAGTCCCTTACATCTTGAATCACTTTTATTTGTTCAATGTATGTTCTGGAGATTTTTTTTTTAACCAAGGGATTTGGGTGACCAATTTGTTAAACAAACATAAACATTAAAGGCAATCAACCCAAGAGCAGTTTATTGTATAAACCGCTTAAAATGGTGTGCTTTTAGTCAAACTATAAAAGCTTAGTTGGTTCTATATGTTTTTCCTTTTTTATTGGTTGAGTCTAAATTGTTAAGTATCGTAAACTGAGAATACATAAATAAGCTAATAGTGAAACAAATTCATTCTTAGGAAACTCATCTGAGAAGTTGAAATACCCCTGTGGAATTTTTATTTATTTATTTATTTAGTGTAACAAAGCAAAAGGATTGGGGTATGGCCTTAGTGACACAGAGCTCTTTTGCTTTAGTTTTACTTTTCAGATACAGTCTCACTCACTCACTGTCTGGTCTGTGATCCTCCAGCCTCTGCCTCCAGAGCAGCTTGAGTTGCTGGTGTACCCATGACATCGTAGCTCTCAGTGAAGCGAGGTGTCTATGAGATTTAGAAATGTCTTGGAGTTTAGAAATTTATATTCTTTACTTAAGCCGTTCTTGGCAGTAAAACTGCATTTTGATCTTTGTTGTGGAAGAAAGAGACAGTGTCTGAAGTGTACTGAAGGATTAATAAGGACACCACGTTTGCTTCCCTGAAGTCGATAGCTTCTGTGGACAGAGCTGGTGTCCACTGCTTTTCCTCACCATGGTCTGACTTGCTAGAACACAGTACCCTGATGGTCAAATACTAGCAGTAACCTTGCAGAGTAGTACTGTGTCTGTCAGGGCTGGAATGCACCCAGCAGCTCAGGGAGGTGAGAACTGAGGCCCACAGTAATTGGCAGCCCCTGTGTTCCCTGATGTGACTTCAGACACTCTGGGAAGCCCTCCTGTGAAATGGGGCGCAGGGCTTGCAGCAGTGAGGAGGAAGACAGTTCTGGCTGAAGCTGATGCCATAAGCCCAGGAGGCTCTGGATTAAATGCTTCCTCTTCTGTACTTGACATCCACGGACTTTCTCCTATTTCTCTGCTGTTTCTTAAGTGAACATGTGTTAAGCATTGGTGTTTTTGTTTTGAGGCCATGATGCTGCTTCTATGTTTGTATCAGTAGGAGATAAATGCCAAAATAAGCTGCAAGTCCATAAAGTTTGCTTTATCTATAGCTGAAACAGAAAATCACACAGGAAGAAAGATGATTTGTATACATCTGTGTTCTTTTAAAGTTTACTCTAGTACCTCTTAATCATTAGGGCTAAGAAGAATTACTATGTAATTCTAAATACCTGAGATTATAGTACTTGAAAGATAGACTTGGCACGAGGAATTTTTGACTCTAGTGTTCTAATATTATTATCAGTGATGAAAGGACAAGTTTTCCCAGTGAATGGCATGACAGAATAAGTGATAGGATTAACTACTTTTAAATGGTGTTTTGTTTGATAAATAGTAGAAAACACAATTATGATATACTCACAAGTATAATATACTTGTTCCTCACTGACAATCAACCTATCAATTTCTTTATCTATTTTCAATGTACACACAAATTGCATATATTTATGGTATATGGTATATTTTAATCTACATGAGCATGGAATCAATAACTCAAGATAATTAATATGTGTTTTATATGACCTGTATCATCTGTATTTGTGGTAAGAACACTTAACATCTAGTCGTTTAGCATTTTTCAAATGTAAAACACATAGTAACTGTTGGTACCAATTTGTATAATATAACTCTTTAGCGTATTTCTCCTAGTGGAATTTTGTATCTTTTGGCCAATAGTTCTTCATCTCCCAGCCCTTCAGGCCCTGGCACCCATCATTCTTTTCTCAACTGCTATAAGATCAACTTTTTAGATTCCACCTAGGAGGGAGACCTCATGGCACTCATCTTTCTGTGTCTGGCTCATTTCACTTGTTTACTTATTTCACAGGGCATGATATTCTTAGGTTCATCACTACTGTTCCCTGATCCTTTTCATGCTTCAGTCTCTTGATTGGCATCATTATCACCACCACCACCATCATCGTCATCATCATCATCATCATCACCATCATCATCATCATCATCATCATCATCATCATCATCATCATCATCATCATCATCACCATCATCATCAATGCTGTGTGGAAATGGAGGACAGAGCCTCAGAGCTGAGGTTCAATACAACTGATTATCTCTATAGTTTAGGTTCACCCTTCACTTTGAGCTTTGAGCATGCCAATCGATTACCTTTCTCCTGGATTTTTTTTTTTTTTAGATAGAGCTACTCTGAAGCTACTAACTGCTCTAAATAAACATAAATACCTTATGCATTGCTTAAGACACTACTAGAGAATCAGAGCAGTGGTCTAATTGGGGAGCATTTGGCAAGAGTTTTCTGTTTGTTTTGTGGTTATTTGGTGTTGGTTTTGGTTGTCATAACTGGAGGAGAAGGTGCTACTGGCTCCCAGCAGGTTGATTGAGGTAGGGATGTGGTGCAGATGTAAGGAGTTATAACAACACCTAAGTGGGAAATGTTACTGTGAAGAAAACATTGATGGAGAAAATTACATTTTGTTAATTCCCTAATACATGCTGTAAGTCTAATAAGATAATAGGTTTCCAAGACAATAGATCACTGAATTAATTTTGGTTTCTAGAAGAGTCTGGGGTTTTTTTTTGGATGGGAATATACATCAGGTATTTTATCTACTAGCTTTTAATTTATGACCATTTATATTTGTAAATAATTTCCATCAATTAAATTATAGGAATACTAATTATGAAATCACGAATTATAACTAAGTGATTAGTAGAAATCCAATTTACTTACTTCCCTTGTAATCATGTTTGTGTATTTTTTAACATGTTGATTATAAGAATATTTTAATTATAAGACTGTGAAGGCCTTTCTCCTTTTTCCAGATATAAAACTAAAGCTTTCTAATTTCAGAGAGCGGAATTTCTGATATCATGTATTTCATCATTGGTTCATTTGTCTTCTCACCATTTTAGAAATGAGAAAGGCACAGTCTAAAGAATACTGTGATCTGGTCATTCCTCACAATAATTTTAATCCTAGAAAATTCAATTTCTCATCCCTCAATGTCCCTTTTTTTTTGGGTCCTGTCATGGGGCCTGAACTTTGGGCCTGGGTGCTGTCCCTCAGCTCTTCAGCTCAAGGCTAGCGCTCTACCACTTGAAGCATAGCACCACTTCCAGCTTTTTTTCTGATTATGTGGTGCTAAGGAATTGAACCCAGAGCCTCATGCATGCAAGGCAAGCGCTCTACCACTGAGTCACCATCCCAGCCCAATGTCCCTTTTTTAGATACAAAATGCCTACACTTTTAGTATCTTCTCCTCCTTCCTCCCTTTTTTCCAGTGAATTGGCCAGAACTGTCCCTGGCATACTTGACATTTTCAGACTGCACTTTGGCTGCAGGGGTGAATGGGAACATCTTGCTGTCAGTGGAGAGCCTGCCATATTCCAGCCTTTTTCAGGAGGAGCAGCTCCACCAAAGTGCAATAAATGCCTTACAGAAGCTCAGAGAGAAAATTAGAAAGGACCAAAGTGGCATGACTTTTTATCTTTACAGAGGTAACACCAAAGGACAAGAACCAAGTACAGTTGCTAATAGAAAGCTTAGAAGTTAATCTTTTGCATTTTACAAGAAACTAATTATTGTAACCAATAGTTTATGTTATGATAGTATGCGATGGTAGTCCAAGAAATTGCTTAATATTTGCTTTTGAGGTTCCTAGCACACTTAAAAGCATAAGCTTTCCTTTTCTTAAAGACATCAAGGCTGAAAGCTACTCACCAATTTCAATATTGAATTGTTTAGAATTATACTTAGAATCTTATAGTTTGAAATTCTAAATTATATGTAACTTGTTTCTAAGTATACTTCCAGACAGTGTAATTTTGACAAGGTGTTTAGTTTTCTTTTTATTGCTATTACTTGTTTTGTTTAAAGAGCATGTATTAAGTTTCTATTTATACTAAGATAATTCTTGCATTCACACATTATCAACCTATTGGAAAATAAACATGTAGATGTATAGTTGTGACCAACCCAATGCCACTCTATGGTGAAATGGGGTTGCATCAGTGAATATTCACTATAATCATGGGAGAAAGAATGCTGGGTTGTTACATTGTACTCACATAACAACAACACAGCTGCAAAACAGACTCTTAAGACTTCTTTCTCATATCTGTTTTCATTCATATTTTGAGATATAGTATTTACTATGTATTAAGCACAATCTATGGTTTGTGTGTCACAGTTTTTGAACTCAGAATTCAGTGATTGATTTCACTGAACTAGAATCCTTGCTTGGGTATTTTTTATTTTTAAGATAGAGGAGATGGGTTACAAAGCAAGTCTCTACTGTGGCTGTTTCTTTTTCTTTTTTTATTGTGAAGATACCCTACTGAGGAGTAACAATTACATGAGCAAGGTAATGAGTACATTTCTTATCAAGCATTGTTGCCTCTCCTTTGTTTTCCCTTCCCATCCCATGCTCCCCCCTCCACCCCCTCGCATCAAAGTTGTAAAGTTTGTTTTTCGACATAACGTCTTGTACAACTCATTGTTGCAATGGGTCCACCTGTATCCCTATTTAAACGATTTATTTTTTTCCCTTCCCCTCCACAAATACTGTGGCTGTTTCTAAAGGTGCCCATGAACGATCACATGCTGGTGAGGGTGAAGGGAAATATCCCAGGATTCCTTACTGGACTGACCTCTTCCATGAGCTGAGAAATGGGACAGAAGCTAGAATTCGAGGGAAGGAAAATGATGTTAGGAAAGAGACATCTTGACTGCTTCAGGGATATGTGAGCTTAACTGAGCCTTGGAGTGCAAGGTTAGGGGCCACAGTAACAAAGAAGCTAGAAACAGCCGGGTAAGGATGTCTGAGGCTGAGACTGAGTGGATACTTATAAGTGGTGATACAGAGGAAGAATTTGGAAAACTTGATGATTTGTTCAAGGTTGCACTTGAGAAAGAGAAGGAAGAACAGAAATCAAGCATAGGAACAGGGACAAGGATACCTGTTTTGAAAAGTTGGGGAATAAAGGAAAAGGAAAGATACTTATTTAGCAGCAGTGAATAGGCAGTTATGATTTAGCAAAGTGTACTGGCTTGAATGAAACAGTGTGTTCTATGGGGAGCGATTAGTGGGGGAAGAAGAATTTGAGGTGCAGACATAATGACATAGTGAGACCAGATGACTGCATCCCAATTGTTTGTGTGAAAGGTTGGGAGGAGGGAAGGGGACTGGCTTGGGACTTGGGAAGTCTCCTTTTGTAATTTTTTGTGTCAATGCTTCTCTCAGTAAAGACAGGGTTTCTGAAAGTACTTAAGTAGAATGCACTGGAAAAGCAGGCAAGAATTCAGTTGAAAGTTAATTTAACTGACAATTCACTATGTGTACTTGTGCTAATGACCGAAATTAGCCCAAATAAAAGCACGGCATCCAGGTTTAAAAACATGCACAATGGTTGCCTACCAGATAGTATTTCACATGGAAAAGGATTCCCAAATTACCAAGTGCTGCTTTCATTTGCTGCCTGCTGTCATTCTTACTTATCCCCTATCTGTTAGAAATTTCCTGAAGGCATCTTAATGGCTTCTATAGTGCTCATTGCAGATAATTTACCAAATTTCCTTCTTTTAAAGACATCACAGCTTTCCCTTCTTTGAAGTAAAGATAACATCTTGGACCCAGTCAATATTCAGACCGACATCTGAACATACATAGGGAATTAAAGTGCAATTAGAGAGAAAGAAAAGAAAAGAGAAGAACTAAATATAAAGTGTCCTATCTCTATAAAATAGTAGAAGCACATACAACATTGTAGTTGTTGGGTTTGGGGAAGCAAGTTTATAAGCTCAAGTGAGTTACAATTAACTAAGCGAAGAGATGAGGTTGGCCACTAGACCAACTACTTATTTGTGAGAAAAGTAGCCAGCTGCTAGCATCCAATGCTGATGCCAATGACTGTCCTGAGCTTTCTCACGAACTTGAGAGCATACGTTCTTGTGTACAGATCTTCTTGGATTCTATTTCTGCTCTCTCTCTTGAGCCTAAGATGACAATAGTGATAAATTGTATCATGCTGTGAAGTGGTTTGTGATAGAAACAAATTTCCACTAGGGACAGTAATACAACAACCTCCAAACTCATGCTCTGATAAAATATTTAGAAATGTGCATTTTTTTCTTTCTTTCTTTTTTGGCACACACAAAACCGAGTAATTTCCCATAAAAGCCCATTAAAAAAAGAGAGGGAAAACAATGAGATTAGGATGATGTCCCCTATTTTATCTAGCTCTTTTTATTATTTTATCTAGACATTTGTATTTCTATACATATTTATCTATCATATCTGTGGTGCATATGTACCTGCTATGCTTTGGATTCTAAATGGCCCCAAAGCGTAATGGTTAAAGAGTTAGCCCCAGCTGTGGTGCTCCTGGGAGCTGGCGGTACTTCTATGAAATGGGCCTAGTGGAAGGAAGCATGGGCCCTGCCAGCTTAGCTGCTTCTCTTTCTTTGCTTCCTGGATATACTGAGAAGTGAGCAGTTCTTCTTTACCACATACTTGCATGATGATGTCCTGTCTTGTTGCCAGGCCCAAAACAACAGGAACAAGAAACTATGGATTGAAACCTCAGAGACAATGAGTCAGAATAAATGTTTCTCTTTTATAAATGCTGAAATATGTGCATTTGATCACATAGCACTGATTTATTTTTGGCTTTTTTCTTTAAAACATTCTATTTGTTGTTGTTGGTGGTGGTCATGGGGCTTCAACTCTGGGCCTGGGTGCTGTCCCTCAGCTCTTTAGCTAGCACTCTACCACTTGAACCACAGCACCACTTCCAGTTTTCTGACTGGTTTATTGGAGATAAGAGTCTCACAGTCTTTCCTCCCAGGCTGGCTTTGAACTGTGATTCTCAGATCTCAGCCTCCTGAGTAGCTGGGATTACAGGCATGAGTCACCATGCCTGGTTACGGTTGAAACATACTTTTATAGTGAAGAGAGTTCACAGAAAAGAAATGGCAATTGGAAAACTTACATGGAATAAGTTATGGAGTTTGGGGAAAGGAAAGTATAGAATTATTTTGTGGTATAGGTTACAACTTTCTCTTAGAAGTAGACAATGATACAAGTACACAGAATTCTCATTGTAAATGTACTGATGTGCCACGGTTATAGCCTATTGCTAAAAATATTTTTAGGAGATGGACAAATTTCCTTAAAAAAATTTTTTTTTGGGTCCGGTCGTGGGGCCTGAACTCTGGGCCTGGGTGCTGTCCCTTAGTTCTTCAGCTCAAGGCTAGCGCTCTACCACTTGAGCCACAGTGCCACTTCCTCCTTTAAATTTTTAAGATCAAAGTATTTTGGCATATATCAGATTATCTGCCAGTTTATAAATTAGGTCCAATTGTTTTCATCAGAGTGCACGAAACTGGACAATTAATTGTTCACTTGTTGGCCAAAGTGACTAATTTTAGAGAAGAAAAGCAGTGATCTTCCAGTTTTCATGATTAAATTTCTTCCTTTTAATTTAAATGCTTAAATATTTTTGTCATCTTTCTCATTAGAGTTTCTGACTATTTCATTCAACTCCCTTCATCTCTGAGGAAAACTCAGAGAACTCTGGAATGGTGGAAAAAAATCCAAGAACTAACATCAGGCTACTCTGGAGATCATTTTTCTGATGGAAGATTCCCTAGCCAGGCAACTTTTAAGAGTTTCCAACAAGGACACATGATTATTCTGTAGCCTTTGGAAGAAGCTATGTGACAAATGTTGGCTGTGGCTTTCTTACTCCTGCTTATTTACTCATCCATTTATTTATTCCTCCTAGTGGCATTTTTTGTATTTATTTTGTTAGAAGAACACTGTGGGGTGTATAAAGAAATGAAGCCCTTGGGTCTAACTCTCTAGAAGTTAAAAATTACACTTTTTCTACCAATTATTCTCTTATGAACTCGCAGCATGCTCTAACTTAAGAGGTCAGATAAAACAAGACAACTAGGACCTGGACTAGGAATTTCGGAATGGAAGAAAATGTAAAGGATGCTCCCATAATTGAATAATGATCAACATTATAAATCATAGGAAATAGAGCAAATAGGATGAAAAGGGAAAAGAAAGGGCTAATGAGAAAAACAAATAAATTAGATGTGTGTGAAAGAAGACATTTTTTATGGGTTCACCTAAGATTGTGGCACAATCCATATATTGAAATCCTAAACCTATATAGGGAGTCAGAGACTTAAATAAATAATTAAACTAAAATGAGGTTATTACAGTCAACTCTAACCCTATAAGATGGGTGTTCTTATGAAAAGAGAGACTTTAGACACACACACACACACACACATTCATAACAAATAGAAGGAGATAGAAGAAGACATAAATAAGGTAATTATCTACTTGTTAGAGAAAACAGCCATGCCAACACCTTGATCTTAGACTTTTCAGTCTCTATATTTAGAATAAAAAATGCCTCTCTCCTTCAAATTACACAGTCTGGGTTATTTTGTTACAGCATCCCTAGAAAACTAATACATTATGAAACTGAGAGACTCAGGAAAAAGCATTGACTGACCAATAATGTCTACCTATCATTAGACTGTCATTATAGTATGTGAATTTCAACATAAATGTGTTTATCCAGTCTTTAAACTATTTGCAAATGATTTCTCAGAGAATCCAAGTATACATTAAATTATGCACAAATTATACACACTTAAAGAATATGCATACACACATAAACACACACACGTGCACACTCACACATATAACCCTAAAGTCAACTGGAATTAAGTTTTATGATTAGCAATAGGAATTTAAAAGGTAGGAAATAACAACAATTTTGCTGTTAATGATGGTAGCAGTTGCCTGTACAGAGGGCCTTTTATGTGCCAGATACAACATTAAGAACCACATAGAGAAGACATTTCTATTACAATTGAGGACCCCAAGCTCATAGAAGTTAAGTCTCTTTTCCCTAGCTTCCACAGCTAGAAAATTTACCATGAGTGTACTAAGTTTTGGCTTACAGCTCTCAAGGCCTTTTGACAGAGCATCAACCCTTGCTGCTATTGTATAAGGTTCTATCTACCGATATACAACAGCAGCAAGGGTTGATGCTCAAGGAGCTCCATCATCCCTAAGAGACAGCTGTGGTCCTGGGAGCTTATCAATGCTCCCTGCTGCATGCTGGTTTCAGTATTTTTATGATCTCTGAAATCCATTGTAACATATCAGGCTGAGAGCTACACTACAGGAATATTACCTACTTAACCTGAATATTTTACTCTGGCCTAAATATGCCTAAATATTCGGAAGCTACTAACCTCTCTCTCTCTCCCTCTCTCTCTCTCTCTCCAAACCTTACCCAGTTATTGGAGAAGAATCCACAATAGATCTTCCTTTACCTAACAGTCAGAAAACAATAGGAAGGAAGTGTTGCTAAGGTCTTTCCAAGGTCAAAGTCAAATATGTGAAATAAGCAGGAGGACCCCATTATCAATTAGCATAAAAACATGCCTCTAATTTGCATTTAAATGCATTTAATCTGCATACAAGTCTATTATTAAGCCTTTAGAGTATACATTTTATAATTGTTCTTCTTTTAAAGCCTGTCATTTATTTTTCCATTTTTCATGACTTGCCACTTCTCCCCTCCTCCTCTCCCTGGTTTATCCAGGATCTCTTCATGCTCTGGGAAGCTTCCTCCTCCTCTTGTGACTCAAACCTGATGTGCTGGTGGCACATTTACCTGGAGATCTCACACTGAGCTCAGAAAATCCACTGCGATTGAATCCTCCTCCTGTCTAATGTCTGTCCTTCTCAGCTACTGCTGTGGGTAGCACAAGTTGCACGAAGCAGAGTTAATAAGAAAATTCAAGACTATTGCAACCTGGTAGAGAAATGGAGCTCTATTCCTTTCGAACTAAAGGCAGGATGGGTTTAAGGTGCAGGCTGTGCAAGTGCTCAGGATGTGAGTGGGAAGATGGGTCAGTGTGATTAAGACCTCTGCATGTGTTACTTAGTGCTAACTTAGTGCAATGGAAAAGCGAGAGAAGGGAGATAGCATCTCTGTCTGTCTGCATGATTGTATTCGGAACAAATGGTTCCCATATCCACAGGAAAGCATTTTTGAGATGTAAAACTGGGGAGAGCCTGGGAGGAGATCTGTGTCTGAAAGCAACAGAGGAAGAATTCACAGTTGCATGTTTTCTCTGGTAAAGATTTTCTGTGGAAAGGGCTGTTGGTGGGCTCCAGTTGGGAGGAAATTGGACTGAAGTTCAGCTAAGCTGAGGAAATGTGGAGGCGATTTTGGTCATGGCTGTTAGGAAAGATCAAGAGGATGAAAGGAGAGAAAGAAGACAGAGACCTCAACAGATCTGGTCAGGATTAAACACTGCAGAGCCAAATCACACCAAGCGGAGTTGGAGAGGCCAGGAGCGCATAGGGAGGAGTCGGGGTCTAAGTATAGCAAATTGAGGATATCATTAGTTGTGAAATTGGCAGCTACCACTGATGGTCTTGCCAGGGGTAATGTGCACATTTAGAAGGGGTGGGGGTGGGTGGGTGAGGTTTTTCCAAGAGCTGGTCCAAGGTAGGAGTGAGGGTCAGTGGGCCCTAAGAGCAACATTGGGTTTTGAGAGCAGTGCAGATGCCCATGAAGGACGGAGAGGAATCTAGTCCATTGATAAGCCAACGTGCATCTGCCCAGCCTGTTCTCCATGATCTCCACTTGATGTTTTCTTTCTTCAGCACTGTTGATCTGTAGAATGTTCTTGGATAGTTTTATTAGTGGATAAGAAGGGAAAAGTCACAGTGTCGACATGAGGTTGTCTTTGTAAGAGCCCCCATCTCTCAGTAGTCTGCAAACTAAGCGTTTCTGTCCTTGAGCAAAGGTATTGTGTACTTCACACAGAAGCAGCTCATGCTTGTAACTCCATCTCTCGGGAGATGAAGGTTTGAAGGATGTGGACAAAATTATAGCTACACCCCCATCTCAACCAACGCTGGACCAGGTAGTGTTCATATCTGTCATCCCAGCAATTCAGGAAGCAAAAATAGAACTACAGGAGCATAAGTACAAATACTATCCACAAAACAACGAAAGTTGAAAAGGCTGGCTTATAGCTCATTTGGGAGAATTCTGTGAGGAAAAATCACATAGAGGCTGCAAAGGGTGTTGGACATATCAGAATCATTTGAAAACCATGAGCAATTATGATCCACTGGCTATATCTGGAGTCTACCTGATTCTAAATCCATACTTTAGAATGGTGTGATGCCCTTGGGGAGATAGCAACATCATAAATCACCTCGAGTGTCCAGAATCCCACGTGTTAAATACAGACTTCCAGAAGCAGACTAGGAGGCAAGATGGTGGTGGACTGTGTTTAGATATCTCTAGTTATTCCAACCATGTCAGCAGCTACCTGAAACCTGACTCTTCTTGCCTTTCTGATGTTCTTAACAAAAAATATTCATTCTATCCTTTACCTAGCTCATTGTTTTCTTTTGTAATTTTCCCCAGTCTTTTCCTTCCCTTAAGATGTCTTTTCCCTCTATCTTGGTACATTCCCAATAACATAATTTACATTTACTCACATGCATCTTCAGAACGCGTGTCAAGACCATATGCAGTGTAAGTAAAGAGTAATCCATCACATACAGGAAGGCTGCCAAGAACTCAGTTTCTTTGTTCTCAAATGCTAGAGTACACTTCTTTGTTTGCTTCCTTCCTTTGCCACTCCTCTATCTTCACCTACAGATTTTCTCAGAGAGAGAGAAAGAGAGAAAGAAAGAGAGAGCTTGATTTAATTATTTCTTTATGATCTTATATTTGCTTGCATCTTGGGAAATAGAATCTATTTTCTGGTTTTATAGTGCACATTCCTGCACATACATTATAATGTAGACTGGATGTTCCTTTATCCTTCATTGTGTGGGCATTGTGGTGTCTGCCTATGTCTGTGACTATATCTAATGATAAAACTGTATTAAATGTTAATGGGTAATTTGAACAGAATGCTCCTTCTCTTTCTTCTCTCTAAAGAGGTGGGTTTCTTCCTGTCGATTGTGACCTGTTCATGGATGGAGAAGAGGAGGAGAACGGAGTCAATAATGCTGATATTGAACCTAGGCAAGCTCACAGTTTCTATAAGACCAGATTTGCCCCTCAATGGTTGTAATAATGCTGAGATGCTTGTTTGTGAACACGTGAGGCTGTTAATTTCTTTATGTGGAATGGAACACAAGTTGAAGAGGGGTTACCAGAGGCTAAACGCTGTCAGTCAGCCTCAGTGTTGATATTTTGGGCACCATACTCACAGATCGTAATTGGGGAGATAATGTCTCTGCTTCTGTTTCCTCCAGCTGTTCTTCTAGTGGGAACAGCTGCCATTGTTCCACTTGGAAACTCCATGCTTGGCAGAACTTGTGATGGAGTCTGAAGAAGCAATTTTGTTTGGGCATTTCTTCTACATGGCAAAGTTACGTTCACATCTAAAACGGGAACAGCATGTTTTAGTCTGGTTGACAATAAGAAGTCCTAAGAGAATTTGGAGGAATTCAGTCTCAGTGCACAGGCATCACCTTGGATTTTTCCTTTATCTTATTGAGTGAATCATTTGTGATCTACCTTTTTGAATACTATTATCTTTGTGAAAAAGAAAAAGGAAAAGAAAAAACTTCAAGGACAAATGTGGTTAGATGTCAGATTAAGTCAGATTTCTGCTACTTTTTGTGGATGTTGATTCCTCATCAAGAATTCATCTTCTGTCACAGAGTTCCTTTGTGGTCAATGCCAAACTGAGAAAGGCAGCTGGACTTGATTAGAGGAAGATTTGCTGTGGGCGGAGCCTCTCAGCCCCAGGGAAGGAACCAGCCAGCGGCTTTGGCCTTATGAACATCATGAGTTTTGTGTTCCAACAGCTTCCTCAGGGAGGAATTAATATTCAACATGAAGTGACTTCTCTGAATGATCAGAAATGAGGAAAATGAATTTGAATCAAAACCTCTTTTAAAACTGAGCAATACTGTATCCAGAACATCTTTAAATTTCCTGTGTCATAAATCATAAAATGTGATTAGTCATCTCACCAGATGGCAGACATACAACTTGGGGAATGGGAAGCCACAGACTGCAGTTCTCTTGCTATGCGAGTTTTATATTATCATTATTTTTAAGACATAGCTATTTTGTCAGGCACTGTCACGTGCTTTAAGCCTTTTGCTTATGTCTATTTGAAAAATGTTCCAATTGATAGGACTTTCACAGGACTGAATCCTGAATGGAAGTTTTGATGGAAACCAAAACATCCCAGGTCCCAATTAATGTGGACATTGCTCAAGATTTCGTCTGGGATTCCTTCTCTTTTTGTTTGTTCACCTTGATGTTGAGCCATGAAAATCCACATTCAGAATGCTTCCCAAGTGCTGACCTTTTTATGTGGCTTGCTGGAAAACTTTTCAATTTGCATACATCCTGCATTTCATCAAATTACAGACTACCTCCTATCAACTACATTATTTCTTAAAGTGGCTTTCCCTTTTGACTTTTCTGTTGCTACCAATGCAGTTTCCTTTGCTCAATCACTGAGTTTTAAATCTAGGTCATGATTGCTTGTCAGCCTCTTTCACGAGTCTCTATACTCCTTAAATAGGGGAATTGTCATCCTTTATTCTCTGTTGCCTGGTGAAGCTGCTGTCACACTGTAGTTGTTGAATAAACATTTTTGGAATAAATGAATAAATATATATTTTAACCTTTCCTTGCTGGGTATTCTTCATGTGATTAAAGAAATGGAATATGTGATCAAAGAGTTTGAATGGCAAATCAAAAGTGATGGAAATACATTGAATAGGTATCTCATTCTCTTCTTCTCAGTGAACATCCCCCATCCATAGCGAGTTATGGTCACTCATTTCCATGGCTTAATTTGGGAAGCTTCTCTGTAACATACAAGAACATACATGTATATTCCCATTTGCTTTTCCTACATATTCTTGGCATGTGTAGCATACCACATGCACCGCTGTCTAGTTGGCTCTTATTTGGAGTGTTTGAGAATGTAATATCTCCACATTTTGATAGAGCTCATTTATTCTTTCTTTTTTTTGTGTGTGAAAATACCATACAGAAGGGTTACAATTACATGGGCAAGATAATGAGTACATTTCTTATCAAACATCGTTGCATCCTCCTTTGTTTCTCCTTCCCATCCCTTCCCATCTCCCCCCCTCCCTCCCACGACCCCCACCACCCCTGCCAAAGTTGTAAAGTTCATTTTTCGACATAATGAATTGTACATCTCATTGTTACAATGGGTCCACCTGAATCCCTATTTAAACCATTTGTTTTTGCCCTCCACAAATTATACCAACATCAAATACAGTGAGAGCAGGGGTTATACAGGAGGGAAGGTACATACAGAGCAACAAAGAAATCATCTTATAAATATGTTAGAAACAATCAGATGAAAGAAAAAATATTTGAATACTTATCTTGGGGTTCATTTCACCTAACATCAACTTCTCTGACCTTTTCTGCTTATCTCAGAGGTATACTAGTTATTGCAAATAAGGGAAACCATGGGACCTATTTTTCTTTGGGCCTGGCTTACTTCACTTAATATAATTTTTTCCAAGTCTTTCCATTTCCTAACAAATGGGGCAATGTCATTCTTTCTGATGGAGGCATAGAATTCCATTGTGTATATATACCACATTTTCTTTTTTTGTGTGTGAAATTAAAATATCTTTTTTTTGTAATTGTGAAAATACTGTAAAGTTCGTTTTCTTTTTTTATTTTTATTTATTTATTTATTTATTTTTTATTGTGAAAATACTGTACAGAGGAGTTACAATTACATGGGCAAGATAATGAGTAATTTTCTTATCAAGCATTGTAGCATCCACCTTTGTTTCCTCTTCCCATTCCTTCCCATCCTCTCCCTGCCCCTCCACACAATCCTCTTCCTCTCCTTCTCCCCACCCTCCCCGCACAAAAGTTGTAAAGTTCGTTTTTGACAGAACGACTTGTACATCTCATTGTTGCAATAGGTTCACCTATATCCCTATTTAAACGATTTGTTTTTCACCTTCCCCTCCACAAATTATACCGACATCAAATACAGTGAAAGCAGGGGTTATAATGTGGGGGAGGGACATACAAAGCAACAAAGAAATAATCTTATAAATGTGTTAGAAAAAATCGCATGAAAAAAAAACATTTGAATACATATCTTAGGGTTCATTTCCCTAACATCACCTTATCTGACCTTTTCTACTTGACTCAGACATATACGAGATATTGCAAATAAGGGAAACCGTGGGACCTATGTTTCTTTGGGCCTGGATTACTTTCTTAATATAATTTTTCCCAAGCCTTTCCATTTCCTAACAAATGGGGCAATGTCATTCTTTCTGATGGAGGCATAGAATTCCATTGTGTATCTGTACCACATTTTCTTGATCCATTCATATACTGAGGGGCATCTGGTTGGTTCCATATCTTAGGTATGGTAAATAATACTGCACAAAACATAGTTGTGCTGGTAGCTTTAGTAAGGTCTTGTTTGTGATCATTTGGGTAAATGCCCAAAAGTGTGATTTCTGGGTCATAGGGGAGCTCTATGTAGAGTCTTTTGAGGAACCTCCATACTACTTTCCAAAGTGGTTCAACAAGTTTACACTCCCACCAACAATGCAATAAGGTTCCCTTCTGTCCACATCTCCTCCAGCATCTGTTGTTATTAGAGTTCTTGATTATAGCCATTCTAACTGAGGTGAGGTTTTATTTCAATTTTGTTTTGATTTGCATGTCTTTTATGGCTAGGGAGGTTGAGCATTTCTTCATGTGTCTATTGGCCAGACTTCTTTCCTCTTCAGAGGAATTTCTCTTTAAGTCCTGAGTCCACTTATTAATTGGGCAGTTGTGTCTTTGAGGATTTGTTGTTGGGGGATTTAATTTTGGGGGGGGATTTAATTTTTTGAGTTCCATGTATATTTTAGATATGAGACCCTTGTCTGTTGTATGGCTAGTGAAGATCTTCTCCCAATCCTTGGACTTTCTATTGATCTTGCTAGCTATATCCTTTGCCATGCAGAAGCCCTGCAATTTCATGCAATCCCATTTGTACAACCTTTCTTTGATTTCTTGTGTTTCTGGGTCTCTATCAAGAAAATTTCAGCCTGTGCCAAGGAGACCTACGGTTTCTCCTATTCCATCCTGTAATGTTTTCAGAGTGTCTGCTTTGACTCCAAAGTCTTTGATCCATTTGGAGTTGATTCTGGTACAGGGTGATATATAAGGATCTTGAGTTAGTTTTCTACAAGCAGTTAACCAATTTTGCCAACACCGTTTACTGAAGAGGCTGTCTTTCTTCCATTCTATTTTTTTAGCTCCCTTACCGAAGGTTAGATGGCTGTAGGTCTGTAGGTTCATTTCTGGATTTTCAGTTCTATTCCATTGGTCCTGAGGTCTGTTCTTGTGACAGTACCAAGCTGTTTTGATTACTATGGCTTTGTAGTAGAGTTTGAAATTTGGTATTGATATTCCTCCAGCACTGTTCTTTCTGTTAAGGATCGTTTTTGCTATTTGGGGTCTTTTATTGTTCCATGTGAATTTTTGGATTCCCTCTTCTATTTCCTTGAAGAATGAGGTTGGAATATTGATAGGTATCACATTGAATTTGTAGACAGCCTTGGGAAATATTGCCATTTTCACAATCCAGGAGCATGTGAGGTTTTTCCACTTTCTAAGTTCTGTTTTGATTTTTTTTTCAGGTTTTTAAAGTTTTCATCATAGAGGTCCTTCACTTCTTTAGTTAAGTTAATTCATAGTATTTTATCTTTTGTGGGGCTCTTACAAAGGGAGTTGCTTTCCTGATTTCAGCCATGCTTTTCTCATTGTTGGCATACAGAAAAGCCATTGATTTTTCGGGTTTAATTTTATACCCTGCTACTTTGCCAAAGTTTTGAATCTGCTTGAGTAATTTGGGAGTGGAGTCTATGGGATTCTTTAAATACAAGATCACGTCATATGCAAAGAGGGAGAGTTTTACTTCATCTTTCCTATTAGGATCCCTTTTATGTTTGCATCTTGTTTTATTGCTGTAGCTAGGCATTCTAATACTAGCTTGAAGAGAAGTGGAGAGAGTAGATATCCTTGTCTCGCTCCTGAGTTAAGAGGAATGGCTTTAGTTTTTCACCATTAAATATAATGCTGGCTGTAGGTTTGTCATACACAGCCTTTATTGTATTGAGGAGTGTTCCTTGGATTCCTAATTTTTCCAGAACCTTCATTCATAAAGGGGTATTGGATCTTGTCAAATGCTTTTTCTGCATCTATTGAGATAACCATATGGCTCTTATCCTTGCTCTTGTTGATGTGATGAATTACATTAGTTGATTTTTGTATATTGAATCAGCCTTGTATCCCTGAAATGAATCCTGTTTAATCGTGGTGTATGATTTTTTGGATGAATTGTTGAATTCCATTGGCCAAAATTTTGTTGAGAAGTTTTGTATCAATGTTCTTCAAAGAAATGGGCCTATAATTCTCTTTCTTTGATGAGTCCCTGCCTGGTTTTGGAATGAGGGTTATGATGGCTTCATAGAATGAGTTCGGTAGTGAACTTTCTCTTTCAATTTCATTGAAGAGTTGGAGGAGTATTGGTGTGAGCTCTGCTTTGAAGGCCTTGTAGAATTCTGCTGTAAAACCATCTGGTCCTGGGCTTTTCTTGGATGGGAGTTCTTTTATTGTTGTTTATATTTCTATGCTTGTTATGGGCCTGTTAAGACGTTTTAACTCATCTTGGTTAAGTTTTGGTAGGTCCATATTTGCTGGGAAAAGGTCCATTTCTGCCAAGTTCTCAAACTTATTAGCATAAAGGTTTCAGAAGTATTCCCTTATAATGTTCTGATTCTTGGTTGTTTCTGTGGTGATGTTTCCATTCTCAGCTCTGAGTTTATTTATTTGGGTGTGTTCTCTTCTTTTTCTGATAAGATTTGCTAAGGGTCTGTCAATTTTGTTAATTTTTTTTGAAGAAACCAACTCTTTGTTTTGTTGATTCTTCCATTTTTTTTGAATTCTAATTCATGTAATTCTGATTTAATTTTAATTATTTCTTTCTGTGTTCTTGACTTGGGTTTATCTTGCTGCTCTTTTTTCAAGGAGGCTCAGCTGTCTGATTAAATTGTTCATTTCAGATCTCTCCAATTTGTTGATGTAGGAACTCAGAGCTATAAACTTGCCTCTGAGTACTGCCTTTGCTGTGTCCCAGAGGAACTGGTAGTTTGTGTGCTCATTTTTGTTGAATATCATGAACACTTGAATTTCACTTCTAATCTCTTCGATGATCCTCTAGTGGTTCAACAGTGTGTTGTTCAGCCTCCATGTGTTACAGGACTTTCTTTGGTGGCTTTTGGTGTTGAGTTCTAATTTTATTCCTTTGTGGTCTGAGAGAATGCAAGGTATAACTTCAATGTTTCTGAATTTGGACAAGTTTGTTTTGTGACCTAAAATATTATCTATTTTAGAAAATGTTCCATGTGCTGCTGAGAAGAATGCGTATTCTGATGCTGCTGGGTGAAATATTTGGTAGATGTCTGTTAAATCTAGTTGATCTATGCAGTTGTTTAGGTCTGCGGTTTCTCTGTTGAGTTTTTGCCGAGTTGATCTATCTAGTGGGGAAAGTGGTGTGTTAAAGTCCCCAACAATTAATGTCTTTGGATCTATGTGGGATTTGAGGGAAAGTAGTGTTTCTTAGATAAATTTGAGTGCTCTGTTGTTTGGCAAATAGAGTTAGAATTGTTATATCCTCCTGAAGGAGAGATCCCTTAATTAGTATGTAGGGACCTTCTTTATCTCTTCTCACTAATTTTAAATTGAAGTCTATTTTATTTGATATTAGGACTGCAACTCCCACCTGTTTATGGGGTCTATTTGCTTGGTGGATTTTGTTCCAACCTTTCACTTTCAAAATGTGTTTGTTTTTATGGGCAAGGTGTGACTCCTAAACGCAGTAGATAGAAGGATCTTGCTTTTTAATCCCACTAGACAGTCTATGTTGCTTAATTGGAGAGTTTAGTCCTTTAATGTTGAGAGATTGGGATGAGAGGTATTGGGAGTTCCTGCCATTTTATCCACTTTCTTGGGGCCTGTGGCAACTGGGATCTTCCTATGGTTCTTGAATTCTCAGTTTGGGTGCAGTTTTTTTGCCTTCATTGTGGTCTTGTTGGTTTTCTATGTGTTAGACATCTTTAAGTATCTTTTGTTGAGCTGGTTTGGTGAATATATACTCTTTCAGTTTTTCTTTGCTATGGAAAGTTTTTATTTGACCTTCGGTTATGAAATAGAGTTTAGCTGGATATAGTATTCTTGGTTGATAGTTGTTTGTCTTTAGGGCATGGCATAAATCATTCCAGGCTCTTCTTGCTTTAATTGTCTCTGCTGAGAAATCTGAGGTGATTCTAATTGTTTTCCCTTTATAAGTGATTGATCTTTTCTCCTTGACAGCTTTAAGGATCTTTTCTTTGTTCTGAATTGTGGATTATAATGTGACGGTGGAATGTCTTGTTCTGGTCTGGTCTATTTGGGGTTCTAAAAGCTTCTTGTATCTGAATAGGCCTATCTTTTTGCATGTTTGGGAAGTTCTCTGCTAGGATCCTGTTAAGCAAATTTCCTAGACCATTTACTTCCATCTCTAGGTGCTCCTCTACACCCATTACCCTCAGATTAGGCCTTCTGATGGTGCCTTCCAAATGTTCAATAGATCTATCATATTTCTTGGATTTGTCTTGCATAGTTGTATGGTCTTTCTCTATAATATCTAGGCTGTCTTCAGTCCCTGAGATTTGATATTCTGTTTGGTCTATCCTACTGTCAACATTTTCTACTTTTTTTTTAATTTCTTTTCCTTCTAATTGGTCGGCTTGTTGTAGATTTTGTATGGACTTCTTTACTTCCTTAGTTTGGTGTTCAGTGTTTATGCTCATATCACTTAGTTGATTGGTTATGGTTTCCTTGGACTCCTATTCCTTCTGGTGGGTTCCTTTCAGCATTCCCTTTGTGGTCTCCCTGAATTCTTTTAGCTGTCTATTTATGGATTCCATGAATGCCTCTATTGATCTTTGTCTGTTCTCATCCCACTCTCGCAATTCCTGTATTACTCTTTGATTAGCTTCCTTAAATTCTCGCAATTCCTGCCTTTCTCTTTGACTATTCTCTGTCTGTTCATGCAATTCCTTTATTTTTCTTTGAGTGTTCTCAACCTGCTGATGCAATTCCTGTATCAATCTTTGAGTAGCTTCCTCATGCTCAGAGATTCCATTGGTTTGCTTCCTTTCTCTCCATATCACACTCACTCTGAGTTCTTTGCAGGTTTTCAATCTTTTCATTCACCATGTTTACTAGTAGTGTTTGTAAAGCTTTTTGGGAACTCTCCTCTGGATTATTCATTATCTGTTCTGTCACCTGATTATCATTATCATGAGTGGGAATTGAGATACCTGGACTTGCCATTTTTCTTGTGTTTTTCCAGATTTTTCTGCCCATTTGGTATGACAGTAACACCAATTTTGTGCTAGAACATTATTTTAAGGCAAACATCAACCAAAGTCCTGTAGTTGTACAGTCAAAAGGCTGCAGATACAATTTAGTTAAACAGATACAATCTATTCAACATCAAACAACTATGGATTAATGGACTAAGAACAGCAAAGAATTTGGCAAACCAGAAATTATTAGGTTTAGGGAGAAATGGGAAAAATAGGATTAAAGGGCTATGGAGAGCTAAAAGGAGAGTGAAATTAACCAAGTCCTAATCTCAAAGAGGGAAATGGATTGGACAGAATGATAGGAGAGAGTAAAAAAGTGACAAGAAAAAATAAAAATTTAAATTTAAAAAGTGAAAGTTAAAAATTATCTAATTTTAAAGGTGAAATTGAGAGAAGAAAGGGATAGGATGAGAGGAGGGGAGGGATAGAAAGGAGACATGACAAAGTAAAAAATAAAAATTCTTTAAAAATTATATAGGTATAAAGAGATAATACTGCTATTAAGGAATTTAATCCTAAGAGTTTTTGAATTAAGTAATAAATTTCTGGATTAACTGTGGACACAATGGGGTAAAGGTCTAATAATCAACAACGGGTATATATTTGAGGATGAGCAGAACAGCAATTAAGTCACGCAAAAAAGAAAGAAAAAGAAGAAAACATGCAAAGAATGAAAAAGAAAAAAGGAAAAAAGAAGGATCAAAAGGTCAGTAGAAATAAAAAAAAGCACACACACATATACACCTAAAATAAAAATTATGAGAGGGGAAAAAAGATTAATAGAAAACAATTTAAAAAAATTAAAACTTAAAAGAAAAGGTACAAAAAATAGTTCTCTGATTTTTTGGGGGGGAAGATGGGAAGATCTTGTATCTCCCTTGTGTCCATAACCAGTCCCTTGGTGGAGTCTCTGGTCTGCTTGTGGTGTTTGGTTTTCCTGTGGCTTGATTGGTTTCTTAAGTCAGTTTGTTTGAGCAGGCAGAAAAATGCTCTGCTTTACCCAGGATTTTGTGGTCCTTCTCCTAGTCTAGTTCAGTGGGAGGCAGATCTGCTTTGAGTATTGCAAAAGAGGGAGATGACTGTTTCCTCTAGTTTAGAGATGCTGTGATGAGGCTAGGTTCTGGGTAGAGTTGGGGCCTTTCAGCGAACAGTAGCTTTTCCCTGAGGGGCTAGCTTTGGAGACAGTCACAGAGCCCAGCCTGGAACCATTCTCAGGATTTATGTTTATTGACTTTCAATTGATTATCTAGGCTGGTGTAGGGAGAGGTAGCTTCTGGCTTTGTTTACCTAGTGAAGAAAGTCACTCCTCCAGGAGAGGAGTTATCTCTGCCTGGGCTGGATGACTTTCCCCTGGGTGGACCTGAGCCTGGCAGGTCAGGTTAGTTTCCTATGACCTGCTAAATGACTCTTCCTCAGTATCAAAGATGGAGATCTCCGGTGGGGGCGGGAGGGGTGGCCTTCCCTCCTCTGCTCCCTGAGAAGGAGTGAGATGTCAGGGTTCTACTCGTGCAGGAGTCTTGGGTCCTGGGTCCTCTCTGGTTTGCGATCTGCAGGATGAAGATATCTGTCAGTTCTTGCTGGTGTTGAATAGAATCTGCTTGCCCACTGTGTCTGGTGCCTTTGACCTGGACTCTCTGTGTTGTAGATATGGTGGTTACTGCTGCTGCTGCCACCGCTGCCACGGCTGCCACAGCCACCGCAACCACGGCTACAGGCAAGTGCTCAGATCTGTCTCCTTGCCTGGATTTTTCTTTTCTGGCCAAACTCTCTGTACTGTGATGGCACATGTGGTGTAATTCTCTGGCGTAGCACTGTTCACTGTGACACTAAAACTGCTTTCTATGTGAGAGGTTGTTTAGCCTCCAGCTTCTCCTCCACCATCTTCCTGGAACTCCCTCATTTATTCTTTCTTAAGCGATGTCCCATGACTTTGTAAATAACTGCCATGGTTTATTGGCCATTTATGTTGTTTGCTGTGGAGAGTGATAAAGGATACATCAATGAATAACTGTATGCCATTCATCTGTGTAGATAAATACTCAGAATGTAACTTCAGCTCCCAGATTGATGGTGACATCATTATCAAAGTGTACTCCTGCAAGATGGCACTAATGTACTCTGGTAATGTATGGCAGTTGCCTAGTGGTGAGATACATACCAAAATATCAAATTTTCTTCTTAAGTACAGAGAGATGATTGTATTTGAACAGAGTTTAGTTAGCATTGCACTTGTTTTACATAAGACTTAGCATCTTTGCATGTGTTTAAGAAGCTTTTCTGTTTTCCTTCATCTGAACTCTCTCAGTTCAGTTTTGACTTGGTTTCTTCTTAACTGAATTGCCACAGCTCTATCCTTTTCTTGGTGAATTTGAGCATTTCCTTCCATCCTTTTTCCATTTACTTGACAGTTGGATGGAATGAGTTAGGCCTTGCTTAGAGTAAACTTGCTACATGAAGACAGCTTTGATTTTAATTTAAATTTATTAAACTCTTCATTTGAGTTATGAGGCTTACATATTCTCCCAGATTTCAATAATTTGAAGACACATAGACATATTTTCTTTTATTTGTCTTATGGTTTAATAAGTTGACATATATCTTTGATCAGTTGAAAGTTCATATAATGCTCAGGATGTCCTATAGATTTACCTTTATATAATTTTTTTCAAATTTTTGACTACTCTGACCACTTGCTGAATAATCTCATTTTGCCCACTGATTTTTATGATGCAGTAGCAACTTTTACCTGATGCTAAATTTTCTCTTGAAGATGGAATAATTTAACACCAAATAGAGAAGACACTATGGTATTTGAGCAGAAGAATAATAAAATCATAAGCCTTTAAAAAATCCCAGAGATGCAAACAAAACAAATCTTAGAATCAGATAAACTCAAGTCTCCAAATCCAGATAATTACTAAGCAACCATTCTCTATACCCAAGTGTCTCCTGCTTTGGAACTCACGCATCCTGTGTGCGTTTGTCTGCTTCAGGCAGATAGGAAGTGAAATGCCATGAGTCTTCTCCAGGGGAGCCATGGAGCCATGAGATGAGATGAAGTTCCCCTATTCACTGGATTCAAATGATGATGGACAGCAGAAGCTGGAGAGCCACTGCACAAAAGATGAACTAGTTGTGAAATGCCATTCTATAAGAAAACCCATCCCTTATTCTTATATAAATGAAAAGTGGATGCAAATGATTTTTGAGGCATTCAATTAATTATTGACTCTACTCAGCCCATAGAATACTAAAACATGATCTAGTGAGAATTCAGCTAATGCATAGACAATTTAATTCACAGTAGATACTCAGATGCATGAGTCCCTGTTCTCACTGGTAGAGTGGCTATAAGGCACTTGGAAATGCATACGTTTTAACTAATAAAATTTTAAATAACTTCAATTCAGATTGTATTCAAGAGTGATAAAAATCATGATCAAATTCTTATTCATCTATTTTTTAATCACATATCATGCCTGTAGAATAAAAATAGCACACGAGTTACAGTGCTGGAGTATTTTCCATATTTATTTCGAATTGGGAGGATCATTACTCATTCATCTATGTTAGACTTAAAAAGAGCCATCACGCCACACATTATTATGTATAATCTTGCAATAACTGCTAGAAATAATATTGCACAATTTTTACTGAGTAGCTTGTGGGTAAAAACTATGACATGGAAGACTCAGGAAGTCGATTATAGCTGTAAAGTTGCAAATACAATAGTTCCTGAACAACTATGATGTCCCTATTTAGACATGTATGTTTTATCTTATATAACATTTGCTCAAGATGTGAAGTAACTGCTGTCCTAAGTTTTATGAGGGAAAGAACAAAGATGTCTACTCTAATACAAACTCTAACACCATTTCTAATGCTAATTCTAGCTAATTCTAGCTTATTCTATCTGCACTGTACTGCAGTCTTCTGCTCAAGCATAGAAATCAACAGAATTGTACAGGCCAGGGGCTGGCATGATGGATTTTTACATGATAAACTCACCCGAGCTTCCCAGAAGAGCCTTTGGTTTAGACTCACCTGCCATTTATGGATGGTATACCTGAGGTTGGTGAATGTAAATAGGAAATGCAGAAATGGCCAAAGAGTAAAAGTTGAGCCTGGATTTGATTACAAATGTGTCACCTGACCCCACTTGGCTCCACTAGACCACACTAATTTATCTGAGATTAATTGCATATGTCTGCAAGTGTCTTTCCCAACCACGGAAGTTCACTATTTGAAACATAATAAACATGCCAAGGATGCATTTGTCAGGCAGCATTTCTAAAACACAATCTTGTTAGAGACATGTTGCTGTTACAGGTAACTCCTGGGGTTTTACACCGTCTGTGCATTCAGCATCCTGACCCAAGCACGTTTCTTTTTCTGGAAAACTTGTGATATTACTGAGATATATTTCTGCTTTTGAAATGTAGTTTTTAACTGTGGGAGTTTCATCAAAGTGAATACTCTTTTTCCTTCAGTTTCCACGTAGGATAAATGTAGATGTTTGTCCTCATTTCCTATGATTATGGGATCAACTTAATGAGGTACACACAAAGGTGCTCTAAAATTTAAAAGTAACTATGCAGATATTGATTACCATTGTTTCTATGAAAAAATTAAACATTTGATCTGGAAGCATGGATCAAGTATGAGAGTGCCCGCCTAGCAAGTACAAGGCCTAGAGTTCAAGCCCTACAACTATCAAAAATAAAAAAAGAGAAAAGAGCAAGGAAAGACTTTAATGAGCAAGTTCTTCAGATACTTTGGATTGAGGCTCACATAATTGGGCATTTACTTAATGATTTTATTTAAAAAATTCAACCCACAGCAAAACATACTTCCATTCTGTGTCTCATTAAAACATAAGATGTGATAGTGTCTCATTGTCATGTGTGATTTTGCCTATGTGAGTTAGTGAGTTTGTATTAGGTGGCGTGTAGGCTATATATCTGAATGTGTATAGTATTTGTAATTGGGAGGGGACGCTTTTATTTTCTCTTGCAATGAATAAAATGGTTATTCTCTTTGGCTATCTTTCCTTTTTTCCTATCTGGCTAGCCCCCTTTCTCCCATTGATTTCTCTGTGCAGTGAGGGAATTGCATTGATCCATGGGTCCTTACAGCTCCGAGGCTCCAATGCCATTGCTCGCAGTTGAACTGCCTCCAAGTTCTTTCTGTGCCTTTGAAGTTTATGTTCACAGTTCACCGAATCAAATCATAGTGGCGATGAAGGCTCATCTAGCATTATGTGATGGTTTCAAGAAGTTGGTCACGGATGTTTTATAATGAAAGTTTAACCTAAGTTCCATATTAAATTGTGAATGACAACTTCCTTAAAAGTTTTTTTAAAAAATTTTATTGTCAAGGTGATATATTGAGGGGTTACAGTTCCATAAGTAAGGTAGTGACTACATTTCTTGTCTAAGTTGTTACCCCCTCCCTCATTTTTCTCCCAATTTCCCTCCCTCCCCCTGTCCCAAGTTGTACAGAGCATTTCCAACATATTGTCTTTTAAGTATCACTGATGCATAAACGATTCCCACCCCCCAAAAAAAATCAATAATCATCTGGCAACTTTAATCCTGGATCTTGTAGGCATGGAGATGGTGATTGTAGAATCTCTTTAAAAAATACCTGACACATGAAGCAAAGAGTTTGGCAGTGGGGTTGGACAAGAATTCAGCCTAGGTAGTGTTCCGGCCGAGGGTACCTGTTTCAGAAGGTCGGCTGGCCAGATGGATAAATTATTTGCTGTGAATAAATGTCAAGATATGGGATAATACAACAGCCACTGGTTAGGATTTGAATGGAGTGTGTTTGTGTGTGTGTGTGTATGTGTGTTACATACATACACAAATACGTAATAGAAAGAAACCAATCGTATTTATTAACTTTATATAGACAACGTACACGATGTCATGGAAGGACCTGGGTAGGCAATGCTGTGTGCGCCAGTAGATGTTTGGGTTGGAGGGTAAGCTCTGAAGACCTCATGTGGGAACATGGGCTGCTGTGTTACAGAACACAGCTGAGCCCTCCAGCCAGCACAGGGCATGAAGGGCAGTTCCTTAGCCCCATTCCCGCTGGTACTCATGCAGCCGCAGCTTCTGTCACCCTCAAACCACTGATGTGAGAGCCTCTTGTGCTGGTGCCAGTGCAGCCTCTAGAGAGGTGGGGCAGAGTGCACATCCTGCTTGTTCATGTGCCAGAGTAAAGAGCCTTCAATATGAATGTCTTCAAGATGGAACTCTATCCATGGTGACATCTGTCCTGGCAATCCAGCAAGGGGGATGCTGAGAGAAACTTGCTGCTGGCAACAGCCTTTGCTGTTAGGTTTTCTGGTTATTAGCCTTGAGAAGGAAGCATTATTTCAAGACCAGAAAGGGTGAGGATGATCACATCGATGGAACAGGCATGGATAAGCTGATCGCTGGACTCTTGGAATCATCATGTCAATGCAGCATGTTGAAGAGTTTTCATTCCAGTTGTAAGGGCTGTGAACAGATCCAGCTTCCAACTGTGTTTTCTCTACATGCTGCATTGCAATCAGCAAACGAGGTGCTTTCCAATTAAAATGTGTCTGTACTATGAACTTTGGATCAAGACACGACCAGTTATACCTTTGTGTGTGTGTGTGTGTGTGTGTGTGTGTGTGTGTATGTGTGAAAAAGAGTGTGTGAATGTGTGTGTGTGTGTGGTACTGAAGCTTGTGTGGCACCTGTGCTTGTGTGTGTGGTACCGAAGTTTGCTATCAAGCCCACACCCTTGTTATGTAGGAACTCTACTCCTTGCAACAGGACATTTTTGCTTTAATTACTTCTGCATGAGATTCACCTGAAGTTCACTTTCCTACATTGCCCATGTAGCTGAGATTATAGACATGTACCAACATGACCAGTGTACTGATTGAGATGGGTCTTTATTCCTTTTTTCATGGATTAGCCACAAACTGAAATCCTCCTGGTTTCTACTTGGCTCAGGCCTTCCAGTCGCAGCCAATAGTTACTGTCAGAGTGTTAAAATCTTTAAACATTGTTTTGCCTACTAAATTAAAAACAAAGGAATAAATGATCCTTGAAAGGATCACCAATAAATTCCATGTCTAAATGTAAGATATGTATATGCCGGAAATATTTAAAGTCACTGGAACACGGTACTTTTCTCATTAAATGAGTTCATGTCTACAATGATGAGTGCTGCAGTTGGTTTTTGAATCCAAAATCATGAGCTCTAGGTTTCAGAGTATTATAAACTGAGGGCTTAGGAGGTTCCCGGGGAGAGGTGACCACAGTGTGGCCACCATCTTAACCACATCCTGGTACCTTGGCATCTTTGTCAGAAGAAGGGAAGTACATTTACTTTCCATGTGGTCCTTTCTGATAAATGTGAGGATGAGAATCTAGAGGAAAAGGCACTTGCCATTACCTTTCTTTTCTTACACATGACATAGAAAACATGAACCCACATTGATAGGAGGCCTACTCACAGACAGGAAGTGCTATTCATCGTCCATCATTGCCCTGAAACCTTTCCAGGGTCATTGTTGCCTCAATGTACCTTCTGGGTCTAATCATTGTTGGTTGTTATTCTTCAAGATGGGCTATGCCTGTAAGGTGAGGTTTTTATTCAATGGGTATTTTACTGGTTGCAAGCATTTGTTGATAAGTTTTTTGTTCTATCCAAAAGGAAAGTTAGAAGAGCTGAATATTTTCTTGTCCCCTGACTTCCTCTAATGGTGTTGTCTCCCAAGCCCAATCATCAAAGGTTGTGCCGCTTTCTGTCTTCTTAGTCCCTGCTTGGATAACCTCTTATTACAACAGGTGTGCTATTTTAAAAGCTCACCCAGGAGCACGCCTGTCTCTTGAGCTATTCTGAGACCCTCTTGAACATGGAGAATGTTTGTAATCTTTTGCTTTTAGGCCATTAATATATGCTGAGTGTTCACACTGCTAATTAATCCACAAGAAGGCTAAATTACAAATCTCATGCATCGAGAACCTGTGGTGGTATGTATTATCAGCTCACCTGATTGCTTTTTTCATTTTGATTACTAGAAAATAGTCATTTCCTGGTAGTTAATCAGATGCCACAGAGATTCCCATCTGAAATCCAGGTATTTGCTTATTCCACTTTTTTATTTATAAAAATTATCACTACTATAGCAATCTTTCGCATTTGATTACGGGTGGAGTTAGCAGTCTCATTTTTAGTCATGTACCTTGTCATTCTAAATGAGCTGTTAGCTATCAGTTAGTCAGAATGTTACCTCGTTAATTAAGAGAATTATACATTCATTTCACTATCTATTTACTATCGTTCAAAAACTTTACATATAAATCTCGTAAACTATGATTAATAATGATACTGGGATATACAATTTCATTCCTTTATATTCATAGAATATGAATAGTGATGATCTAACTTGATTTCTAATATGACCCATGCCACTTGGTGTTTACCAATGATTTTTCTCTCCATGGCTGTAAGGTCTCCTTATCTTTTCCTTTGGTTCCTGACACATGTGCTATCCACTGTGTCTCTGTGTAGACTAAACTTTGACACGGAATAAGCTTTATTAATTAACACATATCCATGTCTGTAAGATGTAGATTTGTATAAAATTACCCAAAGAAACCACAAAAATACATATCTCTGTCACACCTGAAAATCTCAAGCTAATCCTCTAAAATGAGTACATTTGTCCCCACAACAATAATCCTGTGGAATCGCCATCAGAATTAACATGTCATTATGTATTGCTTGCTGAAGTGTGGAATTTTAACTATTTTAATGTTTATCTTGTTGTAAGGAAATAAGAAACAAAGAAGCTACAACATAAGAGACCAAATTATGCAGCTTTATTGGAGAGTCAGAGGACTGCTGGTGGAGACTTGTCTCAAAGACCAGCATCCCTGAATGCAGCTAGCACAAAGCTTATATAACACAAGTGTTATACATGAGCAAAGAACACCAGATGAGGACACTTAAACCTAATAGAAAAACAAGCCATCTAGGGAAACAATTAGGGGAAATCAAAGTACTGTTATCTAGGAGAAGCATAGACCCAATCCCCTTACTTAAAACTCATATAATTAAAATTGGTAGCTACATAAATATATTGTGATTATTTTATATTTGGTTACTTACTATTACAGGTTTAGCTGATAATTAGAAATCAAGGGATCTTTTCTTAGTAATTACCTTCAGAAAAGAATAGTTTTTGTTTTTGTTGTTTTCCATACAGATTGTTTTTCTTGAAAGTATTACATTTAGGATTTATCAGCTTGTTGTTACATATTTTCCTTTAGAATGAAAAAAATTACCAGAGATACACAATTCTGCTAGGCAAAAGGCTGCATCTTTTTAAACTATAGAAATCTGTAAAGTGATAGCACAATTATTTCTTAATTTTAATTACTTAGAATATTCATTTGTAATGGTTGGCACAGAAATATTTATTTGTGCAGACTAAAACTATACTAACCTATACTAACATGAGGCTTATGATGATAATTTATGATATTTTATTCAGAGTAATTGTTTATCAATTGAAGTTTGTTTATTGAGGAAATACCTCTAAAATTAATTACTACAGAAACTTTAATCCACAAAAATTAATTTTTTCCTTTTCTAAGTACTACTAAAATAAATACATTTGGATGAGAAACCAATATGCTAGCTGTAATCACATTAGAGAGAAAAGCCTGGGAGGTGTCAAAAATCATGAGAAGTTTGAAAACAGCACAACAATGAAAATCTTAGTGAACTATCAAAGGGCTTTTCAGCTTCAGATTTCAATATAGATTTCAAGATATACCATCATTTCCAAAATATTCTTCAGACATATGTTATCAGAAACAAATTCCTTCTTAAGTTAAAAAGATTAGAATGTTTTCAAGTGTCCATTGCGATCAGCGTTTGGTAATAATATCCACCTTTTGCTCCTGGTAGGTTAAGGATGAGATAGAAATACTTTCATTTGCTGTTGAAATAAATTTATATCTCTAAATACCAGTTAGCAGGCCTCCACGGACTCTTGGTGATTTGTCCTTTAATGAAACCATAATGTTTTTGTGGAGTGATCCCGCACACCTCCCCCGAGTGCAGCAAACGCATCATGAGGTGGAACTTGGCTGTGGGCCACGGCCCACCTGCAGTAATGGAGCTCTGATTTCCTCGCGTCACGGTGGACAGGTGCAGGCAGGAACACACAGGGCATCTGGCGTGCACATCATGTGTGATGAACATCTGGAACAATGTCAGAGCCATCATTAATACACAAGCATATTCTTTCATTATATTTTGTAGCCTTCAAATTCCCAGAGCAGAATACATCACCATTTTCCTGTGAAACAGCTCTTCAGGACCACAAATAATGCTGACTTTAAGAACAGGGAAGAATAGTTCTCTACTTTCAGCTTTTTGAGAAGCTCATAAAAACAAGCATTGAATGTCACCGTTTTACATGACTTATTTAAAAGTTTCAAATTGAAAGAACATAAAAAATTTTTTTTTAGAAAATACTACTGGAAGTAAGCTTAAGTGAATTTAATCCAGATTTCTTAAAACAGAGAGATTAAAAAAATAATTTGTGGGGGTTAAGGAAAAAAATAAACATGTTGAAAGATTAAAAAAGAAAAAAATAACCAGAATATTTCAAAGCTCTTCTTAACCACAGTCTCTTAATTATAAAACGATATAGTATTTACATTGTCTACATTGTATGTTAAGTATCTTTTATTTTAATGTCTTCATTTTTTACCGAAGTCAAACTGTGGTCTCATTATTTTTCTGCTATTGTTTATGCTTCTTTGGAGACAAATCAAAATTCCCACTGAAAGTGAGTTCATTTTCATTGCTGTAGTCCTTTCCTAAGATTTAGTTCAGCTGGGTGACAGTGGCTCACACCTGCAATCCTAACTACTCAGGAAGCTGTGCTCTAAGGATCACAGTTCAAAGCCAGCCCAGGGAGAACAGTCCCCAGGAGACTCTTATCTCCAATGAAGCACTAAAAATCCAGGGAGAGTTCTGTGACTCAAAGTGGTAGAGCCCTAGCCTTGAGCATGAAGAGCTCAGGGACTGCACCACCACCACCAACAAAAGATTTCCTTAATCCTCATGAACAGGATAGTATCTTCAGTGGTAAAGAAACATTAATATAAAAGCCCAGAATCCCTGAGTGTGGAGTCATTTCTCAAATTCAATTACAACAGGATTTCATATATGTTAAGTATGTTCAATGTAATTTTGCTCTTATACAATGATTTCTTTCTCCTCATTTATTCTCACCATGTGTCTGGCTCTACTTTTGTGTCTCTCTATGGCTTCCAAATCTCCCCACATCACTCAAGCGTCGGTGGCATGGTTTGGTTGCTCTCTCCCTTGACTTCTTTTTACAGCCACATAGTTTTGAAGAGTATATTTTATTTAGGTAAATCAACCCATTCATTTCAAAATATAATAAAAAAATATACCACAGCTGATGAATCAGGAAGACAAACAAAATTTACAAAACTTGTAACACAACTAGTAAAAATAAGAGGGCCCCGGGGTGGAGGTTTAACTTCATGGATCAAGTCAGAAAAGTCAGGGAACCTCTTTGAACAGCCAGAAATGATCTGCTTTTCCCACTTCAAAGAGGTAGTGGATGGAAGAGCTGTCATAAGGAAAGACGATAAAGAGGAAATCAAGTGGGATCTGGGAGGGGTCAGTGCCGCAACTTTCCTAGAACAGAAGGGAACTGGAATTCCCAGATGGTGGGGTTCTTTTACGACGTTTATCTCAGCAATTTACTTTAAGAAACCATCAACAGAAGTAAAGAGATAAGAAGGCAAAAAACGAGTGCGTGAAAAGACTCCTTGCGTTGCTTATTATAACAAAAGTAGGTGCCGACCGTTACCTCCCAAAAGAAACACTTTAAATCTTCAGTGTTTTACATTGATCCACTACGATGCAGATATTGGAATTAATGTCTAACTAAATTTGAAACAAAGGAATATGTGGAATGTTATGTTGAAAATATAATTTCAAAATTGCACATTCAGTATAATTACAGCATTTATACTTCATAAAGTATCTGTTAAAATATATGTATGGGTGAAAATTTGAAATTTAATATGACAATAGTTTGCAATGGATCATTTGATTTTGAAAAGTAAATTTTTTGAAGTTCTTACAAGGATACATTTTGTGTTGTTTTTGGCATGTTCCAAAATGTTTACTGTGAACTTTATTATTTCAGTACATTATTAACTTGGGGATAAAAGTTATGTAGTTAGTCACTAAATTTCTCACAAGATAAAACTGAAAAAAAATATAAATATACTTTTCCTTGCAGTCAATTTGTTGTTTTATATGTGTATGGGTGTGTGTGTATGTTGTACCCTTTAAGATGTTTTTATTTTTCGCAATTTAGTAGGAAGGATCTTGGTTCAAAGCCAGCTCAAGTAGGAAAGTCTGGGAAAGTCTTATCTCCCATTAAACACCAGAAAACTGGAAGTGGAGTTGTGGCTCAAAGTGTACAAAGAATACAAAGAGTACTAGCCTTGAGCAAAAAAGCTCAGGGACAGCACCCAGGCCCTGAGTACAAGCCCTAGGACTGATTAAAAAAATCAAGTAGAATTTTAAAATGCTAGTTAAATGAAATAACAATTGGAGAGTAATCTGTGTAGATTCATATTTTTTTCTTTCTAGTGAGACATTGCTTAATGTGTTTACTTAACTAAAACTAAGCTCAACATCAATAAACAGCCCAAGAACTCAGGTACCACAGTCAAAAGGTACCACTTCTTGTTTTCATTACAATGAAAGTGTATAAAAATTCCCAATATTTTTAAATTTATAAAATGGCATTACAATTTCCTTTTACCTAACAACCTTACAGGGATCCTGTGAGGATTAATGAGATTGCTCCTATAAAGGATTTGTGTTCCTTGGAGAAGGGAGATATAAAAATGTTATTATTACCTTGCCATTCATATATTAGCTTGCTCACTCTTTAAGGACCTGAAGGTAGAATAAAAAAGAAACAAATTCTGGTCCACAGTGAGAAATATTTAATGAGATTTTTTTACACATCTTTCCATGTTTAATACCCAAGCTTTCCAGAGCTTGATATATTAAATTCATTTCAAAGACCTTTGTGCATACCAATTTGATGTCTTTCATGTATAAATCTGGCTGCTGTAGGTGAAGTTTAAAGTGAAATCATATGTGCATTATTTTCATTTGTTTGAAATGAAGTCCACTACTTTGGGCTGCATTACTGTGTGTTCACATGTATTTAATTAAGGTCCAATGTTATACTGTTAAATGACAAAAGCAAATAGATACCCACTGTTTGAATAAATTATGAATTGAATTCTATGGGTTTTGGAACTATCATCACTCTCTTTTTTTTTCAAAGATTTCTGTTAATTTTATATGTTCATTCACTCCTAACAGCAGTTGAATAATCTTTTAGCCTTGGAACTGAAACGTCTTTTTTGTAAAGCCAAAGAAACTATTAAAATCTATATGAGAGATTCTTTCTTGAAGCAGGACTGTAATTTTTTTCAAGTGTTTATTAACACTTCACAGGTTCTGAAAGCTTATATCTCTCTGTGCTCTGGCATTACAGGCTATATATCAAAATATACAAATGATTCTAAATTAAAATACCTCACTCACCAGTTTAGCAAGATTTTTATTTAATTCTGTAGGACTAAGTTTTGACGAGTAGTTGCAAATATTAAATTTGTCAAAAAGATTGAAATGGATTTACATGACTTTTAAGATTATTGTTATGTATAGTGATTTAAAAATTGCAGAAGTAACTTAGCCAGGTGATTTTATATTCTTGCCTGAAAACTTCAGACTTTGCCATCAACATTTACACTGACTGCAGAATCAACAAGCTATAGCAAAGTAATAAATAGTTTCATATATTTCATTTATTAGAAAACAAAAAATCCCCCAAATATGCTTACACCCTTATATTTGTTTAAAATTTTCATGTAAAAGAGTTAAGTATCCATAAATCAATGATGTTTTTGCTGCACTGGCAAATTCTCCAAAAATTCATGTTTGTGTTCACAGGGACTATATATCTTACAACCAGTGTAACCATAAATTAATATGGCAACAATGTAACAGTGTTAGCATTACTTTGAAGTTACTTCAAAAGTTTCATGTCTTCATTTCACAGTTAAATAAACATAGTACTAATATTCAATATTTTACTTCATTTACTAAGGCTATTTATTTATTTTAAAGATCATTCTAAAGGAGTTCAACCTTAAAGAATACAGATGTTAAAATATGAACATATGATTCTTAAAAAGGCCATAATTTAACTTTTGCCAGTTTTTAATATCTCTACTTACCTTATTTTCATCTGGCTGCAACTTATACGCATAATGATATTTTCCTATGCAGGTCAATTAACATTTTTCTACCTAAAATGATTAGCTTTAATGTAAGAATATCAGGCAATGTAGAGTCCAGTTTCAAATCCTCTAGATTTCCCCAAAATGTTTTTGAAAATATTTTCATCATCCACATCCAGTCAGAGTTTACATTGTATGACTTGTTTTCTCTTCATTCATTTTAGACAAACAAAAAGCCTTTTTCTTTGTTCTTTTATTCAGTCTTTGGAAAGGGCTTTCTAATTGTCTTGTCAAATATAACTAATTATCCCATCAGATACAATTTCCAGCTTTCTAGACTTGAGCGTTTTCTCATGATTGAAATAAATATTAATGGCGAAATATAAAGGTGAATTATTGTATTATCTCAAATCTCATTTGTCAGTGACACAAATTTGTCAGTGATCACTTGGATAGGAGGATGACTAAGGATTTACCTATTGTGAGGTGATATTCTGGAACCTCCACAGTTTTCAATTAATCAGTTATCTGTGGGGTGATACTTTGACCTTGTGTGAATATTCAAGATTCTAAAACTGCTTATTTTTTCCTGTTGACTAGCAATAATGGATGATGCTTGCCCAAATCCATGGTCTGTTGAGGTTTGAATGTACTGATAGTCTAACTTTGATTTTCCTTATGGAGTAGTTATGGGCTGCTTTTCTATTTCCCCACTCCTGTGTTTTGAATGAATATTACAATAGAGGATATACACATAAATTTGTTTTTAGTCCAGTATTCTATTAGAAGTAATACTACATACTCAGTTCCAATTTTAGAAGTACAATTTTCCAAATTTAGCTACTGTTTTGTTTTGGTTATGACTCTGTATGTCAGTTTTGATGCCCCACTGCTTTTTTTTTTTTTTTTACCAAATTGATCTGTAAGATTTAGTAATATTTCACATTGACTATTAATATTAATGGAACCATAAAAGTAGCCAAATAATATTCATAAATAAATTATGTCAACATTTGGGAACAACTTCTACCTAACAGTTACTTTATTAGCAGCTCACTTTGTAATTAGCTAAGCACCTACTCTGGATAAATTATTGTTTACATTTGTTCGGTTTTGCAAGAGTTTTAAAAGATTTTGAGGCTTCTGATTTCTTTGTTAGTATCAGTTATTTGTCTTATGGTATGGTTTTCATATAGCTCGCTTCTCTATTTATCTCAATAATCAGAAAATTTATGTTTCCGATGTTACAGGGAATGAAAGAAAGACTTTGTTTTCTTTGTATTGTAGGTGTATTTATTTCCTTAAAATAATATTATTCACATCTCATTTGCCTCCAATAGAAGTGATCCATTTAAAAAGCAATTTGAGGACTTTTGACATAAGTACATGTATAATTACTACTGAAATTATATTATAAAATACTTCCATTCACCAAAATAAATTTTGCAGTTACCCAATCCTTACCAGTAGCAACTTCTACCCACTTTCCATCCCAGTAGACTCATTTTGCCTTATCTATAAGTCTTGCGAATATGACCATTGAATACTGACTTCTTCATTGTGACAGTATGTTTTACTTTCATGTTTGTAAGTTTGTTCTTTCATTGCTGAGTAGCAGCCCAGTGTTTGTGCATGCCACAAATTGTTTACCCACAAATGCAGCAATGGAGTTAATGGTGCAAAGGAATTTGTGAATGGACATTAATCTGTAGCATTTAGAGACAATGACTAGTAGTGCTGTGGATGTTTTTGTAGTGTCTTTGTGTGATGAGGCATTTTCTACTTCTTTTGGAAGAATCGGTAGGGTTACTTGTTTCCAGTAATGGATACTTAACTTTATAAGACAATATCCTATCCTACTGAGTTTGGGAGTTCCAGTGGCATAGATATACTCACTAAAAATTATGTGTTGACAACATGCGTAATTTGGATGCTCTGAAGGCTGTGGAAAAGTATGTGTTGGAGGCTTTCGCCCACTCTTCCAGGGCAAATGACAGCATTTCCATGGGCTTGTGGGAGTTTCTTGCTTTCTTTTATAAAATCCCTATGCTAATCTTGCTATTAAACTTAACTGGGTTGTTTGCCTTCTTTATTACCAAGATAATAGGGTTTTAATTCAAATATTCCCAATACTTGTTTTTTGCCAGCTGTATGAATTGCCAAGATTTTCATGTAATCTATACCTAGCCTGTTCATGTTGCTCACATTGTCTTTTGAATGGTAGACATTTGTAATTTTGGTAATGTTTAACTGACTAAATTTCCTTTGTCACTGCTAGTTTTGCTTTTCTGTAGTTGAAATCGTGGCTTCTCTGAGTTCACAAGAATAGTCTTCTTTTGTGTGCATGTTTGTTGTAGTACATTTCAGTGTCTTCAAGATTTACAATGTAGTTAATTTTTCTAGATGGCAAAACAAGGATATATATGTGTGTGTGTATACCTATACATCTTTATGTGCATAATTTTAGATTCATTTATGTATTTGGCTCAGCTGGGTTGATGTGATCTAGATACACTTGAGTCTTCATGGCTGGCTGAAGGCAGGGGAAATCAATCTCTTGGCTGCCCTCATTTAGAATGGCGTCTCTGCACCACAGAGGTAGTAGTTCAAGAGGAAAAACAAACTTGTGACTAGCCAGGCTAGAGAGACATTTAAGTGTGTATTTGCAGCAGCAGTGAAGACCCTACCTGGATGCTTTGTCACACCTTTTGTGATGGATGTTTCTACCATTTTTATTGGAGAAATGTTGAGAGGTGGAACTCAAGAGCCTTGTGCTCTTGAGGCTACCATTTTTAATGGTGCAAGAATCCATCATTTTGCTGCTTCTCTTTAAATAGAACCCATGGATCTCTTCCTTTATTTGCTCAAAGTTGTCCCACCCTAAATTGTTATTACTGATTAGTTGGATGCTTTCTGGTTGCGTGAGTTGAAAATGTTTTTTAATTTGTGGTTTGTCTTTCTTATGTTTTCATAGCCCTGACTTTTTTATAAAAGAATAAAGAACTACAATGTAATTGTTGTCATTTTGGATGACATCTTGCTATGTTGCTCAGGCTGGCTCCTAACTCCTGGGCTCAGGTGATCCCCCTCTTCCTAGTTCCCCTCATTAGTTTAAATGTGCTTTAACAATATCATTAAAAGATCATTTCCTATCTCAAAATCATATTTATGTATTTAAGCCACTAGATTTGATGTTTTTATCCTGTGATGAATTGATTTTGTCTTTTTCCATAAATAAAACAATTCTTGCATGATTATTTATTAAATAATCAATTATTTTCTTCCAAATTGCAACTGATGTAATATCATAAATCAAGTTCCTGCATATATTGGTACACTCTCTGGACTTTTCCATTCTGGTAAGATATTTGCCTATCCAGTGCCAATTGTATATCATCCAACTGTTTTAATGGTGAATGAATGTAAGTTTTGATATATGGAGGTACAAAGTTCACCAAACTTTTGTTGTTTCTTTGTTTTCACCTTTGCATTTTTCTTTTCTTCTTCATCTGCCATCTTCTCTTCATCCTTTTCCTCTCTCTTCTTCTTTCTTCTTTTCATCTTTTTCCATCTCTTCTTCCTCCCTTTCTGCTTTCCCCTCTTGTTTTTCTTCCGGCTACTGCATTACATCCATTTCCTTCCTACTCTTTTATTATCTTTATTCCCTCAAAAACAGGCTACAGACAATCAAAAAATATTGTTTGGCCTGAAGTTAACATTAATTTTTATCATGTATTATTTGAATTTTTAAATGTTCATTCATGTCAACCTTCATTTTATGGCTTCTATATATCATTGAGATTTATTTCTATCATCTTTTTCTAGCTCATTAAATTTGAAGGATTTCTTTATTTTGAAATTAAAAAATCTCAGTAAGAGTGATGTGAACTGAATCAGAAGAATTTTGTGTGTGTGTGTGTGTGTATGTGTGTCTGTGCGCGTGTGTGTGTAGTGTTACTGTATATTGAATTTAAAGCCTCGCACTTGCTAAGCAGGTGCTCTGCCACTTTAGCTATACCTCCAGGCTATTTTAGATTTGGATATTTTTCTAATAATATCTCAGGCTTTTAACCTGGCTTTGTCTGATAACTCAAACATTGTACTTATTCTTCGTGCTTATCTGGGATTATAAACACAATTTACCCGCCCCCCCCCCCCCAATTTTTTTGTTTGTGTGTTTGAGGTGGAATCTTGCCAGTACTTTCTCAATTAGTCTGGAGCCACAATTTCCACTTCTCAGTTAACTGGGCTTATAGGTGGGAGTCACTGTATCTGCTTTGTTCTTACAGTCACTAGAATTATGTAGCAAACCTCCAGTTATAGTTAGTAACTATTAAAATATAACTATCTATTCAGGTTATTTATCTTTTAATTGGACCCTGAGTACTGAAATAGTGCTGATTGAACACGTTTTATGGTCTACTTTCTCTCTCTTGGAAACACAAATTATAGTTTCTCCTCCAGTGGTGAATCTGACCACCTATAAGATTCTTTTGATTTTTGTTAATGTATTTTGAAGTAATAATTTTGGAAGCATGTGAATTTAAATTCTTGCTTTTCTACTTAATGGACTTTTATCATTATATATATATATATATATATATATATATATATATATATTCACTTTATCTTCAAAATTTACTTTAGTTGATTTGAAGGTAGCCATGCCAAACAGGAAAATTCTTGGTCTAGACTCTTCCTGTCATTTTTTCCATTGTTTTGATACATCATATGATTTTTCTCTGCTCAGTGAAGTATAGCTTTATCTCATTTTTATTAGTGTGAAAAATCTTACTTATGACTCCTTATTTTTTGTGGGTCCTTCCTAAAATTAGAATACATGTACACCATTTACTGTAAATCTAATATTAACCAACTTTAAATGGGATGAAAACTTTGGTAAGTTTGGAAAGAATGAAGTGATCTTCTATAGTTTCAGTTTTTTCAAATTAAAACATTTTGAAAGCAGTTTTTGCTTATAATATCTTTTGTATGCACAAATGAAATAATAGTGTTACTTTAGGCAGCTACTTTTTGTGTATATGATTCACATGCTTGTAAAAATCTGTATAAAATCTTCTAGATATCTGTCAATTTGTTCATCTTTAAATATGTGATTATCACAGATATTCTTTACTTAAATAAAATAATTAGATTTATTTTAAGTTGGACAAAATTCAGGCTGTCATGAGATTATAAAAAGAGACCCTAAGTCAGGCAGAATGATTTTCAGGCATTTAATGAAGAGCAGACTTAGAAGTACTAAGGCTTAGCTGGCCATGGTGGGACAATTCTGCAATCTTAGAATTCAGTTAGCCAAGTCAGGAGGAGCCTGAGTTCAAGGCCTCCTGCTCCATCATTTTAAAAAGGCTTTCATTTAATGAAGCAGCAATTAGTTTAAACAGGATGGGTTAAAAGTGAGACACATATGGGGACTTCGAAGGTCCTGAGAAAATATATCTGGGGAGCATGTGTTCAGTGAACACCAGAGTCAGCAAGGATGGAGAAGATTTCCAAATTATGCAGTTGTTCACTTGAATAGCAATTTCCATAGAGACGAATGTGAATGTTCAAAATTCCTGGCTCATTTCTCGTGTGTGTGTGTGTGTGTGTGTGTGTGTGTGTGTGTGTGTGTGTGTGTGTGCAATGACTCTGGGCAGCCATGAGAGACGTGCTAAGGAGACTCAGGAAGTAGAGTTGGTGTGTGTGATAGGGGCTGAAGTAGTGCGACTGGAGTCCCTAGGAACTGATCTTTGGAGTGAGTGAAGCTGCAGGTGGAACACAGGAGGGCTGCAGAGTATGAGGGCTCTGGGTGGTTATTTGTGCCACACTGAAATCTGTGCAAGAGCCCAGGAAGTGTGTGTGTTCACCACGCCCCTCTTGATAGTTGCAGCACCTTGCCTGAGCCAAACCCAGGCGAAGTTTTTTAAATATAAGCTCATTCCTAGTAGGACCTGAATTTTTATATACAATGTTGGATTTTTTTTTTTCTCTTTTGGTTTTGACTCTCAGTAGGACTCAAGTTATAAAAAAGATCTGTTTCCCCTCAGTATATTTTATACCTTTTTTTAAAATAAAGAAATAGTTTTCTACATCAGTGATAAAACTATTTCTAAAGGAGCTTTTTGAATAATAAAAAGATAGTGTTTTAGGCTGATTTAAATTTCCAAGTGTTGTAAAAAATAGTAAAATTCAAAATGAAGAAATCAAATATTCATATCTTCTGACTATAGTAATTTCTCACCTTTCACTTACTCAAAAGGCTTCCTGCAATTTTAGGTTCTTGCCAAGTACATGTCTTTCAACTCCAAACTTTCACACCTACAATATGATCCAGATGGAGAATTTATGCTTCTTGAGTTGTTGAAGCAGAGAAGAGGCACAGAGAAGAAGCACTCAGGACAGCAGTTAGTTTGCTATGAGGCTGAAACACTTAACAAATTTCTTTTTTCCACACATACCGGGGATGTGAAGTATAACTAACTGGCACCACATCTTGTTGATTCACTCTTTATTTATTTAATTATTAGTAGTAGTGTTTTTTTGCCGGTTGTGGGGCTTGAACTCTGGGCCTGGGCACTGTCCCTGTGCTCTTCAGCTCAAGCCTAGCGCTCTACCCCTTGAGCCACAGCACCACTTCCGGTTTTCTAGTGGTTTATTGGAGATCAGAGTCTCACAGACTTTCCTGCCCTGGCTGGCTTTGAACTGTAATTCTCAGATCTCAGCCTCCTAAGTAGCTAGGATTACAGGCATGAGCCATCAGTGCCCGGCTTATTTATTTAATTTAAAGTGTGACAAATCCCTCAGACCTGTTTCGAAGGTATGCTGTTAGAGTATGAAGCTTTGCCTTAGGGAACATTCCGAAAGTTCATTAGCTATAAGGCAAAAGGATTTTAAAGCTAGACATGTCCTCGAGTGTTCACATGCTTCAACAATGACTATCATTTTGTACAATGAAACACAATATTAAATTTGCCTTTCTCAATGGAGGGACATAGGGTAAACAAATGCAGCAGTGGTACTCACTAGACAATATATTATAAATTAACTACATAACATGTGTGTGAAGACAGGATGGAAATAGGGGAGAGAGCAAGAGAAGAGGTGAAGTTGTCTGAAAAGAAATGTTCTCTTTACTGACTTATGTAACTGTAACCCTCTGTACATCTCTTTTAGAATAGGAATAAAAAATAAAAATTAACAAAATTTGCCTTTCTTTGTTGCTCTGATAACTTTATATCTTGATACATTTTAATTATTATAATTTATAGACTGAACTATTCTTGTAAGTGATGTGTTTTGTTCACAATAGACTCTATATGTTAAGACATAAATACTTTTGATTTGCTTTTCATGCTTTTATGTTGGTAGACTCATTTTGGAGGGAGACCACTGTTTTTCTCACTACATTGGAAGTGGATTCGAAAGACAGAATGAAGCTTAATTAAGTTGAATTGACAGAATCCCAGGTATGGATGGGAACAAGAATCAGTTCTGCATGTGTCTAGCTTATGGAGGAAGCTAATGGTGCGACTTATAAAGGCTTTCCTGATAGTGGTATGTAGTCTAGATAGATTAGAAATATAAAATTTCAGAGTATTATTCCAGAAGGATTAGTTCTGTCCTTGGTACCTTTTTGAGACCATAGCCTTAAAAGATTTCAGGTCAAGTAAGATGGTTTGGGTATTCAGGTTATGATATTTTTCTTAAAATCCATACCATGGCCAGTTTATCACAAGTTGATTGAATTATACAATAATGCCTTGGTGTTAGCTAATATGATATATAACAACCCTGCAGTGAAGTCTACATAATGCATAATAATGCATATAATAATATATATAGTGATGTATTCTATGTTATATTATAATAGGTTATATTATTTATTTTATATTTAGTATATACTATTCTAAAATATATAATATATTCTTATAATATATTTTATACAATATAATTCATAATACATTATATGCCATTATTATATATTTTTTATATATAAAATTTAGTTTTTCTATTTATTATTTTCATAATACTGGGGTTTGAACTTAAAGCTTTCTTCTTTTTTATGTAAGTAATTTACCACCTGAGCTACAAATCCAGCTCTTTTTTTTTCTTAGCTAGGTAAGGATCTTAGCTTAGGTAAGGATCCTTTTTAAAAAAATATTATTAACCTGGACTGGCTTCAGATTATGGTTGTTTTATCTATGCTTCTCATGTAGCATGAATGTAGGCACATGTCAACCAACCAGGCAATTGGTTGTAAAGGGACTTGCTAGCTTTATGCCTTGTACATAGTGTTAGTTAAGGTAATGCACTGGTAATGGTAAAGCTGAGATAGGAGAAGATCATGGGTATAGGGAGGAAGAAGATATTTATACTGCCTGAGAATTAAAGAAGAGAGTAATTAGTTGGGAAGATGCTGAGATACTTGAGATACATCAGGCTCCATACATAGATGGCCTGGAGTAGGAGTCAGAATCTGGAGACTTTTCACAGGCACAAGAGAAGAGGGAGGATGGGAAGGGTTCAATGGAAAAGTCACAGTAGGTTTCAGATTCATCATTTGGAAAACTTGAAGATGGCTGGTGGAGCCAGAGACTGAGTTAAACTTTTATCATTTCAAATTTGATGTATTATGTCTTGAGTGTTCACCTCAGTGAGTTACCACAAAATGAATGAATGAATACAACACCCACCATTTCCCCAATCACCTTCAGTTTTGCTGAGTGGACAGACTCATTCCTAAGAAGACTCATTCCTAAGAAGATTAATTATATGGTCGTTGGGCCTGAACTCTGGGCTTGGGTGCTGTCCCTCAGCTCTTCAGCTCAAGGCTAGCGCTATACCACTTGAGCCACAGTGCCACTTCCGGTTATGTTCTTTTTGCTTATGTGGTACTGAGAGGAATCGAACCCAGGGCCTCAGGCATGCAAGGCAAGCACTCTACCACTGAGCCACCTTCCCAGCCCAAAATTTCTTAATTGAAGTTATTCTAACCCATATCTATTAGAATGGCCAAACTTTGAAGAGATGACTCCACCAAATTTTGGCAAGACTATAAAGCAACAAGGAATTCTTACTTATTACCAGTGAGGTGCAAAATGACATAGCCACATTGGTAAAAATGGCAAAAAATTTGGAATTTCTTATGAAAGTACATGATATGATCCAGTAACTTCACTCTGTAGCGTTTACCCAAAGGACTTAAAACAAACAAACAAAAACCTATGTCTCTACAAAATCCTGTACATGGGAAACAGTTGTGATGACCTTTGGTAGACAGATTAATAAATTATGGCTTATCTCAAAGTAAAGTATTTTTCTGGGCTAAAAGCAAAATAAACAATCAAACCATAAAAGACCTAGAGGAAACTTAAGTGCTTACCACTGATTAAAAGAAACCAGTGGAATTCTATGCCTCCATCAGAAAGAATGACATTGCCCCATTTGTTAGAAAATGGAAAAACTTGGAAAAAATTATATTAAGTAAAGTAAGCCAGGCCCAAAGAAACATAGGTCCCATGGTTTCCCTTATTTGCAATATCTAGTATATGTATGAGTCAAGCGGAAAAGGTCAGATAATGTGATGTCAGGAAAATGGACCCTTAGATATGTATTTTAATGTTTTTTTCTTTCATGCATGTGTTTCTAACGCATTTATAAGATTATCTCTTTGTTGCTTTGTATGTCCCTCCCCCACAGTATAACCCCTGCTTTCACTATATTTGATGTCAGTATAACTTGTGGAGGAGATGGGGAAAAACCAGTTGTTTAAGGATACAGGCGGACCTGTTGCAACAATGAGAAGTACAAGTTGTCATGTCCAAAACGAGCTTTACAACGTCGGTGAGGGGGGGTGGAAGGGGGGAAGGAGAAGGATTGGGATTGGGGGGGAGGGGGGAGGCTGGGAAGGGATGTGAAGGGTAAACCAAAGGAGGAGGCTGCAATGCTTGGTAAGAAATGTACGCATTATCCTGCCCATGTAATTGTAACCCCTCTGTACAGTATGTTCACAAATAAAATTAAATTAAATAAAAAAAAAAAGAAACCAGTGAAAAATGTTGTCTACCCTATGATCACTGCTGTAGGGTGTATAATATTCTAGAAAAGATGAAATTGTGGAGGTGGTAGAAAGATCAGTACTTTTTCTGTTTTTTTTTTTTTTTTTTTTTTTTTTTTTGTGGGGGAGGGAAGAGTAGGTGAGAAGGTATTTTTAGGATTTGTGAAGATCTTGTGTATGCTGATGAATTTCAAGTTGCATTTGTCCAAACTCACAGGATGTCAAGATCTAGAGTGAATGCAATGTAAAGGATGGGTTTAGTGTGATGTTAATGAATGTTCATGGGTTGTAACCAATGGTAGGCTATACAGATGGTAGGAGGACCCATACCTTTGGAATGGTGGAAGGTATGTGGGAAAATTACTATTTATTCTGCTCAATTTTACTGTGAACCTAACACATCACTAGAAAACAAAGCTTATTAATTTTTTAGCAGCCATAAAAATGCAATATAGATTTTCTACATAGATTTGAGAGGGGAAATTAATATTACCTAATGCATGTTAGTTGAATTTCATTTATTACTTGAGAAGATATACTGCATCTTATTTACATTAAGATAATTTATTATTGTAAGAGAATGTTTTAGAAACTTTTTTCCAGCTCTTTAAGATTAATATTTTAGACCTTTAATCTTTTATTTGGAATGCCTGTCATTTTTGAAATGATGAAGAACTTTTAGTCCTAAATACAGTTATGGTTTTCTTTGGGGATCTGACGATGAAGGATACATGACATTTATTATCAGCTGGCAAAATAAAAGGTCTGAGTAATAGTGAGATAAATCTAAATATCTTTTCACCACATTGTTGGGCTCTTTCTCTTAGCTATTTTCTGTTAGCCCTGCAGGTAGCAAAGTGAAATTATTTCTAATGCCATTAAAATGTTCTTTGCACTTCAAGTGCAAATGCTGATTTGTTCTTAGTGTTTCTCTGAACAGAACAATTGTCTGAAAATAATGTCTGGCCTGTCTTTTCAGAGAAAGGTTAACAGAGAATAGACTCAAAGCACAGACACAAAACTCTTTTCTCTGCATTCTTCGCTTTGGAAAACAATTTAAAGTAGTTGAATTACTTACGAAAAGTACATGGAAATGACAGCCCTCTTTCCTGTGTCTTGCTCCTTACAGTTTATTAAACCAGTTATGGCACTGCTGACTGTTGGTCTTTTATTCCTTAAAATACCACAGAGAAGTGCAATCTTCTAGAACAAACTACACTTTGGCCTTGTAACTTTTTATTCTTTAGTGATTGTCAAACTTTGTGGTGAAGGCTACAAATGATTTCTTCATAGATAACACCTAAGATGCTGAATTCACATTGAGCTAAAGTTCCCCAAGACTTTCTAAAATTTGAGATAATTTTATTGAAGAATTATTGTACAATAAGTGGCTTTCACATTCTGTTAAATGCATTATCATACATTCAATATTACAAAGATGAGGAGGCTGGAGGAGATGCATATTATTTTAAATTAATTAAAATGTCATAATAACTAATTGTTGACAAAAGCTACTACAGGGTATAGTAACCAATCTTAAAAATTTTGTATAACAAAACAAATGCAAGACAATATGCTAAAAGCTTCTTGTTTTTAATGATTTGGGGTCATTTCTTATTCAAACATTATTTGATAAAAGCATTTTTTAAAAAAAACCTTATGGCAAGTTTTCTCAGGATTCTCTTCTCATTGAAAAGTCTCTGTAAGTTATGAACTATAGATGGTCATGGAACATTTTGATGCTTTTAAAGCAGAAACTCTGTAACTTGACGCTATCCTCAATTTAAGTAGTATATACTTTCAAAATATACAAAGGCAATTTTATTTGTCTAAAATTTGAATATCTATCTTTAAGTTTATTGTACAACCCAAACAGTTTGGACATTTGGCTTTATTTCAAATATGAGAACATGTCAGACTCATCTTAGTGAACTGAATGACAAATTGAAAGCCAACAACTTTCATACAACTGGTTAAGTTAATTTTCTGTTGTAGTACCCTAAAACCTTCCCTGGGTAACCATTTATTTATTGTGATGATTTCTAACTAGTCAGTTGGAAACACGAGTAAAAGAAGTACACAGAAGTAATAGGTATAAAAATATTCTTCAAAACCACTTACCATGGATCTTACTGCAACTTTACCAAATCAACTTTTAAGAAAAGACTATATTGATCAACCATGAGTTCAAGTTCAGTATTGACAACCAGCACACACACACACACACACACAGCCCACACACGTGCACGTTACTTTGCATTTATAATATTTTTCTCACATAACTTTTGCTGCTGGTGATGGACTGCAATTTTTGGCTCATTTTTCTCATGGTCCCATGACTGTTATTATAGTCCCAAGAATCATATTTTGGGTGTGATATGCATGTTTCCATACTCATGTTTTTCTATGTCTTTTCTTTCCCCTCAGGAATATTCCTTTCAGTCTTCTGTTTGCATAGCACGGGTGAGAATCCACCACAATTATGGAAAATAGAAAGAGAACTTAAGAAGGTAAGCATTTACCTACATTAGTCAAGGTTGCCAGCACTTTCTTTGACACTATGATATGAAAGTATTAACCTTATACATAAGTACAGATTACCCTCAGAGATTAAATCTTTTCTTCTTTGGTCTTCTATTCCTTTAAAAAACAACTTCCTGTCAACCAGGTCTTATTGAGGATAGAGGAAATGCGAGTAGTCAGATTGTATAATATGCAGAAAGAGAACTAACAAAATGCTGAAACAAGGACACGGGTTGACCCATTTTAACAATGAGATGTACTGTTGAAAACAAACTTAACAACCTCGGGGGGGTGGGGGTGGGAGTTGGGGTGGTGGGGAGGGAAGGGATTTTAGGGAAAAAACAAAGGAGGGAGTAACAATGCTCCATAGGAAATGTACTCATGTAACTGTAACCCATCTGTATACTATTTTTACAATAAAACAATAAAAAAACAAGAACAACAAAAAAGAAAGAAAAGGCTATGAATCCAGAGTCAAACTTGAGATACACAAGAATGAATGTTTTGTCACTGTTATAAGTAAAGAGCATCTCTGTCTTCAAGTTGCTAAAATCCTAGTAGAGAGAATTAACCCTTTAGCCTTGTTAAGAATTTACTAGAGTCTATTTGCTTGAAATACTATATGACTGATTATACTGTTTGTACATTTAGATAGTAATATCTTTCTCCAAAGAATTGACTATATAGAAATAATTTTGCATGCATTTTAGGTTTGTACTATAAAATATATTTATTTCAACCACACACTTGATAATACCCAATGCAATAGATTTTTAAATGCTACCAAAGTTGCATCCACCTAAAACTACTTTTAAAAACCTAGACATACTTGTCATAATTAGTGCATCCTTTCATAATTTATACCTACATGACTTCCTAATAATGAATTCTCCTGAAAAGACATTAGGTTTGCTAATAACACTCAGAATTCCTCATGGGCCCAAGCAGAGTGAATGAAAATTAAAGCAAGCAAGCATAGCCGATTTCCCTCTATCTTAACACTGATTATTTTGAACCACCATATAAGAAACTTCTCCCTCATTACCTATTCAGTCATTTCAAAAATACTGTTGAAATTGAGGCATAACACATACACAATTGAGTTAAATTATCCATTATTTCAAAACAAGCTTCTTTCTCACCTCCTTTCTCCAAAATTATTTATAGGGTAAAACATTTGAAAATGAAATAACATAATAAGGTGCTCTAAATGCTTCTTTACCAATGTATCTGTATACTACTCATGCACATATATGCATGAATGTCTACTCAATGTGCTAAGATAAATCAATGAAGAGTAGAATCCAGGAATAACTTCAGTTTTTCGTATTTGATGTTCACTGAACTAGACAAATGTATATACTCATAGAAGAGAGTATTATGAGTGAATTTTTGAAGAAGGACTTCCATGTAAGCTCAAATTTATCTATCTTATTAGTTTATTCAATCACAAAAATTACAGAACAACTGTTTTGTATCTGCTATTGGTTTAGATACAGTGAACAATATGCAATGTATTATAAGGTTCATTCTGCTTTGCCAGAATTTTATATCCACATACTAGATACTATTTTTAATAGGAATATACACAAGAAACTAAGGCAGATGGTAAAAAATCAATGATGAGTCATATTAAGTAGGAGAGACAGTCTTACCCTGTCTTCAAAAGCTAACATGGAAACAAATATGTGTCATAAAGAACCACATGATTGTTCTACTTGAGTGTGACAAGGGTTAAGTAGCAGGACCAACTAATTAAAAGGCTGCTATTTCATGGTGATAAGAAAAACACATGGAGCTAACACCAGTAGGACTCTCATCTTTTGATACTACCTTGAGAATTTTGTCTGTAACACACACAAAAAAATAAGAAAATGTTCTAAACTCTTTTTCCATGCAGATAATTGGCTAAGATTTGGTATACACTCTCTTGTGAGTTGTTTTGTAGATGCAAGCAGAGGCATGTACACTGTACAATGTAAAAAAAGAATTCTGCACTTCATACTTGAAGAACAAATTTTGCAAAAATTGAAATGGAACCTTTCCAAGGTGACAAACTGTGATATCCTTTCTCAGCAAGTAGGAACTGTTTTCTTTCACTCCTGAGATTTTCCTGAAATGCTTACACATCATTTTGTGGTTTGGGACAAATAATGTGCCAAATGTTTGAGAAATTCTGCTGTCATGCATCCTTTATAGCCATTAATTCCTCTTTTCAAAGTTGGAGGTCTTGGGAACTGTCATAGCTTTACAAGTTCCTACCCTTGTCCTCTGGGTCAGTTTAGTTCTGACCACTACAATTTCCTTCAGTTTTTCTACTGGGATTTAAGACACCATTAAAAAAAGTTTTGTGTCTATGTATGCATATCTGCTACAAACCTGGACTGTCTTTTACGATTTTATAAAGTATGTAGAACTCAAATTCCACTAGTGTTGCCTACTAGGTTAATTTCCTACCAATAAACTTAGGTTCCCTACTAGTTTGTGCTAGCTTCATAATTCATGTGCAAGATAAAATACATAGAGATGTTTTAAACTTCAAAAGAAGAAAATAACTATTACTTACTTTTCATGCAGTTATGGTTCTCTTCTAAGTGACAGGTTTTATATTTTAGAAGGATCAGTGTCACATTTAAAAATAAATTCCCAACTTGAACTTTTTTAAAAAAAATCTTTAAATAGTTGTACAAAAGAGTTGATATTTGACAAAGCAGTTTATGAGTACAGTATATCTTGATCAATGTCACCCCTCTCTCTATTTTCACCTCTCCCTCACCTACCTTTCCCTTCCCTACTATTAATTTTGATTTATAGTGGTATGCCATAGTGTTAAAGGTGTCCATGTAAATATTTAGATCTTGACCCTATTGTCATGGCGATTGTATTTGGTGCTTCAAAATATTGTGGTGCATTTGATTACTATAAATTATTTTCTAAATGAGCAACTAACAACTAATGTTTGCCTTTGCTATGAAGACCTAAAATGAAAAGATTGGAAAAATAAATACCAGAGATAAATATCTCATTTTCTAAAGGCCTGACTTTTAAAACATCTAAATTTTCTATAAAATGTATTGGTTATTAAAATCTGACATTTATTATATACTTCTTGCATTGGATTTTGGATAACTTACACATCTAAATGAAGCTTACAATTTCTTCAATTTACTCTGAATAAAAAAAGACAGGAAATAATGTTTATAAATTTTGGATTTAACCTGGGCATCTGTGATCCAGTCCCTGAATGAATATAGGTCATTATATTTTATGTGACCATGCCTATCATTAAATATAAAACACTTTCTAGATGATTTTGAGGTCAAATTGAATTTATATTACTCTTAATTGAATACAACGATCGTGTCTCTTTTTTCGAATGTGCATTAAGGTGACTTTAGGCTCTTGCTTTTACAAACTCAGAGTATCAACTATTACATAGAATACCACAACTCTATAAAGACACAACATGGAGGAATAAGGATGTAAGTTTGCAAGATCATAATTGTAATTTCATAATTTTGGTCTCTCTTTGAAGAAGGAACGTCATCACGAGGTTGGCTCTCACAGTGGCACTCCGAACACATGTAGGATGCAGGATGTCCAGTGTGGATGATACCATGGCATCCAATGACACTTGATATTGCCTTCTACCTGCTCCACTGAGAAGGAAGTAGAGAGGTATCCCAAGAACGTTCTCCCAAAGAAGTTACAGGGAATAAGAAGAGCATCATCCTAAATCTGCAAGTTTAATTTTTATATTGTTTTCTAGTACTAAGAAGGCTCACTTTTATTGGCCCTGGAAGTATGTCTACAAAGGACCTTACAAATGTATTCCAGGACAAGTTCTGTCATTAGGAATGGCTCAACACATCACCAGGAGGATTCCAGGAGGGCTTTAGTGAAACGTGATTCCTCTTCAAAGCGACTTTCAAAGTGTAAATTATAATGGCATTATTTGGACTTCTTGACAATTTTTGGTGGTATTCAGACTTCAACTCAAGGCTTCACACTTCCATGCAGGCCTCGTATCACTTGAGCTATTCTAGCAGCCTCTTTTCTGCTGTTTATGTTTTGAGATAAGGTCTTGCTTTATACCCAGGACTGACAGGACTAAACTCCTCCATTTTTGCTTCTTTATATCTGAGGAATTGCAAATGTCTGTCACTGCAACCAGCCATTTGTCAAGGTGGTGTCTCATAAGCTTTATACGGCCAGGTTGACTACTAATCATGATCTCCCAGACTCAAGCTCCCTGAAGAGGAGCAGAGGTTGTAGCTATACCACAGACAATCCAAGGTGGACTTTGACACCTGGCTGGTGGTTCTAACTACCAAAGAAACCTGCAGCTCTCACTTGTCCAATACCAGTTTGTGGATTTAGTGATTCCTACTGTGAAGAAGAATATTATTGGAAAAGCTATCCACACTCTGTCTTGTCTGTCTCTCTCTCTTGTCTGTCTCTGTGATTTTAGTATTATTTTTATGCTTTTTATATTATTCCTCTTCTTATCTTTATGTAAGTTTACTTATAGATTTTTATTTATTTTGTAACCAAACTACATTCCTTATTTTGTTATCTTGTGCTATTTCTGCTCCTCTTTCCTGTAGTTTGACTTTCCCTTTTTCTTTTCAGTTACTGAATTATGTTTCTTTCCCTCTTTTAAAAATTTTTTGCAAGATGGACTGGGAAGGTGGCTCAGTGGTAGAGCGCTTGTCTTGCATGCATGAGGCCCTGGGTTCGATTCCTCAGTACCACATAAGCAAAAAAAAAAAAAAAAAAGCCGGAAGTGGCGTTGTGGCTCAAGTGGTAAAGTGCTAGCCTTGAGCTGAAGAGCTGAGGGACAGTGCCCAGGCCCAGAGTTCAGGCCCCACAACCGAATCCCAAAAAAAATTTTTTTTTACAAGAAACCATAAACAGAATATTCGGGAAACTGACTGATCAAAAACACTTAGCCCAGATCCATAAATCCCAGCAAAATTATATAATATTCATGAATAAACTAGACAATATATCACCAGCAAAACTAAAAATTTTATAAAGGAATTAAGTGACAGTGAAAAAAGCCAAATAATGATCATAGTAAAAATATGGCAAGAATTAGAGATATAAATGAAATCAACAGGTGTTTGAAAATCTAGATGAATTCTCACAGAAGGAAAACAAAACAAAAAATAAAAATGAAATAAACAGCAAGAATATACAGCTAACAGGACTAAAGAATAAATTGAAGAATATAAGAAAAAGTTCAATGGAGACAGTAGAAATAAAACCAAATTGAAATCCTTGAAACAAAAAACTAAATTGCCCAAATTTTAAAAAGAAATCACAAAAGAACATAGAAAATACAATGGGAAATTGAAAATAAGAATGTTCAAGATAAAGCAGAGGAACTAGATCAAACAGCCAAAGATATTGAAATACACTTAGAAGATTTCAAGGAGACTTACAAGACCTTTAGAAATCCATCAAAAGATCAAATCTATGGGTGATAGGAGCCATGAGAAAATAAATAAGTAAAAGCTGAGAACTTATTCAACAAAATAATTTCAGAAAACATCTCTAACTTTGAAAATGAGTTTCATTCATTGGATAACTGCATACAAAGCACTATACAAGACCAGAATAAGAAATACTTCTCAACATATGATCTTAAAAGCCCTAAATTTACAGAAGAAAAAAAGAAGGCATATTAGCTATAATTACAGCCTATTAGATAAGAGCAGATATCTGGAGATAAACATACAATGCAAGGAAGGTATGGAAATACATAATTCCAGGCCTGAAGGGAAACAATTGCTAACCTTTACTACTGCACTCCCTGAAGCTATCCTCCAGAATTGATTGAGAAATAAAAACTTTCCATGATAAAGAAATGCTAAAGGACTCCATAACCATTAAACTAGCACTATTAAAGATACATAAGGGAATCTCAGTTTCAGAAAGTGATAAGAGTAATTGTTAACCTATACCATTGCACCCAGTGGAGTTATCCTTCAGAATTGATTAATAAAAACTTCTCATGATAAAGAACTGCTAAAGGACTTCGTAACCATTAAACTAGCGGTATTAAAAATATTTGAGGTACTCAGCCTCAGAAGGGGATTATTGAAAAGAGAAAAATAAACCATACTAGATAAATAGATTAGTAAGATAGGAAGTGGAAAGAAGCAAACATTTTCATGGCATATCTCTCAATAGCATTAAATGTCAATAGGCAAAACTGTCCACTCAAAAGACAGACTGTAGCAGAATGACTTCAAGCTACAACTGCAAACCGAGACTCACTTAATATCGACAAAGAGCTTGATCCGTGAAGAGGAAATTACAATTGTCAATATATATACCCCAATACCAACACACCAAAATTCATTAAAGATACTCTAGAAGTGTTTGCTTATCTGCACTAACAAATAGCCAACACAATAATAAGAAGACTTTTAAACCCCATTCTTACCAATAGGTCATCTGCTCAAAAGATCGGCAAAGAAACCTTGTAATTAAATGAAAACATAGCCCGTATATATGTAACAGACTTCTACAGAGTACTTTACCCACTCAACTCCACAATATCTGTTCATCTCAGAACTTCTCCAAGGAACTTCTCCAAAAATAGACCCTGTCCTGGAAGTGGCACTGTGGCTCAAGCAGTAGAGCGCTCGCCTTGAGCTGAAAAGCTGAGGGATAGCGCTCAAGCCCAGAGTTCAAGCCCCAGGACCGACCAAAAAAAAAAAAAAATGGACCCTGTCCTACAACATACAACAAGTCTGAGTAAATACAACAAAATTGAAATAACCCTCCTGTATTCTATAAAAGAATTAAACTTCAACTCAACGGTACATGATGCTAGAGAAAATATTCAAAGACACGGAGACTGGAAATCAGTGTAGAAAGCAATGAAAATGAAAGCTGATCCTATACAAGTACTTACATAGAGCTGATCCTATACAAGTACTTACACAGAGCACAATAGTGACAAAAAGACAGTTTATAGCTACAAGTGCCTAGATTAAGTAAAATAGGCAGAAATGATTCAAATAAATAACCTTATGATGCAGCTAAAATTTCCAGGAAAACAGAACAAACCCCAACTCCATAGATAAAAGTAGAAACATAGTAAAAACTGGGGCAAGAAATAATGAAGCACACTAGCAAAACTATATAGGGAATCAATGAAAACAAAACTTTCTTTGGAACTTTTTATCTATCTTAGTAGTGCTTTCAGTTAGTTCTCAATCCCTGTTTTCATCTAGTTAGATAGAAAGTCCTAGCTAATTTGACATAAAAAGGAGAGAGAAGATTCAAAATCAACAAAATTAGAGATGAAGAAGGAAATATCACAAGAAATATCACAGAAATTCAAAAGGTCAGGCGGGAATACATTTTCCCCTTTCCTTGCCCTTTATAAATATTTTTAATTATTAATTTTACAATCTAAAATTTTAAACTTTATATTATATTCATCATTTTTAACCAAATTAATTTCTTTTTTTAAAAATTCCTACAGTCATTAAAATATAGTATTTTTCTCTGTAGTAATTTATTTTTACTGTATCTCTTGTCTAATTTGTTTTAATGTTGCTTTGTGCTTTGTTTGCAACACTCTGATGTGTCTTCGAGATTGAGACCACAAGAGAAAGCTTATCCCTAAAAATTTCCCTATATAAAACTAGAAGATATATTCAAACACAACACAGAAATACAAGAAGTATGCAAAAATCAAGGCAACATGAGTTGTATAAAACTTCATAACTCTTTAATCACATAACAGTGGCAAAATATTAAGTGATGATATTCCACATGGCCACCAATTTTATTCTCTAACATGTTTAATCAGCCTTTAGTTCCATTTGGGAGGTTTTGTGAAACATCGTAGTTTTAGTTCAGAAATTCAGTTTTACTTTTAATACGACTATTTACATTTGATCTAGATATCACTTCTAGCTTCTCAAACATTGGGAATGGGATGGTGAAAACTCATTTTATGTTCTTGTCTACTAATTTTATACCTCACTCATTTCTACCTCACTCATTTCTGCATTCATTTCATTTGCCTGATTCTGATCTCAAGATTCATGTTATTTTCTTACTTTCTTGTAATTTTGATTAGGTGCTGAACTACATGAATATTCTGTGGTGGTGAATGGAAGTTTATGTTTCCAGTATTCTACAGCTATGTGCTATAAATGATTCAGTTACCTGGAAACAGTTTAGATTTTTTTAATCTTTTACACTTGTGTTAGATGGGGATGGATAATCATTTCCATCTAAATGGCAAATTTCCCTCTTTTTTTCTGTAGTAATTTTTCTGTAGTAATTTATTGTTCTTTGTGCCTAGAGAAGATATTCTTAGTGTACTCACTAAGACAATCTGAACAGTGTTTATTAATCTGGCTTTTGGGTACATACAATCATTTTGCACTCCAAAAATGGTTTCTTTTAGCATTTGCTGCTATTTCTTTCCTGGATTCGAGGCATTTCTTTATTTGAAAGCATTGGGTGAGGAGACAGAGCCTCTGCAGATCTCCTGCATTCTTCACAAAGCTTTTCTTCTTTTAAATATTCTTCCCTGAGCGCTCTACTCATCTTGACTTTGTTGTAATCCAAGTTTTATCTTTCAGCATTTGATGCTGACTTGGTTTCCTGTCTTTGAACCGTGGCCTAAAACTTTCTAAAGCAGTAAGTGGAGCAATCCTAAGGCTGTCTGTTCATTTCCCATCTCTCTCCTTCCTTGTCTCTGTATCCCCATCCTGAGGCCCTCATTTTACAGACTTTGTTTTCATATTTGGTTATTTCAAGTGGGAAGAGAAAATCTGTTCTGTTACTCCATCTTGTCTGGAAGCAGAAGTCTCACACGATATTTTGGTGCACAACTAGCCTTTTTCTACATTTTTTTCTACTCTTAGGTTTTTCTTTTCCTGATTGTTCTTTATACATAAGACACATAATTCTTTTCATTTTTTTTCTCTATTATTCTTCCTTTTGGAAGTGAGTATCTTTGTACCGAAACCCTTTTTTTGTGATTTTTGCACATACCTAGTTTTTGCTTTGATTTGAAAATTCCTATAGAAACAATTTTGAAAACTGAGATAATATTTTTAACGTGATTAGTATAACATTGAAGATTTACCTTAACAACAAATATATGTCTCTCCTATACCCTAAACTAAATTTTCCTAAAATCCTTTCCTGATAGCTTGTTTTAATTTTTTTTTTCATGTCAGGAGTTTATTTACAAACATATCTAGTATTCTGAGTTGGATTAATTTTTTTCTAGATATTATTGAGATGGAATTTAACCAAATTATGTTCATCTAAAAATATGAGTTTATTGGACTTTATTGCTTGTTTCCCACTTTTGTGGTAGTTTGTCAAATATTTAAAAATTTGCAACATAATAGTGTATAATATGTTAAAAAGATATAATTTGATCTCATTTGTATAGCTTTAGCAGGTATTTCTATTTCTTTTTAAAGGTCTACCAAATTTTTCTTTGTTAATAACTTTTATTAGAATGATATGAACATCTTCTCTGAGGTCATAGTTATATTTGGTTCTAGTTGTACTTTTATACTTGCTGCTATAGTATGTTGAGAGATAGTTTATTTGTTACATATTGTAAAATAAGAACCTGATCTAAGTCTTCTACATAGTTCATCTGTTATTTTTCCATATTTACCATTCTTAAGAATATTATACGTATGTGTATCTAATTTGAGTAGCTGGGCTTATCTCTATAGGATTTCTACTAATTACATGTATCTATAAAAATCAGTTCAAGGGCTGGGAAGGTGGCTCAGTGGTAGAATGCTTGCCTTGCATGAATGAGGCCCTGGGTTCCATTCCTCAGCACCATATAAGCAGAAAAGGCCGGACCTGATGCTGTGGCTGAAGTGGTAGAGCACTAGGCTTGAGCTGAAGAGATGAGAGACAGCGTCCCAAGCCCAGAGTTCAGGCCCCACGACTGGCAAAAAAAAATCAATTCAGAATAAGTAAACTGATAATAATGACCAGTGCACCCTGGATGAGCACAGAGTTTTCTTAATTCAGATAAGCACTGCTGTATCTATCTGCTATACTTACACATCCCATAGGACATAAGCCATTGTTTACATGCTTTTGTGTGGATATTTATAACAGGAAATAGCATGCCACCTTTTCTTCCTTATAGTTTCTAGGATTAGTGGCTTTGGTTTGCCCAGGACCACCATAATCTCAGAAATTGAGTGAGATGCCTCTGGCATCCAAAGCTAATTTTTGTTAGCTGGGTGAGAGTCTAGGATTCAATTGGACAAAGACAGGCCTTTATACAGATGAATGAGCTTGAGATGCATGCTAGTAAGGTTTACCCTTTCACTATCTCAGTGAAAAAAACATTCCCAGATAGATTCAATGATGTGGATGAGCAAAATACCTCACTCATATTACTTGATATTTATTGTTAATGAAAAGACGTTTTTGACTGAGAGAATGATATCCTTTGAATAATTTGTGCTTCATATCTAAACTACTTGGTAAGTGAAAAAGAATACTGCAATGTAATTGCAATGTAATGTGGCCATGTATTTTGCTTTATGCATTAAAAAAAATACCTCGATAAGATTCATAGAAATCACCAATATGACAAAGGAATTGTGACACAAATTCTCATTAATATAGGTAGATTATTTCCAATTAGCTCAGAAACTTTAAACCCATAGAAGACATAGTTTTAAAAAATTTACACACAATACCCAATATACATAATGCTCGTGAGTGGTGAGTTTTACAATATTTTTTGCTATCAGTGCAATAGATTGACACAAAGAAAATATCCTACTGTCATAAAAATACATCGTCCTAGTGTTCTGAAGTTTAGAAGGTGTGCTTTGGTGTGAATTCAGTGAGGCCAAGGTGTGAGAGGTCCAGAAGCCCCGATGCCTTCTCCTGCACTTCCAGTTTCTACATGGCTGTCAGGGTTCTATGTGCTGGCTCTTTCTATGTGGTGCAGGCCAGAAGCAACAGAATCTTGTGACTGCTTTCAGCTCTCGGTCAATATGTCATCTTTATCTTTCTTAATAACTCCTATGAAGAAAGACATTGTGATTACCAGGGGCTCATCCTGTTAATTCCCCTATCTCAAGGCTTTTAACTTAAGGCAGGTCTTTCTTTCCACCTCAAGTAGCACAACTGGTTTCTGCGGATTCCATGGTGGACATCTTTGTGGGTGGTTGCTTGGTCTATTATATTAACCATACATGTTCCTGCAATGAAGCTGAAGGTAACAATAGCCAAAACAAACCAAAACTTTAAAAGAAAAAGAATTATTTTAACAGCACCCAGGAGTGAAGCAATCAAGCAATAACCCTGTCCTTATATGGACTATTCCACAGTCCCAGTTCTCTTCCTCTGAAAAGCTACCCAGTGTTCAGACAGATGCTGAGCATGTGAGCACTAGCTTTTTGGTCTCCTTTGCATCTGCTCCCTTAGAATTTTTCTGATAGAATTCCAAGTTTTCCCAGCTCTGTGGTGTCTCTGTCTGCATGCATTTTCTGATAGAATTCCAATGTTATTCAAGATAATTAGCCCTCAGATAACGATTCTGAGCCATGAATCCAATTCTTTTGAAATCAGAAGGAACGCCACACCCACATTCTACAGAATCCAGATTGGCTTCTGGTTTTCTCTGTTCACATTCTACATCATTCATATGGGGCTTACTTTGTACCATTTGTTTTTTTTCCCCCCCCTTGGAGCTAACTTTAAATCCTGGTAGAACAATTTCGAGGAGCTTGATTTAAAGACAGTGATTCTAATTCAGTGTCTATCACATGATATCACAAACCTGTATTTTAAGCAAGTGACCCCTGCTGACCTTGAGACAGATTGCATGTGACATATTTCTACAATCTGGCAGATAAAGGTGGTCCTGACATGGCAAAAATTAGGATATCTGACATTTGATGGACAGAAGGGATTTAAATGATTTGAAGAAGAGCTGAAGAATATGCTTCTCCATATCACTAGCGTATACAGTTGTAGGACTTGTCTAAGTTATATAATAATTTTGTGACATAAAAACATAAATGGGTGGGGCGACCAAGCCTGTAATCCTAACTACTCAGGAGGCTGAGATCTGAGGATCGTGGTTCAAAACCAACCCCTGGCAGGAAAGTCCATGAGATTCTTGTCTTTAACAAACTACCAGAAAACCGGAAGTGGCGCTGTGGCTCAAGTGATAGAGTGCTGCCTTGAGCTGTAGAGCTCAGGGACAACACCCAGGCCCAGAATTCAAGCCCCATAATCAACAACAAAAAAAAAAAAAAAAAAAAGAAAAGGACATAATAGGAACTTCCAATAAATGTTAAAAGATACAGAGTGCTGAGGTTTGGATAAGGGCTTTTCAAGGTACTGTAAACTGTCTTCATCATCTTTATTATCACTCATAGTCTGCTTTTGTGGGATATAGAAGACATAGATTAGGGCCTGGGAAGGTAGCTCAGTGATAGATTGCTTGCCTTGCATGAATGAGGCCCTGGGTTCGATTCCTCAGCACCACATAAGCAAAAAAAGAAAAAAGCCGGAAGTAGCGCTGTGGCTCAAGTGGTAGAGCACTAGCCTTGAGCTGAAGAGCTGAGGGACAGTGCCCAGGCCCAAATATAAGGCTCTGCAACAGGCAAAAAAAAAATAAAATAAAATAAAGAAGGCATAGATAACAGAATCTAGTCCTCTTCAGAAGTTGCTAGAACACCCTCATTTTTGTATTCCATTTCAATGTTGCTGAATGAAATGAAAATTTCAATTTGCAAAGGAGGCAGGCATATATTGCATTTGTTCAGTAAAGAATATTTTCATCAGAACAAACAGAAACAGAAACAAATTCTTTAGTTCTCTCCCTTAATTCTCTTTCCACACCTTCCCCCCTTCTCTTTTCCTCTCTTTTCCATGTATCTGTCTTCTTTTTGTTTTTGCTTTTCCTCTCCCTTTTCTTTTATTTCCTGAATCCCTCTATAGGCTGGCTAATGACATCAAAATATGAGTGGAGTCAACAACAATGAAGCTTCACTTGACTGTTTCTAGTTTTTTCTAAGCATGATTTGTCCACCTTGTGTTCCTAATTCTTGTTAGACTCTTAGGTATGATTATGTGTTTGACTTTTTTTCCTGCTATTCCTTTGAGGACTATGGCTCAATTATTTCTTTATTTTTTCCATTATGGAAATATTTAAAATATGACATAATGTCTTAAAATCATTGTGATACATTGCACCATGGTATGGTTTTGAAGACATATATTATTTATAACTTTTCAAACATAGTCAATATCACTTTCAAATAGGTGATGTTTAACATCCTTTAACTCATTACTAAAATTCTCACTTCTATTTATAAATACCCAAGTAATAATTTTATTCATTTTTACTCATATAAATGAGTGTGTATTTGTTGCTATTGTCAGCCAAGTACTCTGTCAAATCTTGTACATAAACATAAAGTCTAGTTGAGTAGATGGAGAAGCAAAGATGCCAAAAATATCACAGTACTATTGCTTAAGTTTTGGTATACATAAGAGACAGGGTAATGATGATTATTCAGTACCAGCAGCTCGTCCTTAGTCATGTGTTTATTAATACATGTAAGCCAGTAAAGATATAAAACAAAAATCACTCAATGATAAGAAAATATTCTGTAGAAAGACCCAGCAATTTGATCATATTGTACTCCAGGGTTGTAGCAAAGATTGATGACGGTGCATACATGGATAAAGAGTTCACACAAATAGATCAAGAGCATGAAGACCTTTGTAAGCCATTGGAAGGAGTTTGGATATGTACTAGAAAATCAAGTAGGTAGATCACATGTATCTTGTTGGTTATTCTTGTTGTTTTATCCAAGAAAAAGAAAAAAATGAGAAGTAAGCCATAAAAATAGAATTCAATCATGATTTTTTTTTTGTGAGAGACTCTGTGGTTCTTATCTGTTGAACTTTCTGTTGCCAATGATTGTGTCTCACTGTATTTACCTGTAAAGGCCTTTATTGCTTTAAAAGTAGTTGCTGGGAAGCAATCACAAGGAATAAGCTCTCTCTTCTTTTAGGATACACACTAATTTTTTTTTTAGATCTTTAAATAATAACAGGCAGTGAGCTGTGGAGAGGAATTATAGGATCAGGAAGGAGAGTAGCCAGGCACCCTGTTATAAAATAAAGCGAGACATTGTCTGCTGACCCAGGTAGGTAAGGTCTATGTGGGGCAGAGGAAGCAGGTGAACTGGCAGTCATGGGCCCGAATGGTCTCTTCCCTTTGTCCTGGTTCACAAGTGAGCTTTATCTTTTAATGAGATCTCAGCCATTAGGAATCCTTTCTGGATGTGCTAAGGATTAAGTTCTTTAGACATTTTCCCATTTTCCAATACTTTAGCTTCTATCAGCATATTGCATTTCTAATGTTACCATAGGCAAGACTAGGAGAACCATACTGCCCCTCTTTGAGTGAATTCTGCAGGCTTGCCGAAACCGCCAAAGAAATCCCTACTAGTCCATTTAATTTGGGCTGGAACAACAAAGGAAGCAGAAAAATCAGAATGTCTCAAGTGAAAGACAAAAGCAAACGAGAGAATGCTATGTTTTCAGTATTCCGGCAAAGAACACACGAGTTGAAATGCACTGCAATATCTGCACTAATATTCATCACAATTTGATTTTTTTTCCACTTGGATAATGTAGACAATTTAACAAGGCACAAAATGAACCTATTTTTGTATTGGAGATACCTGTCAATTTACTTTTCCAATTCATGTTATCATTATTAGCTACTTCATACCTATAAAGACTTTATCCTCCTGATGCAGCGATGGAATATCACAAAACTGGTAAGCAATTTCAAGCTCCATGTTCTGAATTCCTGTCTAAAATGAACCAGGGCCGCATATGTGAAAAAAAATAACAAGACACAGTAGCACTGAAGCAATGGTGGCCCATGGCTGTAATACAAGCAACACAGGACATGGAGGCTGGATTTGATGACCATTCAGGCAGGAAAACTTGGGAGAGCCCTTCCTGAAGCAATCTTGGGAGCAGTGTGCTATGTCTGTGTGGGTGCTGAGATTAGAAGGGTCCTGACTGCAGAGAGGCTCCATGTGCATGGAGGGAATCTGGTGGGTTAACCCTGTAGCCCCAGCCACGTTTGCAAGACTGAAAGCAGGTGGAATGCTACTCAGATGCATGCCTGCCCAGGTGGAAAGATTTATTCTAAGAGATCCCAATGAAAATAAGGTTGGAGGCATCCCTCAGCAGTACTGTGCCAACCTAGCAAGTGGGAGGTCCTAAATTCAAACACTAGTATGACCAAAAAATGATAGATAAAGTAGTGCTTAACCTAGTGAATGTACATTTGCTTAAGGTATGAATCATTCATGTTGTGGAGAAATAAGTCACTAATTGACATTGGGTGGTTGGGTAAAAATATTTCATAAGCAAAATGTAGTAAGATTTATAGAAATTGAGTGAATAGAGTAGTTTTGGAATGAAGGAGAGTGGATATTTGTCACATTCAGAAGTTTTGCAGACATTTCTCTCTGGGTTAGTTTCAAACTATGAACCTCCAGGTCTCAGCCTCCTGAAGGGAGAGGCTAGAATGCCAGATGTGAGGCACCTGTGCCCAGCCAGTAAGACTTTATTCTTGTACAGTTATGTATGTTGCTATACCCATCTTATGGAATATGTATGTTAAAATGAATTTTTTCATGTTTACTTTTCTTTGATCAGAACAAACTGATGTGAGCTTTATCACCAGTCTGGAATAGTCACTTGGACATAAAACAGAGCATAGACTTATCAATCCAGTCAAGTTTTAGGCCTACATAGCATAATCAGCTTATAGGACAAAGCCATAAATCCATGGCATGAGTCTCTGAGGAGTGTCAGGAATCCTTTGGGACCTGTTCAAATCACTGCTGCCCAGAAGCCCGAGGGTGAGCTGTCTTCAGGGCAGTGGTTTCAACCTGTATATCATGTGCCTGCAAGTCTCATCAAATTACACATTAGTTTATAAGAGAAAAAAAATCAATAAGCGCATAGGCCTACGTACTATTGGGTTTTGTCTAGAGCTCAGGTTGTGCAATTCGAGCAGGAATCTACAATGTCTGAGTCCCCCAATTCACCCTGAGCCTCTAACTAGACCAGATCTTGGTCTAGTGTCAACATACCAAGAAAGGGTGTTGTACAGAGGAGAGACTCTGTGATAGCAGGGGTTTATCTAAAGTGTGGCTTGCATGGTATCAGTAACTCTAACAGAAAAACCAAGAGCGCTGGGTGGAAAGGGGGAGCTTGTGTATTCTCCACTTCACATTGATGCAGTCAGTCCCATAGCCTCTTTTTGTCTCTTATTCTTTCCAGATTTGTGGCAACACAAAGGATAAAAGAAGGGTAAAATTGTAATGTAAGCTAATAGGTGAAGGAATAGGATCCAGAATAGGAGAGGTGACTGGATGCTTTCCAGAAAACTTCGATGTTGGAAAAAAGTTCTCATTCTAATGGAATATATTCGATGTGTGAAATTTAAACAGGAATGAAAATCCCTGCTTTCTTATATACTTTAGGCACATTGTAGCTGCAGGGATTCTCATTCTAGAAGATCTCGGGCACCCCTGGTGACTGTCATTTCTTGATAATTCCAGCTAGCCACTCTCTGATTCATGGATATTTAGATATCTTACATGCATTTTTTCTTAACCACTGAAAAGAGTACCAAATTCAGAAAATTAAACATTAGGTGTAGACATTAGGCATTTTATGCTAGGAGAAGCAAACAGTTGAGAAAATAACGATTTGCATATTTTAACAAAACTTGATAGGTGATGTACATGTATATTATGTATTATAGACATATTCCTGGATAAATATTGAAATGTCTCAAATAAAATTTTTGAGCTCAAATGCTTGAACTTCACTTATATGAACACTGATGCATGAGACACTGTAGTGAAGAGGAAGAATGTGAGTTTTAAATATTTCAGTCTGGGGGAAAAGGTGATTAGGTATTTCAGGATCATAACTTTGTGTTATTATAGTCATTTTTTTAGATAGGGGTTTAAAATTATATATAAGCTTTATCATGAGTTTTAGTTTATTGAAATGCAAAATAACCCCACTGGTGTGAATAAGACCTTCAGTCTTTCAGAGAGCATCTATTTTTTATTGTTTTATTCTACTGTATTGATTTCATCAGAATTTTACCCATAATGCCACACATGAAGGGTATCATATCAGTGGAAATCCTTCACCTGCCCCTGGCCCAGAAGGTCACTTCGCTCTGACTTCCGGTTTATGAGGATCACATGCTTCATTTGGCATCTTTGTCAAGTACACCATGATTTATTATATATCATGGGGCTTAGCTTGCTTGCACATAATCAGCGGTCCCCAGAAGGCTCTGGAAACTTCTAAGTCTTAGCACTTACAAGATCATTAGATTTGGAGTTTAACACTAGCTTATGGACTTTAAAAAAATAATGGTAAGCATTTCTCAATTTTTATAATGTGAGGCATTTTGTAAATAAGTGTGATTATAGTAGACACATTTTTTAAAAGCCTGGCTCCATGATTTGAAGTTAACTAATATGTTGCTAATCAAACCATGAATTCCACCATGAAATTATAAGCTTCTCAGAATTTAAATTCATTTGAAAGTTGTATAAGGTCACTGTTATTGATAGTGCAATGAAATGCATTTGAAATAGTGTGTCATAAAATAGAACAGTAAGGGAAGCAAAGATGATTAGTCAGATGAGTTAGAGAAATGTTGTGTAACATACATTTAATAGCATGTGCAGCCAGTCGCTGAGATCTGCTTACATTTTACTATATTGAAGATGTAACAAATGTTTCCATAAATTTAAAACCTATTACATTTTATTTAATTCTCCCTAAACCTATTAGACAATTCTTTTTTTTTCATGGGTAGTTGGTTTCTATTTGGCTGAATTCTTATTAGGACAGATTTGGGGGCATGTTAGCATAAACATTTTAAACTTTGATATATATGATATGCAATTCTCAATATTGTTCCTTGCCACTTTTCTATTATCTTAAAGATCATATTTATTTGTGAGTCTGGTATATTTTTAGTGTGTGAGCCACCAGTGCACTATTATTAATAGAAAACTCATTTATGAAAGCTAGACTGCATTTTGGACTGAGCATAATGGTATTGTACCACCCAATCTACAGACACAGCAAAGCCAATGGAGAGGCTGCTTTTAGTAATCTTACAGACTACAGGTTGTTCAAGCCACATTCTGCTTCACCAACTGTTCAACTAGAATAATCTGTGTGTTGTGCCTAAACAGATATAGCCAGTGAGATTCTACAAAAAGTAGTCATGAGAACTTATTTCAGAAGATGAGAAAATTAAATCCATATTTGCCTTCACATCCACTCTGGAAATCCCTGTCAAACATCCATCCAACAGAAAAATTGTGACCAAAACGACTAAGGAATGAAGCAGTTCATAGATGACCATAATCTATAGACAGAGAAGAGACAGGTGCTGTATCACTAGATACTGTGTGGTAAGATAGTTTATTAGCAAAAGGAATGGTTGTATTATTTCTGGCACCGATGAGCAAGTAGGCCAGTGTATTAAGGAAGCTTTGCTCCACAAATTTAGAGATTAAGGCTGTTACCACATCACTGCTCTGCCCACTGGGCTGTATCCTTACAACTAGCTTATGGTTGAAGATACAGACATTGGAAAATCTTATGTCCAGAAGTGAAGTCTGGAGAAGAGGCACATACCAGAGATCTCTAATGAGTCTTCCTTATGTGAAGACATAGCATGCGATTGGTCAGAATCATATTCTATGCCCCAATTGGGTTGGAAGGAAACAACATCAATCTTTAGAATTAGAATTTTCACCACATGGAAGATGGCTTGTGTATTTGCAAACTGTGAATAATCTTTTCTGTATTTGTCCTCTGTGAACATCTGGCTTAGCTCACAGAAAGCCAGATGTTCTGCTCTGCAGGGCATCCCAGAGTCACACCTCAGAGGAGCATGGGATCGTGAACTCCTTGAGCTGATCAGGCTCCCTTACCTTAGGGTTTGGATTTGGATACCCAGAGATTATCTTTTTTTAAAAAAATTACATGTTTTTTTTTGTTGTGAAAATACTGTACAGAGGGGTTACAATTACATAGGCAAGATAATGAGTACATTTCTTATCAAGCATTGTAACCTCCACCTTTGTTTCCCCTTCCCATCCCTTCCCATCCTCCCCCTGCCCCCCCACCCGATCCTCCCTGCCCCCCCCCCCCACCAAAGTTGTAAAGTTCGTTTTCGACATAAGGACTTATCTTAAAGCTCACCCAACCTACATATTTGCATGTCAAGGCTAGCTAGTATCTTCTTTGACAATATAATTCCTTGGTAGATTCAGTAGGCTTTTGCTCAGTGATTTGCTGTTGGTATATTCTCTGAGCAGATAATCCAGAACACACGTTGGACACAGTGTTTGTGTAGGTTTCCCCATTCTCTTTCTTTGCCCTGTTACTCCCACCACCAGTACACTAAAAGAAAATACATTTTGTACATTGGGGGACCTTCACAATGATCTTTATATCATGGTCTGCCTACCTGCCTCATCGTTGCTTAGCATCTGATACACCTCTCCTGCCTGTCCTGTGGATTTTGACCTCTAATTCAAGAGCATTTGTTTCCCATCTGCTATGCTTCTCCTTTTTGTGTGCTGTCCTGTAGACTTAGAATTTACTCAGGCAAACTTTGTAGTTGTATGATTTCTTGTAAGAAGTACAGCTGTATCCACATTATTTGCAAATGTGTCTGTGTCTATCCATCTATACATCCACTCTTATAAAACCTCTAGCCTTTCTGCTTCTCTTACTAAGACTTTTCAGAGCTTCTCAAGACAGAGGTTTGCACAGGGAGGCAGTATTTCTCATTTGGTTTTGGTGCTGAACTTCCCCCCACTGCTAGCATAGAACTTTTAATGGAAGATACTTCTAAAAGCTCTGGGTCTCTGTTTCCTATGGAGCCTGCTATTTAAGAGCCATGGGTAATAACTGCCCTAGTTGCAAAGCATTTTACTTGTTCAGATCTGCGAGGCCCTCACTTACTAAGCTCAATCTGTCCACGCTGGAAGTGCTTCCCTTATTCTCTCCTGTGGCTGTGTGCAGCCCGGCTAGAATGTACAGCTCATCTCTCCCTGGGGCTTCTCCACAAGTCGAAGAAACAGCCAGTGAAGAATCAATAATTGGACTTTTCTTAGCATTTTTCCTAATGTTACCGTACCCATTGACATGTGATCTGCTTTTAAGACACAACAGGGGATACATTTGCCAAATTTTAGTCCAAGTATTATAAGCTTTCAGGCTACAATAGCTTCAAAGCACGAAAATATGCCACTGTACCAATTCCACTAAGCAAATGCTACACATTAGACCCCGTTATTTGAGACACCCAAGTCCATGTTTGTGAGAGCAGGACTTCTGGGAGTACTTGCAAGCACAACAACACACACAATTAGAGTGGATTGATGATGTCCCAGATGTTCGATGACAACCTGGTCGGGACTAGAATGGCGTCAGAGAGTTAGACCCCATCGCTGATGTTTCCTGTGATTCTCTGACCAAATGATCTCTGAAGGTCCAATCATTGGGCGGTGCTCCCATCCATGGACAGACCAAAGCCAAGGGGCAAGTCTTTCTTCAAAACCACTTCCTAGAGGGGCCATGGTTACTTCCCATTAGACATTGGGGAGGGAGGGATTTTAATTTCTATTCTCTGCCACTTCTGCAACTGTGCATGCAAAGTGATCAGCTGGAACACAAACAAGGCAGAGCTCTAGGTGTCTCAGCAGCTCAGTCCACCCGCCACAGGCATTGGAGTTTCCCTTAATTTCGCCATCTTAGCACCTGAAAGCAACAGAGTCGCCACTTTATTTTCCAGCTCTGTGCAGTTCCTTCCCTGTTTGCATTTCAAAATGGAGGACGCTGTCTTTAGAGAACAAAGTTGGACCTGGCTTTCACTTTATGCATATACATCCTCTTTTGCTGTTGTTGGAGATAGGGGAAAAAAAGACTTTTAAAATTGACTCTGAGGCTCAGACGTGAACAACTAAGTTAGGTAGCACTGCATCTATTTGATTTCCCCTGGGGAGGCTCTGAGCCAAACAAGGTAATGAGTAGACCAAATTGGAGCTTAATGTTAACATTTCTTGTTAGAATGGGAAGCATCGGTTCAGGAAACGGGGAGACAGCTGAGAATCCCCCCCCACACCCCGTGAGCCTACACAGCCTCCTCGGGGAGAACAGGCTCAGGAAATTGGCCTGGCACTCTTTATGGCAAAGGCAGAGATTTGACTTCATGAGACAGAACAGCTAACCAGACCTGAAGGAAGGAGCGGGGAGCAGAGAGCCAAGGTCAGAGGCAGGGCCGGCCATGAGCACAGCCTCACTGCTCAGTGGATTAATGCACAACAGTTTTTCTTTTTTCCCCCTTGAAATGTCAGAGATGACCAGAAACTAAAAGAAATCTCTTACGCTTTTTCATAATGTAGTGCATTTATCATCCCCAAGACTGCAAAAATACAAAACAGCAATACAATGGTAGATTAAGATGGCAAAATGCAAAATGCAAAAACAACAACAACAACAGCAACAAAATTCCATGCAAATCCTGAAATTTCTCCAAACAGGATCGGAAAACAATAAGGTACAGATATAAAGGAGTGATCCAGAAATTGGATTAAGAGAAGTAAGCAGTAAAATCCGGTGACCAGAGTTTCCATGCTAATGAGCCTCATTCAAGATAAAGTGGATCAATTTGCTCACTGAGTCTAAGATCCCAGAACAAAGCACAAAGGTTCTTAGTGAAATTTACATATAGTAACTAAAAATCATCATGATTTTTTTCATTTTTAATGTATTTCTTATTTGTTAAATTGTTATCTCTTCCAATCCATTTTTGTTTCGATTTCAGAGATACATGTTAAAACTTTCATAGGATATTTTCTTAATATTTTATCAAAGATAGTTAACTTACCTAGGTAAAAAGTTAAAGCTTCAGTTCTTTCATACCACAGAAAGGTTTTAAAATAATTTACTTGATTCTTTTTCTCCACTTTTTATTATTATTATTGTTGTTGTTATTATTATTATTTTGCCAGTCTTGGGGCTTGAACTCAGGGCCTGCGTACAATCCCTGAGCCTCTTTGGTTCAAGCTAGTGCTCTACCACTTGAGCCACCACACCACTTCCAAACTTTTTGGAGTAGTTTATTGGAGATAAGAATCTCAGGGACTTTCCTGCCTGGGCTGGCTTTGAACTGCAATCCTCATATCTCAGCCTCCTGAATATCTAGGATTATAAGTGTGAACTACCAGTGTTCAGTTTCCCCCACATTTTTATTAGCACCAATTAACTACATAAAGGAGTTTCATTTTGACATCACTGTAGATTCATACAATGTACCTTGATCAGACTCATCTCTCCATCAAGTTTTTTCATCTCCTAATTAATTCTTATTCTCTGTTGTTCTTGTGGCATAAGTCAGATTTTTCACTATTTTATCAATAGTCAATAATTTGTCAAATGTGACCATATATTGAAATCATCTTACTCATCATTTTACAACTAATATTTTTATAAAAGATGCTTTTCCCTTTCCCTATAGGGCAGGATTGAGAATTTCTTTAGTAAAATCAATCTCTTATATATTGCCTGAAGAGGAATTGATTTCCATTTTCTTAAAACTATAAAGTATAAGCCGGGCACTGGTGGCTCACACCTATAATCCTAGCTACACAGGAGGCTGAGAACTGAGGAACACAGTTCAAAGCCAGCCTGAGCAAAAAAATGTCTGTGAGTCTCTTATCTCCAACAAACCACCAGAAAACCAGAAGTGGTGCTGTGGCTCAAGTGGTAGATTGTTTGCCTTAAGCTGAAAAGCTCAAGTCCCTCCCCATCTTTCTACTTGTTCCTAAATGAAATTCATTTTGAATGCTTATGTTGGAAGTGAAGTTTCTTTTGGGGAAAAAAAGAGTCTCTTGAAGTTACTCTAACAATATACATTTACCAAATAATGATATCAAGTCAAATCTGTTGTACATCTGTAAAGTTATCATAAAGTTGAGAAGCCACAACTCCAACACTTCTTTGCTGAAATATGATAGCTGCTCTGTTTGTCAAAGAAACTATGTAACTTACCTCATCTAATATATTTATCACTCAACCCTTCACAGACAGAGTGCTCACTCTAGATTTAAATAAACCTAGATTTAAATAAACAAGAAAACATATTATAGTGCTTCAAAGACACTCTGTATGTAGGTATATGTCTCGGATAGTCAGTTTTCTGTTATTGTAATACATAACTGAAATAAACAACTTGAAAAGATGAAAGCTTTGCTTTTGCTTAGCGGTTTGGAGGGCTCAGTTTCCATCCAACTGTTTGGCCCACAGACTTTGGGGCAATGATGAGGTGGCGTATTGTGGTGGAGAGAGAGAGATGCTTATTAGCTCTTGGTAGCTCAGAAGCTCAAAGATGAAGAGGAGTAGCTGGGATCCCAGTGTCTGCTTCAAGTCCCCACGTCACCAGAAGAATTTCAACTGGGACCTACCTCTTCAAGGTTCCACCTCCTGCCAGTAGTGCCACGGGACATAAACTTTTAATATGTAGGACTTTTGGGGATATTTAAGATCGACACTAGAGCCCTGTATACCACAACATAACAAAAAGCATATTTGAAAGGAAGTTTACTGTGTTGTTATCCATTTGCATTATGTAATTTATAATTTTATCCTATGATGATGGTATTATTACTGTGTAATACTGTTCTTTGTGGTGACAAAACCCTTCATTTTCAAATATGTCACACTTCTTCACGGAAGATCATCTCAAGCATTTTTTTTTTGTTACACTGTTAAAGTATTTGTAGTGTCAAGTGTCTCAGGGTGGCATCCAGAGGAGGTATTGTTGGATTTTAAATATAGGGAATTAAAAAGATATGCATGGAAACCATTTTGTTTGCACTTACAAAGTATTGCCACACCAACAGTTATCATGAGAACTGAGTAATTCCATTCTGTTTTGAGAGTGTTGCTTACTACCCACTAACTTCCTGTGTATATAGGCTAGAAAATTAACCTCCTTATTCAATGCTTCTACATTTTTATCTTTACATTAACAGTCTTATTGTTTATGCCATTGCTGTATGCTCTATTTGAATTCAGAACCATCAGGATAATATAATAATTTTGCATTTAATGAAGAATTTATTCACACTTAAACCTAGCTTAAGTAGACAATATGACTTTAAATTGTGTGAGTTAAATGATCGAATTACACGGCCCATGTATCAGGAAATGCAAGGTAGCGCTTCCCAGGTATTCTAGCCTATGTTACTAATGAAGCAATTTGCTCTGCGTCCAGTTCCATTTCACTTGCTGTCAGCAGCCATTAGAAGGCACCATGGACAGGCCACTCTGGATTAGCAACCTGTCTTAGTTGAGATTCTCACATCCAGGAGCAGGATTTTTATTTCTAATTTAGGTGATGCCACAGGTAAAAGTCATTCAATAAGAAGCTTTGTAAATGTTTTCATTAGGCCATCATAGGTGAGAAAGACAAATGGGAAACTACATATATATATATATATATATATGTGTGTGTGTGTATATATATATACATATATATATATATATATATATATATATATATATGATTTTTCTTTTTGGTTGGTCTTGGGGCTTGAACTCTGGGCCTGGGTGCTGGTCCTTGAACAATTCAGTTCAAGGCTAGCGCTCTACCACTTGAGCCATAGAGCTTATAGCTGCTTATGTGGTGCAGAGGAATCAAACTCAGGGCCTCATGCATGCCAGGCAAGCACTCTACCATGGAGCCACCTTTCCAGATCCGGAAACAATATATTTATAAGGCTCAGAGACTTAGTTAAAGCTGGCTAAGCTCCAGAGGGTAAAAAATAATCAGAAAAACAAACAGAATGAATAATAATAAGAAGAAAACAAACCCCAGAGTTTAAAGGAGAATTTAATAAAAACTTATGGGAAAAAATTATGTAGTAACCACTCATATATTTTCTTCAGAGCTCCTGACTTCAGGGGAGTTATTTACTACTCTTCCCACTTCATCATTAAAATCTTGTTACTCAAGAACAAACAATGGCCAGAAATTCTTACATCTCTTCCCCTCCTCCTCCTCCTCCTCCTCCTCCTCCTCCTCCTCCTCCTCCTCCTCCTCCTCCTCCTCCTCCTCCTCCTCCTCCTCCTCCTCCTCCTCCTCCTCCTCCTCCTCCTTCTTCTTCTTCTTCTTCTTCTTCTTCTTCTTCTTTTTCTTGTTCTTTTTTGAAAAAGCTGAGCTCATGTCGATTTTATATGTCTGGTTTGGAATAAGTTAGTAGAAAATATAACAAATCACCCAACATGGCACTCAGTGCATAAAATGCAACATTACTTACAAGTGTCAAAATATGGAATTTTTTTCAAATGAAAGCTATGTTTGGTAGTGTACCTAATTTACATCTTCTCTAAAATTCATTCAATATTCCATATAGTCTATCATGAACAGCACAGTACACTTATTTCTATTTTTTTATAAAAGAAAAATACATCAAATAGTATTGCTGAAATACTCTTTGAAATAACCTGTATTTTAGAATCGATACAATTTCTACTTGTAAACAAAAGCATACTCTGTATAATGAGTATTTATTGGTCATTTAATGAGTATTAATTATAGCTTAGAAATTAAACATTTAATTTAAAAGTATACAACAGGTTAGGGAGACTTACATGCCACAAAATAGTGTTGTTTATTTTTTTTAACATAGAAACATGTTAGTTGTTCATCTTTTGGGGGTAAGGGAGCTAAGTGTGTCCACACACCCACATTTTCATTTCTTAAAATATTTTTGTGAAGAACCAAGAAACGTATTTTAAATAGAAATTGTGAGTTGAGGGCTGGGAAGGTGGCTCAGTGGTAGAGCGCTGGCCTTGCATGCATGAGGCCCTGGGTTCAATTCCTCAGCTCCACATAAGCAGAAAAAGTTGGAAGTGGTGCTGTGGCTCAAGTGGTAGAGTGCTAGCCTTGAGCTGAAGTGCTGAGTGACAGCGCCCAGGCCCAGAGTTCAGGTCCCACGACCGACAAAAATAAATCATTTAAATAGGGATACAGGTGGACCCATTGCAACAATGAGATGTACAAGTCATTATGTCGAAAACAAACTTTACAACTTTGGTGGTGGGGGGGAGGATTGAGGGGCGGAGGGAGGCTAGGAAGGGATGGGAAGGGGAAACAAAGGAGGAGGCTACAATGCTTGATAAAAAATGTACTCATTATCTTGACCAGGTAATTGTAACCCCTCTGTACAGTGTTTTCACAATTAAAGAAAAAAGAAATTGTGAGCTGACTTGTCTGGTGTCTTGTGGAACTGTCACATCAAACTTTGGGTCTCAGAAACAGGCTAAGGAAGGAGTATGGATATTGACTTTCTAAATGCCTGGAGAAAATATTTACAGAAGAATTGTACTGCAGTTTAGTCCAAAACAGTACGGCCTAAGCAAGATGACTGAGACATACAGAGTGTGACAATAAAACAATTGATACTATGAAGTCCTTAGAAGAACCATACCTGGGCCTATGACCTCTACTACATTAATCATTTCATTAGTCTGTAGAAAATTTGACATGGTAGTCTTGACTGATTTTCCTAAGTTTCAAGGAATGGACACGGCTTAGAATAATTTCAGAGCCAGGAATTGAATCTCCATCCCAAAGCCCATGGTTTAACTGGGTACCAAACACGGAAAGTGACTACAGCAGACACACTTGCTTCTTTGGAGTAAACCTTTACATCAGATTGTGAACCCCATTTCGTGGAAAGGAATGGAGCAGTATCCCACTGCAGGTGCACAAATGAAAATATCTGAATGTATGGCCTGGAGAAATCTTCTAAACAACTAGACAGAAGTGGTTTTATGGGTTGACTGTGTCCCCACCAACATTTGCTCTCAAACAATTTCACTTCTAAAGCTCTGTTCTCACATCTGACTAGAGCTGGACACATGGCCTGTACACTGGCATTGGCAATTCAGGTTAGGTCAGGTTGCAGCTGGGGCCCAAATCCATGTCCTTGTAGGACAAGGTAAGATGACAGACGTGCCTCATATAGAGGAAAGACTCGGCAAAGCATCATGAGAACTAGACTTCTTCAGGCTCAGGATCAAGGCATCCCTCATTCCATTTTGGTGACACTGAACTTGCAACCTCCAACCATGAGCCAATGTGATCTGATGTTTGAGCCACCCATTCTGGGCCCTTCTGAGGTGGCAGTCTGATCTGATCCCACGGTAGCAGTAATGACATCTGTACAAATGAAGCCCATTTCTGTGGTTTTAAAATCAAAATGATTGACACGGTGGAACAGTTATAAAAACATTTTGTAATAATAAAATAATAGCATGGGGAAAACAACGCTGGATTCTCACAGTCAACCTTTCCATACCATTGTAAATATTTCTGCTGGCACATGCCTTCATATTAGTAAGTAGAATAATTTCAGAAGGATATCTATTCCCCAAATCTCTCCCCCAACCCTCTATCAGCTTGAAATAACGCTGAAATAGTTATCTTCCTTTTTCTCCGAGGAAGCATCCTTCTGGGCTTGGCAAGTCCCTCCCCCTCTGCTGTTAACTTCAGCTCCTCCTTTCTCAGGAGACAGACTGAATCTGACCAGGTGGTACAGCACAGGCCTGACCCTCTCCCTCAGGAGCAAAGGCAAGGAGGAAAGAAAGAGCCCAGAGCAAGCTGCTGTGTGGTGGGAATATGAGATTCACGAGTGTGGTAGGAATAGGAGATTCACAGTGCATACCTCAGGTATACCTATGCCCCGCTAGCAAAAAAAAAGAAGTCACATTATACACTGGAAAGAGTAAGGTTCCGCTGAATGTGCTTATGGCACATGACTTAGGGTAATGACAATATCTGTCTTAAGTGGTTCACTTGTTGGTTCTTAAAGCTGTGGTGTCTGCCTTAGATCAGGCAGGGGAAGACATCTAATTACTTCTTTCCTTCACACATTTTCAACCTAGTTTTCCCCTTCTCAGATCCATGAAAAATTTTACAGCAAGGTAACTTACTGGTTCTAATTTTTTACCAGACCTGGGAGTCCTTGGTGTGGTCAAGTTGACTCTGGTTCCTCTAATGTTTCTGGATATTGGGTGTGATGTTCTGTTGCACAATTAGGCTAATGTTCCGTAGCACACTATCTGTCTGCTTTTCAGTGGCCAAGCTTTGTAGTTTTCTCTCTTCTCTGTCCTTGTTTGTATACGAGCTTCTCCCCCCACAAAACACTCTTTAATTTACTTTAGCAGAATTTTTAATATGTATGCAGTATTGCACTGTTACCTATCTTTGCAGCAGATTGAAATAATAGAATACAACGAAGTGCAAAATAGGTTCTTCTGTGACCTCCTTTGCCAGTAAAATCAGACAAGGGATAATAGAGAAATTGAGACCTAAGGAAAATATATTCATTTCTGTGTGACCAACATACTGCATTTTTGACCGGAAACATTTTCCTTTTCATATTGGTGCAGCTATGTCATTTTGTTGCAAAACTGTGCAAACGTGAGAGAATGGTAAATGAGTGGAAAAGCTAATCTAAACAGAGTGGAAAGGCAGAAACTTTTACTGACAGGATAAATCCATCAAACCTTAGCTGGTCTACTGCTGCTGTGATGAGTTGGGACAGGAAATCTGAGGACTTGGCCGTTCCCCAGGCTTAGGAGGATAGACTCCTAAGAAGATGTAAGAGGAAGCAGTACTCTTTCCATTGCTGGAGATATTATAAGGGGGTAGGACAGACGTTGGGCCCACTGGTGAACCAGTGGACGCAGCCTAGGAAGGATGGGGCATATTGTCAGCAGGGTCACAAAGACTGTAGGTAAAGCCATATTTTAATCCCATCATTAAGAATCTGCAGTAAGACAGCTCTCAGCTTTATGTTTCAGTATGAGTAGACACAAATGTGATGAATCTGGAAAAACTGAAACAGGGGAACAATTGTTATTTCCAAACAGGACTATAAAGAAATACAAAGAAATATTCTGATGCTGAATACATTTGGGACTATAAAGAAATATAAAGAAATATTCCGATGCTGAATACATTTAGGTACTTGAGTTTAGCATTGTCACCAAGGATGCAATAGAAGTGTGAGACTTAAAAGGATACCCAGGTGGCCAGATGTGGCTGGCTCAGTCCTGTAATCCTAAATAATTAGGAGGCTGAAATCCCAATGATGATGCTTTGAAAGTAGCTTAGACAGAAGGTATGAGAGATTTCATCTCTGAAATGGTAGCACCCTTCCTCACTGCTCTTCCTCCTCCCTCCCCCAAAAAACAACCAAGACTGGGGCATGGCCCAGTGGGTAGGGCATCAGCCCATAAACTGGAAAAAGTGAATGACTATCACCAAAAACACAAACAAAAGGTTATCAAACAACATCCAATGGCACATGTGTCCATTTATGAGCAGTAGGAGAGTCTAATTTGATCTGGAACCATTTAGCTACTGTGTTAACTGCTTCAGAATGAGGGTGATGACAGGTTTTGGAGAACTGACAGATAGACCAGTATTATGTGGATCCATTGGCAGGAATGATGGGAAGACTGAGGGCTAGAGCCAAGGAAATTACAGCTTTGCCTCGAACTACTTCTCATTGCTATCTGTGCCTTTACCTGTACTGTATCTCTTCAACCATTATTGTGCAAAACTCCAAGAGGAAAAGGACCACATGCTATCTTGTAATAAGTTCTTCTGCCTTTCATTTTATACAATGCAAGGCAATAGGTACTTTGGATCCATAGGAGACTTCCCAAGCTGGCACTGTCTCAGTTCTTAGCAAATAATTATCAGAGCAGGTAGTTTTATGATGTGACACCACTATCATCAAGGGAAAAAGAAAGGATTTGGTTTAATTTCTCTTTAGGAAGAACAAAACAATCCAGGTGCTGGTGGCTCAATCCTAGTTACTCAGCAGGCTGAGACGTGAGGATCATGGTTTGAAACCAGTCCCAGCAGGAAAGTCTGTGAGGTTCTTATCTACAATCAACTACCAAAAAGCAGCAAGTGGAGCTGTAGCTCAAGTTGTAGAGTGCTGGACTTGAGCAAAAACAAGACAAAAACAAAAACAACAAAAACCAACAACTGAAAGATAGTATCCAGGGCACAAGTTCAAGTTCCTGGATTGGCACACACACACACACACACACACACACACACACACACACACACACACACACACACACACACACACAGCGCGCGCGCGCGTGCGTGCACACACACATGCAAGACGAAGAAGGAGGAAGAAGAAAAGAAGGAGGAAAAGAAGAAGGAGGAGGAAAAGGAGGAGAAAATAGATTCAGCAGATCATTCTCTTTCATTCTGTATTCAAATCTGTTACCAAATTTATTTTTAAATTTTCTTTTTTCTTTCTTTTTTCTTTTTTTTGTGGTGATGCTATGGATTGAACTCAGGGCATTGCACATATTAAACAAATGTTAATTCACTGAGCTACATCAGTATTCCCTAAACTGTAAACTTTCCTTGGTCATGACTGACTTTTCATCTATTTTTCTGCAGCCATTTACTTCTAGTAAGTCATAATTGTCTTCCTTACATGTTGCTTCAAATGACTTCTATCTCATCTTAGTATTTCTAATTCCTCTTATCTGAAAAGTAAACATTACTCTGGTGTGCTGTAATGCTAAAGATAGCTTAGTGGCTTATTTAATAATAAATCTGAGCTCTTCCCTATCTATCTACCTTTCCAACGCTTTACCACCAACTCAGCCAAAATATCCTTATATCTATTGCTATTTATTGCTCTTGCAAACCTTTTCATCTCCTTGGTCCTGTTTTACACACTTGCCATCACTTTTCTACTCCTAGATTCAAAAGGCATCTTTCTTCTAAAGGGCAGTTTGTAACTGAAAGCAAGAATCTGGGAAATGGGAAGAAAAGACAACCATATCTTCCAGAGAGAATATTTGTTCTGATAATTGTCCTTTTTTGTACTACTGAATTTCTTAAATTCATTTTTTCTCTCATTTCCTTTTCTCTGCCTTTTCTTCTTTTCTTTCTCTTTCTTTGACAGCAAAACTCTTGGGAAAGTAAAAATTGTTTGAAACTTCAGGAAAATGCCCTTTAAAAGTTTTGTTCTTCCAATGGGGAAAATCATTGAATAGTTTGTATAAACTCTTCCGCTTAAAACTCTGAACCCTTTTATCATATTCATTTAAAATAAATTCTCAAATCGAGACCAGAATGTCTCCAACCTCTAAATTCCATGCACCCTAACCAGATGGATGGAATGTGAATTTTGGTGAAACTAAAGTTACTACAGTAGCTAAACTTAAAGAGAAAACAGTGATACAAAGTACATTGAGTTGTTTTGTGATTTTTTTTTGTGGAAAAAGAATATTTTTGAGGCAGAGGCATGAGATAATTACTGACAGATTGTTATGCAAAGAATGACCTTTGAATAGATGTACATGTTCAGATGTGCATAATATATTCTGTAACTCATGTAGTTTATAAAGGAAGCAGTTAAGGAAAGAGATACACATAAATGTCTCTATCTACAGGCGAGATTGCACTCCAATCACTTGGATTTGCAAAATCTCGGGATTAATTTTACTGAGCATATTGCTTTCATTTCACTGGCAAGTTGTAGATGAGTCCTAAAAAGAGAAGAATACAACAGTTCCTGAATCCTACCTATGGCTATTAAAAAAAAAAAAGTAAAAAAGATGAGCTAAGAAGTCAGAACCATACTCTCTGGGCCCATGCTGGGTGTAGTCCTGGGAACCATTTCTTTCTTCCTTTAAGCTTTCTTGGGAATGGTGAGTTGCTTGAGCTAATTCACCTCACAGATGCCCTCTCCCAGTTAGCTCCCTGAAGGAGGATGGAGGCATGCTACTCAATAAGAGCACGTCCACTCCCAGGTACTGTATTTGTAGGAAGCGTCATTACTGTCATCCTACACCAGCACGCTTCGTCCTTTTGTGTTGTGAGGTCGAACTGTGGCTTATCTTCTCTTCTTCGGATACCAGCCTTCTTGTGGAGTCAGCAGCCTGGAAGACCAGAGCCCACCACGCTCCACCCCATCTCCAGCCCTATCCCCTCCATGACAGACAAGGAAGTTGGGAGTGATCCTGGTTAAAAATAGCAAGCCCGTCACATCCAGATGAGAAGCATGCGACAGGATGATTCATTTGGAGGACTCATGAACCAGGCTTGTCCTGCACAAATCTTTGCCTCCAATTCTGCCTTCTGGAGATAGATTTCCCCCATGTCACACATCCCCCAAAGGCCAAGGAAAGCACATGACTGCAGGGACCTAACCAGTTCTTTTGATCTGATGGACTATGTAAGTACAGTTTGTCCTCAGCAACTTATTTCTGCCTTGGAAACAGTTTTCGAAAAACAATAAACAAAAAACAAAGCATAGGAGCAAATAGACATATTTGCAACATACCAGGAGGGAAAATTTGGATGCAATGAAGTGATCTGCCTTTTCAAAAGAAAATCTTGATTCTATGATAGGAAAAGGGGACCAGACCTCAGAAAACCGTGCCTTAACATTAAACATGAGATATTGTCCACTATAACTACATGAATGGAAAGTAATCCAGTGGGAGAGGAGGCTCACACAGGGTCCTTAAATGTATCTGAGAAATGCTTGGGAGGTTTTGTGCTGCAGCCACGCAGGGCGGCCAGAGCTGCTCCCGAAGACAGAGGCAGTCATCCTATGAAGTGGGTAAAAATGTGTGTCGATTTCAGAGGAGGAAGCCTTGAAGATTAAGTACAATGCTAATTGGATTATGCTAAATGATGTCTGTTTCTTTCCAGCAAATACCTGAGAAATGTATGGGATTGGACTGCTGGGAAAGGCACAAAGAATATAAGATGCACTTGAAAAGGAAGCTGGCAGTAGCGTTTCCGTATATAATGGGTATTTCTCTTTTATCCGTATAAAACAGCTACAAAATCCCAGAGACAAAGGAGAGGAGACAAATACAAGGCATGATCATTAATGGAATACCAGAGCAATACAACAAAAACAAACTAAAGAGCAACAATAAGGGGCCATAGTGGAACACATGGAGATCACCTAGAATGGGCTGTTAAAATAATGGAATAAAATTCATGTCGGACATAACATTCTATGCAGGTATTTAGAATGTTTGGATGCATCCAAACATTCTATGCAGGCATTTAGGAGTTTCTAAGCAACATATTTTGAGCTATTTGGTGTGAAATGTCGTTAGGTCTGCAAATAATTTTCAAATATATCTGCAAAAAAATGAACCAAAATGTACATTCAGTAATTTTTTTTTAAAAGGCAAAGTAGCAGAAAACTAAAACTGCTGAATCTAAGGGGAAAAGAAATGAAAATTTCCTGTACTTAAAAAAATAACACTTTGTAGCATTTGGGTGAATAATAAGCATTAAATGTGGTGATCAAATTCATTGGTTGAATGTATGAAAATGTTGAGAAAGAACTGTATTGCTTGTGGGTGGGGATAGGAGGGAAAACTGGGAGAGGGAGGGGGAAGGGCTGACACTGTCCAGAAAGAAATACTTTACCCGACTTACATAACCCTAACCCTTCTGTGCATCACCTTTATAATGACAATAAAAAAATTAAAAAAATTCATTGGTTGATGTGAGGAAATACGTTCCGATCCATTTATTTCTTTTGAAAACTGGAAGGAGAGCCGAAGCTTGAGGCGAGGTGTGGGTGGGAGGCATTCTCCTGGGAGATAAATGTTGGTGATGCTTTTCCAGGCTGAGGGAAGCTGGAAGAGTTGGGTGTGAACCACGGATGCTTTAGACAGTCCCAGAACTCCCTCATCCCAGACGCCTCCTTTTAAGACAGGTCTCGAAATACACAACAAATGTCTTGCTGGAAAGCCAAGAGAAGATCATGGAAAAGTTGTATACCCACATGCCACACATGGAGCCCTGGGAAAGAGAAGTGCGAAGTGAAAATAGCGTATGAAAAATAAGGATGAACTCGGCTGATCTTCTCTGCATGGAGTAGTGAAAGGTCAAAGCAGCTAGAAGGTGGCCTTGGAGCTGCAGAAAGTGCAGTTCCCAATGCCACCGTTGAGCAGAGGGCAAGCTTAGGTCTTGGCTCCCCATGGGACTCCTAGTGTGACCATTGCCAAACAAAACAAAACAAAAAACTCCACAAAAACCAAGCCTGAGCATGTCTTCAGTTGTTAAGTGACATGAAGGTGACCCCCTCCTTACCTGGGCAGGAGGCGGGGGCCAGCAACAGCAGGCATCTGAGGTCTGTGTTACAATGGATGAGAGGTTACATTTCTGATGGAATGTGGCAAAGAGGCTGGAACTAATACATGATGTGGGCCTTCCTAGGTAGGCTCTCCCCATTAGGATTCACTGAAAGTAGAGCTTTACGTTTTCTTTTGGATAATTGGCTAAACCCATTGATCGTTGTGTTGTCCTGTTGTCTAACCTGATAAGATATATCAGGCAATCCACTGGGGACAGACTTTGGATAAAAGTTATAATAGAGTCTGTCTTTGAGTAAATTAATATTCTGCACAGACCAATGACAGTGCTTCAGTAACAAACGGTAAAAGAGACGAATGCTGGCTCCATGAGTTTTGCATCAAATAGTTCTGGGCACAAGTTTTCTCCTGTGCAGAAACATTTGTTGTAGCATTTCAAAGAACAACTCCTGTATTCCATCCAATAGTTTATCATGTTTGGCCAATAAATGGCATACAATACCTTGACGGTTAGTACCTCACTCCTCAACACCCAGTGTCTGGGGGAAAGTGATCACCTGGGTGTCCGAGCTAAACTATTTTCCACAAGGCTGTCTTACCCACAAAGGCTCCGAGGCAGGGGATGCTTGCATTGAACTTATAAAGCCAGAAAACCTAGCATGTTTCTTGCTCTAATTTCATTTCAGAACTTCGTGATAATTTCTGAATGCATAAACTGAGCTATTGCCTACTTACTTAAAATGATGACTAAGTAGCTTAAAGATAATAGATTCTGTGCTCTAGAGTGAAAGAAAATGGCCAATAGCAGAATAAATTGTATGAGTCTTTTCCTTCCTGTTTATCCAACAGCTCTAAATCCTGGAATCATTTGCTCACTAAATCTAACTTCTTGTGTCTTAAGTGGTTTGGATTCATTTCCTATGGTCCAGAGGCATTAAGATACTTCTCTTAGAGCTAGCCTTTGGCTTAGATTATTCTTCAACAGTCTTGCAAGGAGTTCGGGGAATATAAATTCAGCCTATGATATTCCCTTGTAGTTCTTTTATTCTGTGTTTTCCTTTGAGCCTCTTGCTGTAGAAGAAAGAAGTCCCTTTCAGAGTACCAATATTCTGCCCTGAAAACAGAACACGGAAAACAGAACACATGATAAGCTGGCTTAGCAACATCTTTAGGGTTGGTTCAGTGGTCAGTGAAGGAAAAGCTTGAGAAAATACCCAAATGTTTGACTTCCTTCTCAATTTCTCCCTTCATAGCAGAGGAGGAATAACATTTATTTATCTCATCGAAAAGTTTTAGAGAATACATTAATTATACTACTTCCTAATCTTATTTTAAGTTGGTGCAGAGAGTGCTTTTTCATTTAGTATAATTCATATTGTTAGATTATCAGGCTGTGTGTGTATGTGTGTTGAGGGAGAGAGAGATAAAGAGAGAGAGATAGAGAGAGAGAGAGAGTATGTTAAGGGAGAGGAGAATACAAGCCACCTACATCAGAATTAGAGAGGTAGAAAGCATTGTTACTCTTTGATATAGAGCCCTTCTGTTCACCATCAGTTGCATTTCTTTGTTTCTTATATATCTTCATTTTAAAAATTAATTCTGAAATTATGAAGGAAAGATGGAGATTATGACCTTCAATGATCTTAGTGGATGAAGTACAATGTCTATATGCGGTTCTTCTTATCTCCTTGTCCAGTGTTAACAACAAAGCCTAGTAAAGGCAGGTGTGGTGGGTTTAAGAATGTCACTTACATGTTGATCATCAGTTAGGAGATGACTTCAAGAAGAGGAGCCACCAATGCTCTCCTGTCAGAAGTCATTTTAAGCAACAGCATGCCTGATGGGACCATGTGCCTATCTAAACAGAAAGAAGAGCTTCATAAAGATATGTCAAGTTCAAAATCGGACTAAAGAAAACTAAGTCCTACCACCAATTACCTTGTGAGTGAGTTTCTTTGGTTCAAATGGTATCATTGGAGCTAATTATACTTGACCAGTCTTATTTTTTCCCATCCAAAGGGAAATGGCTACAGCAAGAATAGATTCCAGCAGACATTGCTGCATTTTTTTTCTATCCAAACACACCTGGAATTAATGTTAGTCTTGTGTACATTGGGAGTGGCTATCTTTCTTAGTGGAACAGCAAGTGTTTTTTCCATAGTGATACAGAAACTCTAATACTATAATGCATGAATTTGCATCTAAGCGTTTTGAAGGTGAAATGGATTCAAAACTCAGTTATAATAGGACCTGGATACAACATATTCATCATCAATCTAAATCACTCTCCAGTGTATTGTGATCAAATTAGTAATTTTATGAATGCCGATTATTTGGATAATAATAAAACTGAAAGAATAATGGTAACAGGTCAGAGTCATTTAGTTGTTTAATGATACAGATGCACTATTTCATAAGAGGACTTAAATATGTTTGAATGTATATGCATTAGCCCCTTTTTTTTTGTCCAGTACTGAGCTTGAATTCAGGTACTTGAACTTTTTCACCTCAAGGCTAATGTTCTAACACTTGCACAATTCTGTTTCCAGCTTTTTGGTGATTAATTGAGACAAAAGTCTCACAGACTTTCCTTCCCAGGCTGGCTTTGCACTACATTGTCAGATCTCAGCCCCTGAGTAATAGGATTACAAGCATGAGCCACCAGCACCCAGTTTATTAGTACCTTTTCTTTTCTTTTCTTTTCTTTTTTTTTTTTTTGTTGGTCACGGGGCCTGAACTCTGTGCCTAGACACTGTCTCTGAGCTCTTCAGCTTAAGGCCAGTGCCCTACCACCACTTGAGCCACAGCGCCACTTCCGGCTTTTTCTACCTATGTGATGCTAAGAAATTGAACACAGGGCCTCATGCATGCAAGGCAAGCACTCTACCACTGAGCCACCTTCCCAGACCCAAGTACCTTTTCTTGTTATTGACAAGGTACCTGAACCTGACATGAACAACTCAACAAATCAAGAAAGGATTTATTTTGCTAATGGTACTGAAAGTTTTTTCTCCATAGCTTTGGCTTTCTTGATTTGGGGCCATAATAGGGCAGAATTACGGTGACAGGAGCTTGTGTCAGAGGCTACTCACCTCATGGAGGACAGGAAGCAGAGCAAAAGACAGAAAAAGACCAGAGACAACTATGTCCGGTGACTTAGACCCCCAAAGGCCACAGTTTCTACCATCTGACAATATCCAGGAGGCTGTGGGGTTATTTCATGTTTAATCTTTATCCTCTCTGCCTTTCTATGCTGTGGTTGTTTCTTTCTAGATCAAAGGTTTTACTCACAATCTTATTTGACTAGTAGCTGAGCCCTGTTGGTGATATTGGGGTGAGGGGAGAAATGTGATGGGGTTGAGTAGCTTGGAAAATGCCAGCATGGAGGAGATCTGTGGTCATTGCTTAATATTAACCTCTCAAGCAAATGCACTGTAAAGGGCAAAACAATAGCATCTGCCTATAAAGGGTGGATTTTTTTCCCACCCTACATTTTGTAAGAAACAATACTCCACAAAGATTTTCTAACTATTATCAATCTTGCCTCGGAACTTTTTTTAGCTATTTTATGTGATTTTATGTTTCGTTCTTGCTAGTGGTTTGAACATTTCACCAGATGATCCTCGGTGTTCTGAACCTAGCTGAGTGGTAGTGCAAAAGAAAAAGGCCTGAGCTCTTGAAGAGCATCATGGCAGAAAAAAAAATGCTGTGCTTCCCTGGTGAGAAATTCAATTTTTATGAGATAGTCTTTTTACTCGTTTTTTTTTTCCTTCAAGATTAAAATTTTGATACACTCATATTGCATGTAGATAATAGGTTTTCATTCTGTCTAGAGTGAGAAAGTGGAGGCAATGGGAAAAACAACAGGGTTCAGATTAATAGGAGATGACAACTTGACCAAACAGGAGGAGGCAGCCCTGCTAGTTCCGTGGCTCAGCGGCTGTGACAGGTAATTAAGGATCAGAGCCGGCCAGATGTAATGGGAGGCAGCAGCAATCTACCCAGTGCTTCCTGGCTCCTGGGCTACTTGTATCATTCACATAGTTTGTAGAGACAAATAAACACTAATGCATGCTTGAAAAACAATAAACAGGTTAGGAATAAGCGAAAAAGGAAGTGGCTGGGAGAGGAAGAAAACATGAAGAGATTGGAACAGCCCTTATTTAAGGAAAATTAAAGGCAATCTTCCAATTCACAGCAAAACATAGGGAATGAAGTTCACCAAATTGAATAACAGATTTAAATTGTATGCATGGCGTCATAGAATGTCAAGCCATTTATAGATGTGACCTGACATATACAGCACAGAAAAAAAAAATTGATTGTTCTTCTAAACCTGCAGGAATCAAACATTGGTTTTTCCTCCTCACTTTTCTCCCTTATAGTTCTGCCTCAGTATTAATAATTAATATTAGAAGATGTATCAATAAAATCTGCTCTAACTAATAAATCCATTTGATTAAAAATGCCCTGCTTCATCTCCCTGATAGTTGAATTGGATTCTGAAGTTTTGTAACCTGCATACATTTTACAAAGTAATAAACTAATGCGCTATCTGTGTGAGGACTTTTCTCCACATGTCTATGGTAAACAGCCTGTGCAGATGTAGTCATTTTACAAAATGGTGAATGAATTCACCATAAAGTTAGCAGCCTGATCCCTAATTTACCCCTGACTCATTTATATAAACACATCACATTTAAATACTACCTACCCTTAAAATTCAAGCTAATACTGTATACTTAAATATTGAATCCTTGAATAACCTTCATAAATATTGTTAACCTATTAAAACTGAAAAAAGAATGGAACCCAAAGCTACTCCAGTGAGACCAATGGCTACAATTTTTGATACGATTACTTTCACTGAAATCCAAGAAACCCCTTCAGAATCACAGAATCCCATCTGCCATGTTCACATGGCGCAGGACAGAAAATGCTAAGTCTCTGGTAAGCTTGTCTTTTCATTCAGAAATGATCTACTCAGATGAGCCAGATTCCATTCCAACATTCCATGTCTCTGAAGCAGATGTTTCTGAACATTCATTTATTTAGACATCAAGTGTAATGAAATGAAAATATACAAACATTTACTCAAATGCATCAATCTACAAAAATGCAACTGGTAAAGACATATTTAAATAAATCTACTCTAGTTTATTTCTCTAAATGTGCATTATGGAATTATGGAATTCGGGAGTTTCACTCCAAGTCAATTTAGGAATTATGTCTTTAAAAAGCCATCTTGCCACTACCCAGACACTGCTATTATTTTACATTACACATTATTTAGCAATTTGATTAATCTTTGCAGCGGACCGGGTTCTGTCGGGACGACGGAGGACACCTAAGGGAGGAACCTGGAATAGGATGGGGAGATGGCAAACAGACAACTCACACACATTAGGAGTAGATGCTGAGTGCTGAGTGCGATTTAATGCAGAGGATAGCAAACTTTTATAACAGAAGTCTTCATGAGAAAGGGCAAAAGGTTACACAATCTTGCTGCATGGCTTCATTTTTTGGTGGTCACCAGCTGATCGCCTGACAGGCACTTGTTTCCGGCTTATCTCTAAGGAATACAACGATTATGATGTTTGTCACCAATTAACCATTACCTATCTTTACAGAGGCCTTAACTTTCCCAAATAGACCTTTCCTGTTTCTTCTTTAATAGTAAACCTCAAGAAGACCTGGCAATTCTCTTAGTAAATAGCAGGAAATTCTCTCTCCTAAATAATTATCTCAGCAATTGCCATACATTCTTTCTGTTTTAGCTGAGCCTACTGCTTCTTGTAAGTCCCTTACAAACAATTCCTTCTGCTGAAGTGACTTTGTGAAACCCCCAATACTTTTATATTTACTTATAACTTGTCTACTAGCCTCCATAAGAGGGGTTTCAGGTTAGCACTTAACTCTGGTGAGTTAGTCATATTTTTAAGACACTCATCAGATATTGGAGTCGTCAACACTCTTAAGAAAGAGCTTTGGATAAGGGAACGTTGACAATGAGCAAGTACAAAGAGCAGTAGAAACAGTAAAAGATTAATAGGCACTCTTATACAGTGAAGAAAGGCAGAAACACATCTTTTCCCAGGGGTTTTTCCAGCCTTTTCCCAGGAGTAGGCCTCTTAGAAGCCCTATTCTCCGAGGTAGACTTCGGTGAAGTCCCAAAACTTGGAGATAGGTTTCTGTAAAGCCCCATTCTCTGAGGTAGACTTCGGTGAAGTCCCAAAACTCAGAGATAGGTCTCGAGGCCCCTATCATGGTCTGATAGATGGTTTCCCATGCTAAGCAGACTCTACTGGGGTCGGCGTGGCAAATCTTATCCTCACACAATTTAGTTTCAAATTAGCTTAAGTGTTTACAGCAAATACTTCATTGTAAAATGAATTTTCTTTAGGCCTTCTATATAACTTTCAAAGGAAAACCCCAAAGAATACTATTTTCTGTATGAAAAATTTATCTTGAAGGGCAATAGTTCTGATTATGTATGCTAAAATAAAATCCAAATAATATATGTGCTTTGATCAAAGTAAGTTATCAGTCAGTGCTAGAAACTGAGTCCTCTGGAGGTGAAAATAATAAAATAGATTATCTGTAAATATTTATTTTTTCTTGGTTGTGGGGCTTGAACTCTGGGCCGGGCACTGTCCCTGAGCTCTTCAGCTCAAAGCTAGGGCTCTACCAATTGAGCCACAGCACCACTTCCAGTTTTCTGGTGGTTTATTGGAGATAAGAGTCTCATGGCCTTTCTTGCCCGGGCTAGCTTTGAATCACAATCCTTAGATCTCAGCCTCCTGAGTAGCTAGGATTGCAGGTGTGAGCCACCGGCACCCGGCTTTGTAATTATTTTTGTAACTCTGAAATATCTTGCAATCTAAGTAGAGTTGTTAAATTTAAAGTCAAATTTTTGCAAGTAAACACATTTTTCCTGAATTACTTGTTTGCATATGTAATATTATAATTTTATATTATTTATATTGTTTTCATAATATTAATATTTTCAATTAAATAGCCAACTAATAGTATATCTACAAGTAGAAATATACAGCTAAGTATAATTTGTAGCTTAGTCTTGTAAGAACAATATTATCATAGCTGTTTCATAAAAGCAAGCATGCAGCTGGTAAAGACACATTTAAATAAATCTATCTAGTTTATTTCTCTAAATGTGCATTATGGAATTATGGAATTTGGAAGTTTCACTCCAAGTCAATTTAGGAATTGTGCCTTTAAAAATCATATTATTCAAAAGACTAATGACAATCTTTGGTGTTTAAAGATGTGTGAACTTCACCTCTACTTCCAAAGGGATAGATACTCAATTACTAGTTTGTAAAACTCTACCAGTTGAATGTATAAAGCAAATGCATTTCCTCAACCATGTTGATTGGTGCAAGTGGAGGCATAGTTGTGAAAACAGATATATCTTTCTCCCTGTGAGTTATGATGAAGATGCTATGGGAAAGATTTCTCTAGAAATTATAGAGCCAGAGACTTAATTTATGTCTGACATGGAATAAGTCACACTATTTCTGTTATCAATCTCATGTGCCATGTGAGTGCGTTTATAAAAATCGTAAAGCATGTTTTCTTTTTTATTCATACTGAAATACAATGTTGGAAAAATATCTGCAGTGCCTTCAACACAGTCTACTTCACATCTCAGCTTTTACATCATTTGAGCCAGCTCAATAACAAATTAGGGCAAGCAGAAAAAAAAGAAGGAAAGCATTTCATTGAGTTAACGTTGCCATCACTAAGCTTACTAAAATATTCTAAACTAGGGAGCTAAGGCTGTGCATGCTACTTCATATTCAAATTCATTAAGTAAATTTTATTAAATTGACCAATTATTTTTAATTTTCTTATGTGTCTTCTAATGAGAGATACTCCCTATAAATACATGGGAAGCGTGGTGACTTCAACAAAAGGTAAACAGGAAGTTAACAGGGGCTTTTACGGCTTAACTAACACCATCTCCCTCCTCACGGGCTAGATTCCTGCAGTGTGTGGCATTAGAGGATCACAGGGTTGCACTGGACTTGTAAAAATTACCTGTAAAATGAAGTAAGATTAGATCTTAAAAAAACAAAAATAAATCTGAGAAATTTGTAAGTATATGGAAATTAAACATCTATCTATATTACCAATGTATTAACAAAGAATAGATAGAAAAAAATCAGAAAAAATGGACATTAATTAAGTACACATTAAGCACACAAAACAGTCTATATTTGGATTAATGAAGAGCTCTTTCTATAGGTATGCAGACAACAGTAAGACCTAACCAAATAAAAGGTTGCTAAATATTTCAAAAATGACTGAGAATATGTGATATGGTAGAAGTCATTTCAGAGCAGACACAAAGATCTTCCTAGGACAAATAAACATCACAGCAAAATAAGTAGAGTGTTAGAGAATATGTTCACATTAACAGGATGGTTAACAGACAAGCAAATAATAAAATATAGTTCAAGGAAATATAGAAATGTCAAAATCCAGAAAAAAGTGAGAAAATAAGTGTGTGTTTGTGTACAAAAACACTAAGAGATCAGTAGGCAGAGACACATTAAGTGTAAAGGAAGAGTTAGACATACAGTTAAAGTTCCTATCTGCTCTGTCTTTCCTTTGATGAGACATTGCATTGAAGACAGTGCCACTATGACAAATGACCACAAACCAGTTCCTTACAGAGATAAAACTGCTTTCTCTGAGTTCGGAGGCTAGAGCTCTGAAATCAAGGTGTAAAAGAGCCACATTCCTTCTAGAGACTATGGAGACCTCCTTCCCCTCTGTATATGTGCTGCCGAAGTGAGCACAAAAATGTAGCCCAGGCTGGTCTCGAACTCCTTAGCCTCCTGCCTCATCCTCCTGGTGGACGGCATCCTTCCCCTCTGTCTACCTGCTTGGTAACTGGGTATTTCTTCACTTGTTGTTGAACACTTTCTAGTTCCTCCCATTTTCATGTAGCCTCCTTTGTACTTATATGTTCTCCCTTTCTCTTGGAAGGAGATTTTGATTTTATCTGGATAATACAGGATGATCAGAGCTTTTAGTTCTTAATATAATTAAATCTTCGTGGTCACATTTCCAAATTAGATCATAGACACAGACTATAGACATGGCTATGCAGATCCACTACAGATAAACTGCACTGTCTGTATTATAATTAACTTGCTCTCTTTTCTTAGGTGCCAAAGCAATGGCCCTCAGTCAAGCCCAGTAGGTGTTGACTCACTTAGAAGTGGCCAGTCACATGACTCCACCCTTCCTGCCATGATGTTGATTCACCTAGCTTCAGTAACCTATGTGCAGAGTGACAGTTTTACCTTGCCAAAGCAAAAGGAACTAATATCTGAAAAGGGGGCTAAAAGTTAAAACAATCCTCCACATCCCCTCCAGTGTACAGGCCTGTTCTCAAAACTCACTGCTGCTTTGAATAAATAGCATGATTTGCCAGGATTTATTTTAATTATTTTCCTCATATTTTTTCCAAGTTTCAAAACAGAGGGACACACTCACATAATTACTTATTATTATGACATATATTGAATTGGTACTACTGGCCTTTCATTAGAACTGCATTATTATTGTAAAATTTGCAAATTATTTTTGGCTTCAGGCATGTCTTTGATATTTAATTGTGAAGTAAATGCTGTTAGTTATTTAAATATAACAACAGTCTTCGAAGAACAAATAGAACTTGAACAGAAAGAAAAAAAATAAACTTACTCAATATTGCCATAATAAAATGCCTACAGTATATAATTCTACGATCACCATGACATTTAACTTCAGATTAGAATTCATATAAGTACAATTAAAATAGAGCAAAGTGATAGATTATACAGTAAACAATAAGATAAAAATAAGCCCATTGGTCTTTCAAGTTCTTATTAAAGCACGTTTGATTCATGAAGAAGAAGTCTCTTCATCTAGGTAGGTAGATGAAACATGAGTCTCTGGAATATTTCATAACATTAAATATATCTGAAGTCTAAGGAACTGTCATTGGCTGAACTAGCAGGAGCTGCCTGTGGGGTACAGTGGGTTGCAGGCTGCAGTAGATTTTCTAGGAAGCTTTTTCTCATCCTTTCAGGGGGAGCTTGGAAGTAACATGAAAAATGAAAAATGCAGCCCCGTGTTACACATCTGCATCCCACCGCCCATCACACAAAGTGAACCGCCACTGTCGTGGGAGCATGGATTAATGTTCAAGTTACAGTGGCCTGACATTCCATCCATCTTCCACTGTCTTGAGGACCCAAGGCATGCTGGGTGGAGGAGGCTCTGGTAATGACCTGACTTACACGTGCCACGAAGACTTTCCTGTCCACAGAACAGCTGACCCTGAGTTCTTTGGGATTCAAGATGGGAAAATAAATAAATGATTGCATAAACAAATAAATACATAAGTACTGGAGAGAATGACTGAGTGAAACACATCAGAGCTAAAGGAGTATCTCAGTTGGGTCATCAAATAATGCTTCCTGGATTTCTATGTTGAAATATTCCAATATTCTCTTCTATATTTTAAAAGGGAACCATTTTTAGCAAGCATTAAACCAAGATTTTGCTCTCTGCTCTCTCTCTCTGCTCTCTCTTCTTTCTCTCTGCTCTCTCTCTGCTCTTTTCTAGCTCTCTCTGCTCTCTGCTCTCTCTCTGCTCTCTCTCTCTCTGTTCTTTTCTTGCTCTTTTATCGCTCTTTCCTTTCTTTCCCAGCTCTTGCTCTTTCCCAGGCCTTTCCCAGCCACGTGGAGTGCCAACCTTGCCTGTCCCAGCAGGTTCTACTGAATAAACCAACCCTTTACCTGAATACCACGTGCGTGCTGCTGTTCTTACTTGGCCACCTCTTTTTAACCAACCCCTTACCTGAAAAAAAAATAAAACCAAGATTTTTAAGAAATTAGTTAAATATTTTCCCTCTTTTTTGTTTTCCTTTCTTTTTTGGGGGGGGATCCGGTCGTGGGGCCTGAACTCTGGGCCTGGGCGCTGTCCCTCAGCTCTTCAGCTCAAGGCTAGTGCTCTACCACTTGAGCCACAGTACCACTTCCGGCTTTTTTTTTCTATTTGCTTATGTGGTGCTAGGAAATCGAACCCAGGGCCTCAGGCACGCAAGGCAAGCGCTCTACCACTGAGCCACCTTCCCAGCCCTTGTTTTCCTTTCTTATTTATATCTAGGAAGAGTGAAATGACTGGATGAATGATTTTTCATAGAATTTGTGCCTTAAAGATATTAAAGATAGTTGTTCAAAAATAGCACAAGCCAGGTACTGGGTGATTCAAGCCTACAATTCTAGCTTCTCAAGAGGCTAAGCTCTGAAGATCTTGACTTCAAATCTAGACTTGGTAAGAAAGACTGTGAGACTGATTTCTAATTAACTGGCAGAAAGCCAGAAGTAAAGCTGTGGTTCAAGTGGTAGAGCACCAGCCTTGAACACAAAAAGCTAAGGCATAGAGCCCTGGCCCTGAGTTCAAGCCCCAGGATCAGCATTAAACAAGCATAGAGAAATAAGAGAACATATAAGTCAATAAAAATAGTGCAAGGTGAATTTGGCATCATTTTGCCACAGTTCTTTGTCTGATGGGAACAGAGATGAGCCTACATAGTACCAAAGGCTGATAGATCTAGTTGCCTGAAATGCACAGCACACACCCCACTGAATCCTACTAAATCCCATCAGAGCTGAAGGCAAAGTGTGCGTGTGTGTGTGTTTGTGTGTGTGTGTGTGTGTGTGTGTGTGTGTGTGTGTGTGTGTGTGTGTTTTGGGGGAGAATATAAGACCCTAGAGACAACACATAGGGGAGATTACAAATGTACTGGTACAAATTTCCTCTAGGAAAACCAGCAGCAGTTCAGAGAGTGTGTACAATTTCCTGGTCTGAGGGAGTCAGGAGATATCACCCAGACCCAGCTCTGTTACTCTGTTGCTCTGAGCCAGGAAGTATCACGTACTTGTCCTCTATATCTCTGATGTTTTATTCAGAATATATTCCATGACACAGCTAATTGTAAAGCAAGATCACACAAATGTGTCTAACCCAGTCAACTAATTCAATTCATCCCTAATCTGTAAATTAAGGATTAATTCTTCTGCTCTGAGAAATTCCATCACATCCAGTTTGGAGAAAGTCATGGTAGTATTGAGTGAACTCAAAAAGCTGAGGCAGATCTTGCCCGGGAGCCACCAAGTAAACTTGGTTCTTGGTCCTAGAACCGAACTGTCTATATCACCAACAAATGAGGAAGGAAGAGGGTTTTCTACCAACTTCCAATCATCTGGCATAGTTGATTTTAACCTTGTAGTACTCTGAGAACCATCTGGCCTCAAGCCACGTATTTGACTTATAAAATTTGTGAGATGATAATTTTCTTATTTTCCAAACCACTGTGCTAATTAACTTCCTTGCTCCTGTGATAGAAGTCTTGACATAAATAAGTTAATGGAGGAAGTAACTTTTTAGCTCATAGTTTCAGAGGGTTCAGCCAACTAGGGTAGGGAGAGTGTGACTTAGCAGAACAATTTACCTCATGGTGGCCAGATAGACAGACAGAGAGAGAGAGACAGAGACAGAGAGACAGAGACAGAAAGAAAGAGACAGAGACAGAGATAGAGAAGAGAGACACAGGCAGACATAGAAAGAAGAGAGACAAAAACAGAGAGAGTAAGAGAGATACAACAAGGGACCCAGAGAGACAGAGAGACTAAGAGAGAGGTTTAGGGTAGGGATAAAGTCCAGACATGAGGAACATGTCCCCTGTGTCCAGCTAGGCCCCATCTCTCAATATTTCTAGAACCTTCTCAAATAGTGCCACCATCTGAACACCAACCTATTTACCTGTTTCAGGTTTTGTTGTTTTTTTGTATCTAAACCACACATTCTTCCCTTGATCTCCAAATGGCTCCTGTCTTTCTTACAGTGCCCAGTGCATTCAATCCATCTCTAAGTCAACATCACTATATTCCTTCATTTTCCAGAGCTGTGGAAAAGTATGTAGAGTATCTCTCATGAGTGGTGAAGCAGGAATATAAAAGGCATTTGCTTTGATATTTCTCTAAATGGATCACTTCATGAATTATTAGTACTATCTATTGTAACAGAACAATTAAAAAATTAACTTTATGTCTAGTCAAATTCAAACATGAACTATACACACACACACACACACACACACACACACACACACACACACACACACACACACACACACACACACACACACACACACACACACACACACACACACACACACACACACCTAAAGAAATTTATCCTTATATTTCTATTTTTGTATAAGCACTTTTGGTACCCATGTCTCTATTAGTCAGTGTTAGCTGGAGAAATAGAACCAATATAATCTATCTATCTATCTATCTATCTATCTATCTATCTATCTATCTATCTATCTATCTGTCTGTCTGTCTTTTATCTATTCATCTATCTATGTATCTATGTATCTATGTATCATCTATGTATCTATCTATGTATCTATCTATGTATCTATCTATGTATCTATGTATCTATGTATCTATGTATCTATCTATCTATCTATCTATCTATCTATCTATCTATCTATCTATCTATCTATCTATCTATCTGTATTTTATCCAATCATCTGTCTCTCTGATTCAGTAACTGCTAAGTCCAAAAAACAGAAACCCCAGAACAATTGGAATCAACCATGTAGTTCAACAACTTGTGGAGGAGAGGGCTTGGGAGGGAAAAAAATTGGGAAACAATGAGGGAAGAGATGACATTGTCCAGAAACAAATGTGCTCCATAGCTGACATATGAAACTGTAACCCCTCTGTACATCAATAATAATAATTAAGAAAAAATTTGCATTGAAAAACCAAAACCAAAACAATGCAGTACAGTAGGAGGAACATAAAGCTCCTTAGAGAGTCACTACAGACCTGAGAAAGAAGCAGGGTTCTGTAGTTCTAGAGGCAATGGAACAGGAAGACACACCCTGTCTTGCATATGTTGGCTGGTTTTCTCAGTATCCACTTTTATTTGTTCTGGGCCTTCAATTTATTCAACTTATTGGATGGAGCCATCTTCACTCAGGGCCAGTTCTAGCTTTCCACACTCAGGCTGCTCTCCACAACACTTGAATTGACTATTGGTTTTGCATCTGTAGACCACTACTATGTGCTACACAGTAACAGGGCCTGAGGAGAGCGTTGGAAACCACAGAAGCTCAAGCAAGGGCTAGGACAAGGAACAGAGAGTCAGCATTGCCTTCCAGGTCAGGAGATGGTGTAGCATTATTTTGGAAGGCTATTTTCACAGATTCGCCATTGCCAGGTTCACAGACGTGGTTCAACAGAGTCTTTACCTGAAGCAGATTGCAGATCCAACCTCATTGTGTTAGCAAGAACCAAGTAAGACACAGACAGCTGCAAGACAGCTTCTCCTGAGGGAGCAGAGAGGAAATTAAAGAAGGGATAGTCGGAGTCCAGAGGAAACAAACAATAGAAAAGCCACTCTTACAAATAGAACTCACTCTGCCTCAATAAGGACCACAAGAGGAATTCCATCTCTGTGGTACTCATAACAATAATCTCATTTGATGACACAATCCCCACTCCCAAACCACACACTTCACTCATATGCACACAGCGGCGGACTTTAGTAATGAAAGAAGAAACTTACTGTGCATATTGTTTAAATTTTGTGGAAGTTATCATGATCATTTTATATTTAGGTGTTGGGAAACTTTGGAAGCCACATAGTTAAGTGATATAAAATTACATTCAGGAAGCAGTCTAAACAAAAATGTTGGATCATATTATTCTTAAATTTTGTGATTGATCTATACACACCAATTTAATAAAGTGAATCCGAGAAAGAAAACTTATGAACCTCAAGTTGGTCCCCCCTCCCCCCAAAAATCACTAACAGGACAAAAGATTAGATTAAAGTAAGTTATGATAACAAATCACTAACAAGAGAAAAGATGAGATAACAGTAAGTTCCACTTAAGAACAATCTTATCAGACTATTCTACAATTGAATGTGAAGACCAAGGTCAGGGGAGACAAAAGGAATCTGAACTTGAGCTTTGAGTGAGGGACATATTCATCTTTACCAAGGCCATAGAAGGTTTGGGATAGTATTTGAGATTGAGAACATCACCTACCATGACTCATCTGTGGAACATGGAGAACAATACCCATTCTTATTACTTTGAGTTTCACATAGACATTTTCACTATGTTTAGTAAAGTTTTGGGAAAAGTAACCTTGAAGTCGTCATTAAATAATAAAAAGTGCGGAATTTGGTACAGTTGACATTGGACCAACACAGGGTTTGCCCAGATGGAATTTGCCCAGATGGGAAGAAAAGATTTAATTAATTCTAAATAATGTATTTTAGCAAATCCAGATAAACTTAATTAAAAAATAACACTAAGAACTATTGAATTTATAAAATAGATGTTTATTAACAAATGAAATGCAGGATTGCTTTTGAGATAGCTAAATTGAAAGCAAAGTCATGGACAAGTGCATTGATCAATTTTAAATAAAGATAATGCCAACCACTCATGTTTTGCTTTGATTCATATTGTAAGTCAAATATTTTCATTTAATTATGTAATAGTCTGTCTGTCTGCCAGTTGACCACGGGGGTGGTCTTAAGTCCTTATGTTTTTGTTTTCACTATGTAACACGCACATGAGTAAAATATAATTTAGAAGGAAACAAAATGCCTTGACACTTGAATTTTTTTTCCAGCTAATATACAGTAAAATATAACCTTTATTCTTACTGACAATTTTTAAAAGATTCATACTTAATAAGGTAGTGGGAAAAGTAGGAAACTATTATTGAGTTTATTGGAATTACTTTGGACAGGGAGAACTTTGAAATACACAATTAAAACAGTAATTTGGAGTGACAGCCTATATGTACACTTTCATCACTTCACACATTTAAAATGAAAATTAAGAACTATTGTTTGGTGTTTTCATTCACAGATGGTAAGCATTTCATCTAACCTCCTTTCCACCTCCCATTCCTCCTGCATGGTCCCACACTCAGCAACATTCAAGGAGTTTGAATATAAAGTGATGAGTGTGTTTACATCTATGCTTATTTTTTAGGTCTGGCATCTACATATAAAAAATTATGTAGCCTTTTTCCTTCTTATCCTAACCAACTTTGCTTAATATGATGCACTCCAGTTCTATCCAGGTCACAGAATATGACACATTTTTTTTTTAAATAAGTTTTTTATTGTGAAAATACTGCGCAGAGGGGTTACAATTACATGAGCAAGGTAATGAGTACATTTCTTTTTTTTTTTTTTAATTTTATTTTATTTTATTTGAGAACATACTGTACAGAGGGGTTACAATTACATTGGCAGGATAATGCATACATTTCTTACCAAGCATTGCAGCCTCCTCCTTTGTTTACCCTTCACCTCCCTTCCCAGCCTCCCCCCTCCCCCCCACCCAATCATACCCCCTCCCCCCCACACCGACATTGTAAAGCTTGCTTTGACATGACATTTTGTATTATTAAGCATAGTTGCCTTCTCCTTTGTTTTTGCCCTACCATCCCTTCCCTCCCATCTCCACGACTACACTACACCCTCACTCCCCCCCCACTGCCCCCCGGCCTAAATTGTAAAGTTAGTTTTTTGATATAAAGTCTTGTACATCTCATTGTTGCTGGGTCAACCTGTATCCCTATTTAAACAATTTGTTTTTTTCCCTTTCCCTCCCCAAATTATACAAACATCAAATACAGTGAAAACAGGGGTTATACTATGGGGGAGGAACATACAAAGCAACGAAAAAATCACGTGGTACCTTATAAATACATTAGAAACAATAGCAAGCAAGAAAAAACACTTGTGTCCTTCTCTTGGGGTCCATTTCGCTTGAGATCATCTTATCTGACGTTTTTTGCTTGTCTCAGACATATACTAGTTATTGCAAATAAGGGAAACCATGGGACCTAGGTGTCTTTGGGCCTGGCTTACTTCACTTAATATCATTTTTTCCAAGTCTTTCCATTTTCTAACAAATGGGGAAATGTCATTCTTTCTGATGGAGGCATAGAATTCCATTGTGTATATATACCACATTTTCTTGATCCATTCATCTACTGAGAGGCATCTGGGTTGGTTCCATATCTTAACTATGAAAATGACTCATTTTTATTGCTCTTTATGACTGAATAATATTGTATCATGTGTGTATGTGTGCATTACATTTTCTTAATCCATTTATCCTCTGTAGGGTATCTGTGCTGTTTTCCTAGCTGGGTTATTGTAAATAGTGATATAAAAAGCATGGTACACAGGAGCCTTAGTTGTATCCTGATTTACTGAAAGCTCTCAGATAATAGGAGATAATGGGTACTGGGAAAGGTATAGTATATGAGGGGTCAATCAAACTAAATTATTGTAGGTGCATCTGTGAAATGCCGAAGCATTGCCTCTTTGAACAGTTAGCATGCAATAAAGAAAATGAGGGCTGGTCCTAGGAAATAATCCTGTCTGGGGTTAGGGAGATTTAGGGGAAGTGGAGAGGTGAAAGAAAAAAACAAGGGAGGGTGAGTATGCTCACAATACTTCTTGTATGTTCATGCATGAACATGGAGCAATGAGCTCATTGAGATGTGTTATGGACATGGAGCAATGAGCTCATTGAAATGGGTTTGGAAAAGGAAGAGGAGAGTGCCAGGGAGCCAGGGAGCGTGAGTACAATCAGGTGACTTCGCATGCAGGTATGGATGTTTTACAATCAAATCTGCTTCTACAACAAATTGATGCTCATAAAAATGTTTACAAATGATACTCCCTCCAATATACCCTTTTAATACACTGCATTGTCATGTGTGAATTTTTTTTTTGTTGGTTGTGGGGCTTGAACTCTGGGCCTGAGTGCTGTACTGCAGCTCTTCAGCTCAAGGCAAGCACTCTACCACTTAAGCCATAGCACCACTGCTGATTTTCTCGTGGTTTATTGAAGATGGGAGTTTCCTGCCCAGGCTGGCTTTGAACTGCAATCCTCAAATCTCAGCCTCCTCAGTAGCTAAGATTTCAGGCATGAGCCATCGACATCCGGCCATGTGTGAATATTTAAACAAAAATTATGTATCATTGTAGAAGAAATTCTTTCATGTTTAGTTGTTCAATACAAGAAAAACTATGTCATGTCTCATTATGAGTTATATACCATATATTTAACTGAAGAGCTTGTTCATAAGTTATTTGTAAAATACCTCCCCAGTGATAGGAGGTATCTGTACATAGCAGGATAGAGCTAAGATTAGGCTTTATATATCCAATGTTGTGACATAATACTAGATGTTGTTTTCTCTCATTGGAATTCTGGTAAAATAGAACAATTAGTATTATGTATCTCTAAAAAGAATAAATGGACAGAAAAAAACACTTTCTTTGATTGCAATAGTAGGTTATTTTTTTGCACCACTAGAGAATTAATTTTGAAGGATGGGGCAAGCAAGATATAATATTTACCTGAAGATTCTTTACATAAAATTACTGCCTTTACAGGTTAGACTTTACTTATATATCAGAAACACAATACCCAATACTGGCACTAGAAGTCAAAGATCATATCGATGTTTGGTGCTTTCATTGTGAGAATGTTCTTCAATTTATTTGTTGCCTATGGACAATGGTGTGTGGCAGTTCATAATTTTTACTTGCAACAGTTTATTCCTCAGAATTTTATCTTTTCCCTTAGCCTCACAAATTTTCTGTCTAGCTATAGATTCTTCTACAATGGTGATATAACTTTCAATTTTCTCATGTGGAATTCTTTGCAATCTTCTCTCTTCTACTATAATTACCTCTCGTGTCTTTTTGAGAAATAAGAATCTCATTCATAACTTACAAAACTTGGTCAATTTCCTTGAGGAAAGTATTTGCATATATCTTTCATACAGCATATGATTGATGAAGACAGATGTTGGCATTGCTGTTTTTTCCATATTCAGAAAGCTATTGAATGGTTATTTTTAATGACTTATCTTTTACTCATGTGGTTCTTGAAAAAAATAAACCTTAAGTTTTTTCTACAGATATATTTCCCCAGATATTTTTATAGTTATATAATTGATATCATATATGAAAGTATCAAAGTTAGTTTTTGCTATGTATTTTTTCACTATTATTTCCTGTTTATATACTTCCATAAATTAGGACTTTAAGAAAGTAGAAGAAATCACTTTTAACATGCAGGTGCTCATATTTTTATACCTATATACAGTTGGGCAAACACACAAATTCATACATTCCTGTACAGTTTTGCTAGATTTCATTTCTAAACAGAGACCGAGGCAAAAGTGAGTTCTCTTAGAGAGTCGAAAGAAAATGCCATTCATGAAGAGGTTTGTAATTTCTCTTGCATATTCCAAATGAGAAGCTCAGTAAAGCATAAATATTAAGGAAGCAAGAAATCCCCAGTGGATGATGTGAGTGGATAATAGAGAAAGCTAACCTTTGCCTGACTAGCCTGCAAAAAACAAACTCATGGGTTACAACTATGGATGAGATGATCTCCTGGCTCTCTGAGGGGCCTCTAGAACATGTAATCATTACCAAGCCCTTGGAAAATCTGGACCTGGAATGAGTGAATAGAATTGCTCATCTATGGAGACAGATGTTGTTGGCAGCATGCTCTCCAGATCAATCAAGTGGTTTCTTTCCATTAGGCTCATATCTCCCCCCAAAACAGTGAGTGTTGTGTGCACTACTAGGGATAAATGCATCCAGTGAGAGTCTCTGATAATGCCCTTAGAATGGCCTCCGTATTTCATGTGGCAGTTAAATGTTCATTACGACAACACAACTCTAAGTGCAGAGAATCAGCATTTAGCTATTCAGAGACACGGTGTCCTACATAGAACTCATGCATAAATCGTTTAAAATGGTATTCACAGAGAAAGTGCACGCAGATGATATTTGGACTGGGAAAATTTCATAAACAATTTCTGAAATGGAATGTAGCTCATTGAAGATTATGCAAATGTTTGGAAACATCATGCAGTTTGTGCCTACTATGGTTTTGCTTATGAAATTTAAATTAGAAAGTGTCACGAGACCTTCTTTGCAGTTTTCTTTCTTCTTCAGGGAACATGTTTATGGTGGGTGAGGACCCCGATTTCCAGAATCCATCTCCTTCTACATGCCACGCAAAGTACTAGCAACGGAGTCAAGGCATGATTCCATGTGTGCAGAGGAAGCAGGCCTTGTTTCTCTTCTGTGATGGGACATGCTTGCTCTTCCTGTCCCTTACCAGAACAGAAAGGGCTCTTTGTGGATATTAACCTGGAGGACTTCATGGAAATTCATTCTTCTCTTCTGGCACCCAGGAGATTCTTTTCAGGCCATCCCAGATTCAGTTTCCAACAGTTTGTTAAGTCCACCACTTAAGTGTTCCTTCCAGTTTTAGAACTCTACTGAGTGCTTCTCCAGATAAACAGTGGGCTGCTGCATCTCTCAACAAAAAAGTTATTTTAGAATAAAAACCTTGATATATAAGATATACTTGTGCAATATTTGTTGCAACCAAAATGTTTTCAATTACACTAAATATCCTATAAATGTAAGGAGTACTCATTGCTCACTTTCTACCTCGCAGATGTGTCCTACTGAGTCAGACTTAATGAGCTCTCAAGATATATTAGATTGATTTGCATATTGAAACCAGTCATTGGAAAATTCTGGATTTTTTTCCCCAAAAAGGTCTTCTTGCAGTCAGAAAGACAACTTTGAATAATACTACTACCTGATAGATTACTGCTTATAGAAATTACATCTTGTAATCACAGCATGAGAAGGGCAGATAATATTAGTTGTAGTTAATCAATGAATGAAGCTGAAATGTTCACCTCAATTTTGTGCTGTTTGATTTTTTTATGAAGTTTGAAGAACATGTTGTTCATTTTAACATTTTAACAGCAAGAGGGATAATGTGTAATGAGGAAACCAATGTCATTTCAAGAGTTAAGTGACCTGCAAACATAATCATTTCTAATTATTGTTATATAATCACAGATAGTTGGTAACATTTTTTCATTTCATTTTTCTTTATATTAACTTTAAATAGTTACCTAAAGGAGATGAATTTAACAAGGAAGTTTATGAACAAAATATATCTTGATCCATGTCATCCCTTCCAACATTCTAACCCCCTCCCTGAATCACCCTTTTTCTTATTTTCCTTAGTTTTGTAGCATATACATTGAATATTTGACTGCATATCCCCTCTTCTCTTCTTTGTCCACCCCTGTCCCCTTTTCTCACCTCCTCTTGCAAGTACTCATTTCCTGGTGCTCATTTTGTTGGGCAGTGACCTTGCCTTTCTATGGAATGATAGTATTTGAGTTTTATCTTGAATCTACTGTACTTAATACATTTGTGACCACTTGCATACTACTCAATGTATTTAACTAGAAGTCAAAATAAACCCCCAGCACAACCATGTCCATGTAGCACTGTTCACCACAGACAAGGTATGGATACTCTTCAATAGATGAATGGATCAAGAAAATGTGGTATGCATACACACACTATCACTATAATTTTACTCACTCTTTAGGAAAAACTGATATTGTACTATATATAAAGAAATGGAAAGACTTGGAAAAGACTAGATTAGGTGAAGTAAGTCAGGCCCAAGAGATAAAAGGTACTTGGGGTAGCTAGAATTAGCTTATAAACCTATAAGCAAACACATTTTTCTTTTCTATCAGTTTCCTTCTATGATTCTTGGGAGAATGTCAACATCCATATTTTCAACTTACACCTTTTTGACTTCTGAGGCATTCTTTCATAGGCAAACTTACAGACTTTCAGAAAAAAGTAAGCTGAGCACTCACAGGGAATCTGCCAAAACACAGGATTAAAGTCTGCACTTGTGTCTGCAGGCTTTCTCCACCGCGCCTCAAAGGCCAGGCTTTTAGAGAAGATTAGCAGCTCTCATCATAGGAGATACCACCCAGTTCAGGCTGCATTAATGTGACTCTGAAAGCATTTCACACAGACTTGAAGATGCCACTCCATCTTCTTTTGAATTCCCAATTATCTTTTCACTAATCTCCACCAAATGCGACACTAAATACCTCTAATTTTTCAGCGCACTTCTACTTTATTTTTTCCATTGTGTATACTTGATAAGTAACAGTTTCAATACCCTTTATATTTTGCAATTTTGGTTTAGTCGTGAGCATGCTAAGGCCAGAAGAGGCATTAAAACCTCAGTAGGGTTGGACAAAGCAAAGATTTCAGTATACAACTTTATTTATCCTAGAAGAAATCTGCAGGTTCTCATAGTCTAGGTGTGTATTTTCTACACATTAGTCACGAGACAGAGCAGATTAATCACATGATAGCATGCTTTTCTCAAGTTTTCTACTTGAAATGGCATGAGTTGAATATCTACAAATGAAGTCCAGACTTGGTTTGTGCGTTAACAGTGAATCAGAAATTTCATTTGTTCAATGTCTCCCCTTCCAACATTCTCTATCATCTCTCCCTCTACTCCTCCCTTCACTCTTAAGTTTGTAGGATATATATATATATATATATATATATATATATATATATATATATATATGTAGATTCTTGCCTTCATTCTCCTCCCTCTTTTTATTTTCCCTTTACTCCTTGATCACCGGAAGTACCCACTTCCTGGCATTTATTTTATTGACCTTTGACTTTGTCTTTCTAAGGAATCATACTATTTGAGTTCTGCCTTGAATCTACCACAGTTCAGTTAATACAATTGTATACATTTATGTAGTGCACAATGTAGTTACATATTAATCTATAAGCTAATTCTAACATCCACATATGGGGGAAAACATGCAAGTTTTGTCTCTCAGGACCTCATTTACTTTACTTATCATAATTCTTAATGATTGATAAAACTAAACTAAAGCAAGCTGGAAAACAGGTAGATATTAATTCAGTTTACACAGGACAAATCTAAATTCAATAAACAAAAAGAGTATTATTCATTCTTCTGCTTAGCTTAATTCATCAATGAATATTTTTTTGCCAATTCACGTAAACAGGTTTAATTTTCAAGATAAAGTTTTAAGTTCATGTAAAACATTACTATTGTAATTTTCCCAGGCTATAACACCTATAAGTATTAGGCAGCAGCCTGTGGAAGATGTTGAGGATAATCATTCATGAATACCATTGGATTTCAACACAGAATTCCATACTAACAGCTCCCCATATACAGTGCATGATGGAGCATTAAGAAAGGAAGATGTACCCCAACGACAAGTGGAAATTATTTCAATGTTATTTAACAAACAATTTGACATCAAAATCCTCCACTGTAGTACTTTAAATGTGAATGAGGAAGGAAAATCATTTTTGGGGAGAGAGCCTCAAAGCTTTCTTGTGTCGGACAGATTCAGAGCCCACAGGGCAAGTTTCCACCGCTGCACAGGTGGCCAGGCTCCCATTTTCCCAGTCAGCAAGTGTAGTGAACACACACTTTCATGCGTAGCATGCCTACCAAGCCTCAGCAGGGAAAAAGAAACCCCAAATATTTTTACAATCAAGATTATACTTTTTGAAAACATGAGATGTCTAATTTGTGAGTGTAATAAATGTAGTCTTAAAAAACAATTTGTTTTAGATAGGGTAGAATAATTCATATCCTCACTAAGGAGAAATTTAGGATCTGTAGTGACTTCAAAGCAAAACTGAAGATTATGAATAACACCCAAGTTAAGAGTAGATTTATTCTGCATGTCTATTACTTAAAAATATCACAAAATCATCATCACAGCCTGTTCTTGTATATTTGCACAATGTCTGAGGCTTACAGTATGACTCAGATATAATGGAATTCACCTTAAATATGTGTTTCGTAAGCACATTCATATTCTGTGTAGTGGATGTATAAATTAATATGGGCATTATTTGGGATATCCGTAACTGTTCTAACAAAGCTCAGGAGTTAACTCACTGAAGGTCAACCACACTCATGTAATAATCCAGTAAGAAGCAAAGGAATACCTGTTCCTTGCCAGATGGGCTTTTCTACGGGGTGTCTGAAGGACCTGGGCTATCTTCATCTCTTGACTTCATCATCTTCCACAACCCAATGGCAGCAGAGGGAAGATCATACTGTCATCAATTCCACCTACAGTGACGATCTCATTTCATTCAGACCATGCTGATAAATCCTTACCACAGACCTACTTTCTATAACAGGAGAGAGAAAAATATGGTCTCTTGCTAGAGGCTACTATGTGTGTATATATACAGTTATTTCCATCCATTTGCAATTACATTTAAAACATATGTTGCTTTATACGATGCTTTCTTATGACAACATTCCAGAGAACTTTTCTTGCCAGTATATCTGCATTGCTATGTCTAATAATTGCATCTGATTTGTTGCTATTTAGCTAATTTCCTAACATTGGGAAACCAGAATATCTGCAGATGTAAGTCATAAAAATTATTTCTTAATTACTTAATTGTGTTTTCATGTATAAATATCTAAACATATATATGACTGTTTTATACTCAATTTAGCTAATTGCATACAAAACTATATACTTGAAACAACTGTGGCACATGAATTTACTTTCTAAACTAGATTTTGTGAACTCTAAATAAAGTTCAAAGCTTTTCTGATGCAAATTTAATGTGGGAATTGAGATATAAGTTCTAGGTTTCAAAGACTTACTTAAAGTTTATTCACAGTATCTAGTTAACATATGTGTGTATATGTATTCCATGTTGAAATCACATTATGTGAATATATCAGATGAGACAAAATATATTATTAAATTTAATTTTTCACTTTCACTTTTTAATGAGTACATTTCTTTTATTTATTTATTTATTTATTTATTGTGAACATACTGTACAGAGGGGTTACAATTACATGGGCAAGATAATGAGTACATTTCCTATCAAGCATTGTAGCCTCCTCCTTTGTTTATCCTTCACATCCCTTTCCAGCCTCCCCCCCCCGCCCCCCAACCCAATCCTCCCCCCCCACCAAAGTTGTAAAAGTTCGTTTTCGACATGACAACTTGTACTTCTCATTGCTGCAACTTTCACTTTTTATAAATATGCCTAACAGAAAAATTGGAAATACATGTGTGGTCTGGATCCTGTTTGTACTGTAGAACATTATAACCTAGATTATATGTTTGAATTGCTTTATGTGTTTGTCCCAAATAAATGAATAAATTGATTATAAATATTCTCAGTTAAGTAAGAGTAAATTTACTGTTAGAGATTTCAGAGGAAACATAATCCCTGAAACATAAGCTCTGAGCAGGAGTTCCAATCTGGGGACTGGCAGCCTCATGTGCTAGTCCTTCCTTTCTGGCCCGTGTGGTCTTTTGACGTCTTGACATCTGCCTCAAAGACACCAGTGAAAGGAGACACACAGGTAGGTGCCTGGGAGTTATATGGTGTCTAGCAAATTTTGATGACTCCTAAATTCTTTGTTTCGCCAGTATTTTCATTTCTGGAGTGTTGGAACACTGCCAGACATTTGGCACCTGAACCCATTCATCGGTCATTTGAGCTTAAACAAACAGCTATTCCATTCTCAGGCAAGCAAGACGAGGTGCTTAAGTCAACTTCGAGCTTGACTAACTACTGCCATTGCAATATGAGTCAATGTCATGAGCTACGATTACCCTGGAAGAAAGTACATATCAGAACAATTGCAAAAATAAATCCTCAGGGTTTCTTTAGGCTGTTCACCAGGGTCAGGCCCTGGTTTCAGTGAACCTAATATCTGCCTGCAATGATGCAAAGGACACCTCTGACATCGCAGGCACCTCCATGGCTAAGGGCTAAATGTCAATGGGTGTAGATTAGAACAAACTGCTGTTCTGTTGACGCAGCCATTTCTATCTAACTCAAACCGAGTAGACTCTCTCTGTCATTACTGGCTCAGTTGATAAGATGGTTTTCTATATCCTTCAATTTTTAGCAGAATATACTGGGATATCCCCACCTATATTGCCTTCCATTCCTTCTATCTGGTGTTGTTTGAGTCATGTCCTTGTCAGTAGAGTATCATTTTTTTTCTTTTTCTTTGTCTTCTTTGTAATACTGAGGTTTTACTCAGGGTGTCAGGCTTGCTAGTAAGGCACTTGAGCCATGTCAAGCCTGGGGAGTATCTTTCTCTCTTAGGACTTCCCTTCTAAACATTTGAACTCTTCCCCCCCCCCTCCTTTTTTTATTGTGAGTCTACCGTACAGAGGAGTTACAATTACATGGGCAAGATAATGAGTTCATTTCTTATAAAGCATTGTTGCCTCCTCTTTGTTTCCCTTTCCCATTCCTTCCCATACTCCGCCCACTTCCCCCCAGCCGATCCTCCCCCGCCAAGTTCATTTTTTGACATAACGACTTGTACATCTCATTGTTGCAATGGGTCCATCTGTATCCCTAGTTAAACGATTTGTTTTGCCCTTCCCCTCCACAAATTATACCAACATCAAATACAGTGAAAACAGGGGTTATACCATGGGGGAGGGACATACAAAGCAGCATAGAAATCATCTTATAAATATGTTAGAAACAATTGCATGAAAGAAAAAAAACATTTGAATACTTATCTTGGGGTTCATTCTCCTAACATCAACTTATCTGACCTTTTCTGCTTGACTCAGACTAGTTATTGCAAATAAGGGAAACCATGGGACTTATGTTTCTTTGGGCCTAACTTACTTCACTTAATATAATTTTTTCCAAGTCTTTCCATTTCCTAAAAAATGGGGCAATGTCATTCTTCCTGATGGAGGCATAGAATTCCATTGTGTATATATACCATATTTTCTTGATCCATTCATCTACTGAGGGACTTCCGGGTTGGTTCCATATCTTAGCTATGGTAGATAATGCAGCAATAAACATAGTTATGATGGTAGCTTTAGTATGGTCTTGTTTGTGATCATTTGGGTAAATGCCCAAAAGTGGGATTGCTGGTCATAGGGGAGCTCTATGTGGAATCTTTTGGGGAACCACCATACAACATTTGAACTATTTTTTTATAATTTAATTTTATTTTATTTGTGAACATACTGTACAGAGGAGTTACAATTACATGGGCAGGATAATACGTACATTTCTTACCAAGCATTGCAGCCTCCTCCTTTGTTTACCCTTCACATCCCTTCCCAGCCTCTCCCCTCCCCCCCAATCCCAATCCTTCCCCTCCCCCCCCCCCCCCCCCCCCGCACCGACATTGTAAAGCTCGTTTTGGACATGACAACTTGTACTTCTCATTGTTGCAACAGGTCCACCTGTATCCTTAAACAACTGGTTTTTCCCCATCTCCTCCACAAGTTATACTGACATCAAATATAGTGAAAGCAGGGGTTATACTGTGGGGGAGGGACATACAAAGCAACAGAGATAATCATATAAATGCGTTAGAAACACATGCATGAAAGAAAAAAACATTAAAATACATATCAAAGGGTTTATTTTCCTGACATCACATTATCTGACCTTTTCCGCTTGACTCATACAAATACTAGATATTACAAATAAGGGAAACCATGGGACCTATGTTTCTTTGGGCCTGGCTTACTTCACTTAATATAATTTTTTCCAAGTTTTTCCATTTCCTAACAAATGGGGCAATGTCATTCTTTATGATGGAGGCATAGAATTCCATTGTGAATATATACCACATTTTCTTGATCCATTCATCTACTGAGGGGCATCTGGATTGGTTCCATATCTTAGCTATGGTAAATAATGCTGCAATAAACATAGTTGTGCTGGTAGCTTTAGTGTGGTCTTGTTTGTAAACATTTGGGTAAATGCCCAAAAGTGGGATTGCTGGGTCATAGAGGAGTTCTATATGAAGTCTTTTGAGGAACCTCCATACTGCTTTCCAAAGTGGTTGAACAAGTTTACATTCCCACCAACAATGAAGTAAGGTTCCTTTCTGTCCACATCCCCTCCAGCATCTGTTGTTGTTAGAGTTCTTGATTTTTGCCGTTCTAACTGGAGTGAGGTGATATCTCAATGTTGTTTTGATTTGCATTTCTTTTATGGCTAGGGACGTTGAACATTTCTTCATGTGTCTATTGGCCATCCTTCTTTCTTCTTCAGAGAAGTTTCTCTTTAAGTCTTTCGCCCACTTATTTATTTGGCAGTTGTTTCTTTGAAGATTTGTTGTTGGGGGGTTTAATTTTTAGAGTTCCAAGTATATTTTAGATATGAGACCCTTGTCCGTTGTATGGCTAGTAAAGATCTTCTCCCAATCCCTGGGCTTTCTATTGATCTTGCTAGCTATGTCATTTGCCCTGCAGAAGCTGTGCAACTTTATGCAATCCCATTTGTCCAAACTTTCTTTGATTTGTTGTGTTTCTGGGTCTCTATTCAGAAAATTTTGGCCTGAGCCAAGGAGACCTAGGGTTTCTCCTATTCCATCCTGTAATGTTTTCAGAGTGTCTGCTTTGAGTTCAAGGTCTTTGATCCATTTGGAGTTGATTCTGGTGCAGGGTGATATATAAGGATCTAGCTTTAGTTTTCTACATGTAGTTAACCAATTTTGCCAGCACCATTTACTGAAGAGGCTGTCTTTCTTCCATTCTATTGTTTTAGCTCCCTTATCAAAGATTAGATGGCTATAGGTCTGTAGGTTCATTTCTGGGTTTTCAATTCTATTCCATTGGTCCTGAGATCTGTTCTTATGCCAATACCAAGCTGTTTTGATTACTATGGCTTTAGAGTAGAGTTTGAAATTTGGTATTGATGTTCCTCCAGCAGTGTTCTTTCCGTTGAGGAGCGTTTTTGCTATTCGGGGTCTTTTATTGTTCCATATGAATTTTTGGATTGCCTCTTCTATTTCCTTGAAGAATGAGGTTGGAATTTTGATAGGTATTGCATTGAATTTGTAGATAGCCTTGGGACGTATTGCCATTTTCACGATGTTAATCTTTCCAATCCAGGAGCATGGGAGGTTTTGCCATTTTTTAAGTTCTTTGTTGATTTCCTTTTTTAAGATTTTAAAGTTTTCATCATAGAGGTCCTTCACTTCTTTAGTTAAGTTAATTCCTAGGTATTTTATTTTTTGTGGGGCTATTACAAATGGAGTTGCTTTCCTAATTTCAGCCACACTTTTCTCATTGTTGGCATACAGAAAAGCCATTGATTTTTGGGGGTTAATTTTATAACCTGCTACTTTGCCAAAGTTTTGAATCAGCTTGAGTAATTTGGGAGTGGAGTCTATGGGATTCTTTAAATACAAGATCATGTCATCTGCAAGAGGGAGAGTTTTATTTCTTCTTTCCCTATTTGGATCCCCTTTATGTCTGCATCTTGTCTTATTGCTGTAGCTAGGCATTCTAATACTAGATTGCAGAGAAGTGGAGAGAGTGGGCATCCTTGTCTTGTTCCTGAGTTAAGAGGAAATGGCTTTAGTTTTTCACCATTGAGTATAATGCTGGCTGTAGGTTTGTCATATACAGCCTTTATTATATTGAGGAATGTTCCATGGATTCCTAATTTTTCCAAAACCTTCATCATAAAGGGGTGTTGGAAAAAAAAGGGGGTGTTGGATCTTGTCGAATGCTTTTTCTGCATCTATTGAGATAAGCATGTGGTTCTTATTCTTGCTCCTGTTGATGTGATGAATAATATTAATTGATTTGCGTATATTGAACCAGCTTTGCATCCCTGAAATGAATCCTGTTTGATCGTGGTGTATGATTTTTTGGATGAATTGTTGAAGTCGATTGGCCAAAATTTTGTTGAGAAGTTTTGCATCGATGTTCATCAAAGAAATGGGTCTATAGGTCTCTTTCTTTGATGAGTCCCTGCCTGGTTTTGGGATGAGGGTTATGATGGCTTCATAGAATGTGTTCAGTAGTGAGCTTTCTCTTTCAATTTCATTGAAGTATTGGAGGAGTATTGGTGTGAGCTCTGTTTTGAAGGCCTTGTAAAATTCCGCTGTAAAACCATCTGGTGCTGGGCTTTTCTTAGTTGGGAGGTCTCTTATTGCTGTTTCTATTTCAATGCTTGATATGGGCCTGTTAAGATAGTTTAACTCATCTTGGTTTAGTTTTGGCATGTCAATATTTGCTAGGAAAAGGTCCATTTCTGTCAAGTTCTCAAACTTATTAGCATAAAGTTTTGAGAAGTATTCCCTTATAAACATTTGAACTATTAAATGTGAATACTTGTAGATATTTTAGGTCTTCTTGATTCGGAAAGTATCATGCTGTGCCCAGGTCAAGATTGTGGTTGTGCAATAAAAATAAATAAATAAATAAATAAATAAATAAATAAATAAATAAATAAATAAATCTGTTAGGCTGTGTGTATCAATTAATCACCCAGGAGGTAGAAACTGAGAACACCATGGTTTGAGAACAGCTTGGCCAAAAGCGAGAGGACATTTCAAGAAATAAAGTGAGTGTGTTGGTGCATTTCTTTGATCCCAATCATGGAGGAGGTGTAGGTGGGGGCATTGAGGGCCAAACGTGGTGCCAGGCAAATAACGTAAGATACTATCCAAATACTAAATGTATCAAAATTGACTAGACATGCTGTGCAGGTGGCAGAGTATGTGCCCAACAGGCGTAGGAGTTCAAATCTCAGTACTAACTACCAAAAAAAATAAACCTGGAGAGGAAAAAAAAATAAATGGAGGAAAAATATATGGATATGAATTCGGTCAGAAATCAATTCTGTGGTTAGTTGTAATTTCTCCCACACTAATGTATGAGCAGCACTGAAGCTGCTTAACCCCCTGGAGTCACATTTTCCTCATACTTAAAATGGGCTTCATTTTAGTAGACATCTCCCTTTAGTAAAGAAGAGATATATTGAAATTCTATTTTATGACATTATTTTATATAAGAATATTTTCTCTGATTGCCCCAAAAGCTCCCATCTTTGAAATGTGTCCAATATATTTTTGTCTCTGCTCATGCTTTGAAGAAACAATTTGTTTGTCTGGTTATAAGATTTTTGATGGTTAACCTTCCTATGCTTTATCTTAACAAAAATATTTTTTCCCAAACGGCCTTCTCAAGTCTCTTTCCGTTAAATTATGAATGACCATTTTCTAGCATTGAATATTTTTTCTTTAGAATGCTTAAAACAGTTTGAATTAAAATAATTTTGTGTGACAGTTATGAAATCAGCTTATCAATTGATCACATCAAGTATCAATTGACCCTTCAATTGGTATTGAATTGATATGTTATGCTGACTGAATAAGTACTTGTTCAAGTGAAGATCTGAGAGAAAAGGGCAATAGTTGAATTTTTAAATTCATTTTTGGAAAATTAACAACCCAGCTGGCCATTGGCCCATAGAATAAGCTGCTACGGAAGCTGCAAAGAAGCAGCAGAGTCTAGTCCACAGAGTTAGTTGGAACTCACCAATATATCTAGCTAATGCGGCTTCACCCTGAAAGGCTACTTTCACTTGGCGTTTGCTTTGTGTTGTCCTGACAGCCCAGAGCAGTTCAGAGATCCCCACTGTCCTCTGGAGGGCACAACTATGAAGACTCTGGCTTCAACTCTCAGCTACTGCCAAACTGAACATTGGAAATAAAAGCTAGGGAGTCCTGGGGCTGGGAAGGTGGCTCAGTGGTAGAGTGCTTGCCTCACATGCACTGGGTTCAATTCCTCAGCACCACATAATCAGAAAAAGCCAGAAGTGGTGTTGCGGCTCAAGTCAGAGAGCTTGCTTTGACTTGAAGAGCTGAGGGACAGTGCCCAGGCCCAGAGTTCAGGCCCCACAACTGTTGGTATAATGTGTGGAGAGGAAGGGAAAAAAATTGTTTAAATAGGGATTCAGATGGACCCATTGCAACAATGAGATGTACAAGTCATTATGTCAAAAAATGAACTTTACAACTTTGGCCAGGGTGGGTTGGGGGGCAGGGAGATGGGAAGGGATGGTAAGGGGAAAACAAAGGAGGAGGCAACAATGCTTGATAAGAAATGTACTCATTACCTTGCCCATGTAATTGTAAACCCTCTGTATAGTATTTTCACAATTAAAAAAAAAAGAAGCTATGGCTTCTTAACTTTGTCCCGGAGCAGAAATCTTAAGCTGGTAGACTGGTGAATTACCTAAAATGAAGTTTAAAGAAGAACCAAATAAACACATACAACACTGGCCTCATCAACAGTGAAAGCATATGGATGAGTAGTTCCATAATAAGTTTACATACTTATAGCAAGTTCTTTTTATAGCAAGTTCTTTTGTTTCCAGTCATACTTTTTTTGGTTTCCAGAATTTTAATCTGATTTTGTCAGAGAGGCATATTAACTCTATTGTTTAAAACTAGCATTGGAAAGTTAGCATCCTATCAAATACGCTTTCAAAAATATTGTAAGAAATAAAGCTAACATTGCTGAGTTAATGTAGTTGGTACAATATCTTAGAAGAGCAAGTTTTTTAAATTGTGTGAAATGTCTGTGGTTGACAGACAACTTTTGTGATCTCAACTCTCTTCTGCACATCCCACGCTGTTATATCAAACAATATGTGATCTAACTTAACATAATGAGTCACACACATATGTTTGTTGAAATGGTATATAAAATATTTATTAACCAAGACAGATGAAAATACCAAAGGAATTATCTGTGCTTGTGACACATTCAAAGTAAGACGATATAGAGATCCAGTAAATAAGGAATATACATTTTTTTGTAATGGTAGCAAGAGCATTCACTCCACATTGAGCAGTATTTGATTCAAATTTCTCCATCTACTTGAGAGACTTTTATCTTGAAAGACAAAGAGTCCACCGAATGAAAGTGCTCAGTGATGAATTTGAGACCTGATATTATACATAGAAAAGGATTTATGTGGACATTTCAATTTGAATTTATCTCAAGTTCTATCTCTGAAGCACAGTTAAATGACATATTTCTTACGTAGTTCTCCAAGAAAGGCAATAATGTCTGCAAACTATTATATACATTTTTATGTATTGATTCCATCTTGATATATTGTGTTTTGTGCATCTACTTTCTCAGTAAGCTTTTGAAAACAATTGTACATATAGACAAGCAGATGTGTATTTCACAATTAACATATACCTTGACTTGCATATTTTGTTACTCATGCAGTATTATATATTACATAAAATAATGTGGTATCAACAAAATTTTGAGATTCAAAGAGCTTCCAAAATGTTTAGAGAAACACAAATGTATTATGTGATATTCATTACACATTTATACACAATTTTATATAATGCATTTTTGTTCAACATGTACTTATGAGTATAATTTATCCAATTACTCAGAAATTGCATCTTACATATACCAATGCATATAGAAATAGATATGTAATGAATGTTGTATGCTTAATATAAAAGTATAATTTATTTCTGATACTTAACATATATTAAATATACATGCGTATTATGCATTCATACATCATGTTTCTATTTTCTCATTGTTATTTCTTATTTTGGAGGATGAAAAAGGTAAATATAATAAATCTACAATGCTTGGACATTTGGCTAAAATGTAGATTTTCCTATGTGATCATGGCACTGCTGGCTTTAATGTCTCAGGAATAATGAAGAGCTGGAGACATGTCTGAAGGCTGTATGTGTATGTGCATTTCAGTTCACAAAACGGAGAAAGCTGTTTTAAGAATAAAGACAAGTGTGACTATTACATTTAAAATGTCTAGTTAACACGTTATTTATAGGCAAGAATTTACTAGATAATTCACTTAGAAGGGTGAAATGCAGTAAGAATATGTTTGGTGAAACTAAACTCTGAATGCTATAATTTGAGAGTAAAGATATTATGTAATATCTCTTACAAGAGAAACAAAACTGAGTTCCTTACAGACAAGGTATGAAAATGATACAGTCAAGTTGGGTAAGGTTATTTCTGCTTGGAAATAAATAGAAGCCAAGAACTGTAGGTCCATGCCACACAGCTATGTATCAGTTGTTTTAGCCAACTTTTTAGTCACTCATTTGTAAGTGTGAAATATTTAGTTACCAAATTACCTTTATTATTCTTCATATATACATACATATATACATGTGTGTATGTATGCATGTATATACACGCATATACACATATTAATATGTGTGTACATATATTCACATATTTGTGTACATAAATGTGAATATACAGGTATACACATAAATATGTGTATATGTGTATATACATTCATAATATAATGTGTGTATATACATACATAATATAATAAATATCATAAATAAATATGTAATAAATAAAATAATAACATAATAAAGATGTGTGCGTGTGTGTGGGAGTACATGTGCCAAAATTTATTTGATACAGTGCAAGGCTTAATACAAACATTTGTTGTTAGAGTATGTTGATATTTTAAATATGGTGTCTTAGTGTTATTCTGAGGGTTATAACAAAACACCCCAAATCAGATAGTTTCAGAGTAATTTATTTCTCATAGTTCTTGAGGGTGGGAAAATGCATATCACACTGCTAGAAGATTCTGTGTCTGGCAAGGATCCACATCTTGATTCACACGAGGAGCTTGCTTCATGTGACCTCTCACAGTGGGAAGGGTAGCAGCTCTCTCATAGTCAGTAACTCCACTTAGGGAATCTCCTCTCTCAGGACTTAATGACCTCCAGTTGGCCCCTCCTGAAATACTATTGCCATTGGAGCCCAACATATGGGTTGTAGGGGGATACAACACAAATATTCAGGCCCTAGCAAAAGCTGAAAGCCATGAATACTCCACACTGAAAGGGAAAGATGTGATGAAGAAAGGATCTCAACACAAGGAGATTCTCTCAGTTCTCACAGGGGCCCTGTACAAGTGAGGTGGGAAGGCCAGAGCTTTGGAGCAGTTCCAAGAAGGCAGCCAACTCCACATCTTGGCTCTTATAATGAAGAACAAATCCAATGTCAGCTTCAACAGTCACTAGATACTGAAAGGTCAAGAACTAGATTCTCTCCCTCCAGAAGAGGATGGCAGAGGACACACCTTGTTGCCTGTACATGTATATGTTTGTGTATTGCTTTGAGACACCAAGGGTATAGGAATGTGTCACGTTGGTACGAGAAAGTAAATATAGCCACTAATCAAATGATTGAGGGCTGAGGGAGGGCAATGTTCCAGCTGTTCCTTGTGAAAACACTTGTTAAATGCATTATCCTTACTACTTGGCATCAGTGATACAACAGTAATAACATCAGCACCCAAGGTTCTGACCACAGACACCATATGAACATGGAGAGCTGGAGAGGTGCAGTTAGCAGGGCGGGAAGGCTCCTCATCTTTATTAAGATGTGTGGGAAGTGATCCTCATGACCTGAGAAGTTTAAAGGGAGACTGTACAGGAAGAAATGAACTACATAAAGAAAAGAAAAACAGGAGAGGAAAATAACACAAGCTAAGATTTACAGTATTCATTGTATGGAAAAGGAATTACTTAGGTAGACAATTTTTGGAAAGAGGAATGTAATTTTTAAAAAAATCAAATGTTTTGAGACTTTGACTATGAAAAGAATGGTAAACAATCCTGTGATTGCAGTAAGATAATGATGTAGAGATTTTGGACCATGGATGGTTTCACTTTTGAGTATTTCAATGGCCTGGTGCAGGTGGAAGTAAGAACAGCAGCTTAGAGCTGAGGGAGTTCCCAGCATTAAAACGTAGCTGCTGAGCCAGTGGCTGAGTTATGAGAGCACCTGATAATTTAACTACTGAAAAGAGATAGCAAATACTGGGATCAGTTCAAGGCTACAAACTTGTAGGGTGGCTGTGTCATTAGATATGTAATCAGATACGTGTATATCACACTAAGAGACTGACAGACTGACAGGCTGGGTGTTTACCTTGCCTAGAGGAGGTTGGTGCTCAGTGGATTACCAAATGGATTCTTGGAGATGTGGTCGGTGAAAAAAAAATCTACATCTTTGAATTTACAAGAAGTTTAATTGTGGGAGCTGGTTGCCAGAGAGATGAAAGATATTCATGCCAATGATTCTAAATCAAGAGATGGAAATTAAGTAGATGCAGGTTCATGTAATAAAGAGAGAACTCATACGTACAGAGACCCTCGTCTTGGTTGAGTTCATTTATGAGGTCATGTACTTATTAGCATAGAAATGTTTCAAGCAATGTCTCCTGAGTATCAGTCAGTGGTAGAGTGTTTGGTCAAAATACTCCTGAAATGGGTAGGAAGCTAAGCTATAATTCCACCGAAGAAACTTTTGTACATTCTCTCCACAAAGGCCTCTTAAAATTATTTGTATATCTGAATGTCCTGTGTGCTACAGAAATGTTAAAGATTGGAATGTCAGTGATGTGAACATTATGTTAATTTTGATTTAATAAACTAAATCTTGGAGTAAATTATTTAAATTTTCTGAAAAGAATTTTTATTCTCTTTTTGTAATGTGATATTCTAGGTAAATAATGATATCAAAGATCACCCATTTTCTTATAACGCCATATTAGCCCAATAGAAACAACCATAAAACAAATTCCTCCTTTATATGAAATTACTATAAATAAATCTAGACAGACAATATATGTAAAGAATTGTTTTCTAGTTATTACAAATGAGGGAAAACATATAGCCTATTCTTAGGAGAAGATCACAGGGGCCCAATAGCTATGTGCATAGGACTATATTTCTTTGTTGCTTTGTATGTCCCTCCCCCACAGTATAACCCCTGCTTTCACTGTATTTGATGTCAGTATAATTTGTGGAGGGGAAGGGGAAAAACAAATTGTTTAAATAGGAATACAGGTGGACCAATTGCAACAATGAGATGTACAGGTTGTTATGTTGAAAATGAACTTTACAACTTTGGTGTGGGGGGAGGGGGAAGTGGAGAGGATTGGGTGGGGGGCGGTAGGGGAAGGATGGGAAGGGATGGGAAGGAGAAACAAAGGAGGAGGCTACAATGCTTAATAAGAAATGTACTCATTATCTTGCCCATGTAATTGTAACCCCTCTGTACAGTATTTTCACAATAAAAAAATGATGTTTATAGAAATGAACCCAGAGAAATAGAAACAAGAGGGTTATTTCATTGTACTAATTGCAGCTACTTCTTTTTACTTACTTTCTTTTTTCCTTTGGTTTATTCCCTGATGCCACTGGTTTTTTTTATTTCTTTACTTTACTCTTGTATGTGAGTTTATCTGCTTTGGGGATGAGAAGGAGAATCACAGAAACTATGGGAAAAAGAGTGAAACCATGTAACAGTGATACTCAATAGACACTGTGTTGAAATGAACTTTACAATTTGGAGGGAGTGGGGTCAGGAGGGAAAAAAGTGGGAGAAAATGAGGGAAGGGTAGCACTTCAAAAAGAAATGTATTCATTCTCTGGCATGAAACTGTAACCCCTCTGTACATCACCTTTACAATAAAATTTAAATTAAAAAAGAATTGTTTTCTAATCAGTTTCTCTTTCTGGATTCTAAAACACTTAAAAATAAAATAACTTGTATATATTTTGTTGTCCAATATTGCCTAATGCATCTTATAGATGGTAAATACTTAGCAAATTCTGAGTTAATTACATCGATTCCCCACTCCTTATTTATCATAAGTGATTGTAATTGGAGTATATAATAAAAATAACATCAGTTATAGATGGTTCTGGTTGGGAAAAAGAGAAGATCATTATGGTGACCTAGTTGGCTCTGTGGTCTCACACTGTCTCTGATGGTTACATTTGTCACTGTCTTATATTAGGTTCATTTCTGATGGATACGTCTGTCATTGTCTTATATTAAGTCCAGTTGGGGCCACTGTTTGAAGTGTGGCAGATTTTCTATCCATAGAGGGTGCAGTCCTGTGAGATATGATGAGATGAAAGTGTACTTTCAAATATCAACCTGTACCTGAAATACATAATGAATTCTTTCATCTCTTCCTATCATATATAAGAATACTTTTATTGAAACCTTTATTGAAAACTCAGCTCTGATTTTTTGCAATATGGATTACAGTGTCCCCAGAGGATTTTAGCTGGGAGAAATGTTATGAATTTTTATGGCTGTCATTTTTTTTATTTTTAACAGTGAAATGCAGTTTTGTTTACAGTCAGTAAAGTCATGTTATCAATTAAAAACAATTATTTACATATTTTCTGGCATTTTTTTTTAAATCCACTTAGTTTCTTTTGTGGCAAGGACATTTTTCTTAAAACATTTTGAATTTCCTTCTCCTCTGATAAATATCCAGCGAAGTCTCTGAGAAATTTGACAGTTTCTCATCTCTTAATTAAGCCACCCTTTCCACATGGGTTTTGAATGCTAAATGCAATTTGCTTTCATGATTTGCCACTTCTTTGTGGAGCTCACACTCAGCATCGTCAGTGTGACCTCCTTCGATGGGCTCTGTGATTTCCACAGATGCGTTCTACACCCCTAACTAGTTGATGCCCACACCACGATTGCAGAATATAGTGTGGAAACATATTCAGTTTATATTTTATTAGGCAACTTGAGAACCATGAAGAAAATTAGACCTGCATCTATTTTAGAAAAAAAAATGACTTTTCTAATAATCTGAGAAATGAATTATCTCCATCCATATTCTTTTTTGTGTATTAAGTAGGCCAAATAATTCTCCTTCTGGAATAAATACAAACCTGTTTCAAGTATTTCATAGATCCAAGTTTTAGATATACAAAATAAGAAAGATTTGCCCCAATAAAGGACTCATCTGAACATTCAGTGAAGAGATGCTAATGAAAGGTGAGACTTACCTGTTCTTTCATCAAGCTGTTGATTGTATATTGAGCCACGGCCTTTCATTTGGTTGTTTGCAGACAGGACTTCCAAAGCAGTTCTCTCCTCAAAGGTTCAGATTAGGTTTTATGTGTAAGAACTAATCACAACTGGTAATAAGCTATCATTTGAAAATCCATAGTTTTTAAACTTCTATTTTAACTGAATAGGTGCCTAATGATTCCTATTCTGTGGAATAAATATGTAGCTACATGGGATACAGATGGAACTGGCAATTCAAATTTGAATATTGTTCTCTATTTTACCAAGTGTGCTAATCAGTACCCCCAAATCTTTCTTTACAATTTTCCAAATACCATGCATTAATCTACTCAAATTATTTCCTTCCTGTCTACCTACAGTAACAGAAACTCTACCTGATTGTATTTAATTAATTTAAAACCTTTTGTTCATTCTCTACATAATTATTTCTATAAACATTCTGTAATCTATATTCAGAAGAAATATGATTTTCATACGCTTGATTTCCTGCATTTGATTTGGAAAGAAACAATGAAATTCATTCTTCAGTGATTTTCTCAAACATGCTGTTCTAGACAGAATTGTTTCAGAAGATGACTGTTTCTAAGAAAATATCAGGAGGATTACAGTTACATTTAGTTTCTCCAAAAATTTTAGTAGTGATAGTCCTAGTGAGGTTGAATGCTCATAGAAAGATGAGGGTTGTAACAAAGCCAGGGAAAGTAGTAACACAGGCCTAACTATTGAATTCTTGTGTACTTTGGGAGACAATATTGAGCATCTACTTTACAATTGTGCAAAGTACTTGTGTACATTAAAATAGAGAGACTTTAATATTTAATAAGCATGCAGCAATTCGTTTAAAACCTACTAAGTATAAATCAAACAGTACCTTACATAGAAGTATGGTAGTCTGAATAATGACTCCAGAGATATCCAGACTTGTTTTTATGAAAAAAAGAGCTTTGTAGATCTGGAAATTAGATATCTTCACATGGGAAGATTATCTTGGATTTACCAGGTGAACCCCAAGAATCATGACCCAAGCATGCGAGTCCCCATAACGTATGTGCCAGATGGCTAGCGTGCATAATCAGAGTTTGATGAAGAAGGGGTCACGGCAGCATATACCTCCAGGGCCTAGGGAGATTCTGAAAAGTAGAAGTGCTCTTCTAGAGTCTCAGAAGACCAAGGTGGAAGTGACACTTTAGCTCTAAGCCCACGGAGACACTCTGTACTTCTGCTCTTCAGAGACTTCTGATAATAACTCTGTGTTTTTAACTTACTAAGGTCTTTTGGTTGGTAATTTTTTCAGGCAATAACAGAACTCCAATACAGCTCTCTGAAAGTATTCTTCAATTAATAGGGAGGTCTAGTACTGTTTCATTTATTTTTATTTATTTTTAATTTTTTTGTCAGTCGTGGGACTTGAACTCTGCGCCTGAGTCCTATCCCTCAGCTCTTCAGCTCAAGGCTAGAACTCTACCACTTAAGCTACAGTGCCACTTCCAGTTTTCTGGTGGTTAATTGGAGAGAAGAGTCTTATGGACTTTCCTGCCCGGGCTGGCTTTGAACCATGATCCTCAGATCTCATCCTCCTGAGTAGCTAGGATTACAGGCCTGAGCCACTGGCGCCTGGCTCTAGTACTGTTTTATACAGCAAAATTGTTCTGCATCGCCAGTAGTGATATAATGTCAACCAATAACTTTGTGTATGTGTTCACACACACACACACACACACACACACACACACACACACACACACACACACACACACACACACACACACACACACACAAAGGAACTCTTGCCTTCCCCAGGAAACATCAAACTACAGGCTACAGACCAAACCTGTCTGACAACCACCAGCTTCATAGAGCCATGAGCTAAAGGCATTTTCTTTTTTACAAATGATTTTTTTAATTGTAAATTTTTTACTTTTAATAAGATTTTTATTGTAAAAATAGTGTTCAGAGGGTTTACAGTTACATGAGCAAAGTAATGAGTACGTTTCCTATGGAGCATTGTTGCCTCCTCCTTTGTTTTTCCCCTACCATTCCTTCCCTCCCACCTGCACAACAACATTCCCCACTCCACCGCCTAAATTGTAAAGTTCATTTTCAACATAGTGTCTTGTACAACTCGTGTTACAATGGGTCAGCCCGTATCCCTATTTAAACATTTTGCTTTTTCCCTTCCCCTCCCCAAATTAGACGGACATTAAATATAGTGAAAACAAGGGTTATACCATGGGGGAGGAACAAACCAAGCAACAAAAAAATCACATGGTACATTTATAAATACGTTAGAACAATAGCAAGAAAGAAAAAAAAAACACTTGTGTCCCTATCTTGGGGTTCATGTAGGTTAACATCATCTTATCTGGTCATATGTACATATCTTTTGACCTTTTTCTGCACCTGTATCTTGTGTATACATTTATCTAATTTGGGGACACAAGGACACAGGAAGATCAATTGCAACCATGATACTCACAAGACACTAAGCTGGGAATGAACTCACAACTTCCGGATAGGGGAGGGGAGGTTGGGAGTGAAGGCCGTGGGGGAGGGAAGGAGTAGTGGAAGAAAAACAAAGGAGGGGTAACAATGCTCAACAAGAAATGTACTCATTATTCACGTAACTGTAACCCCGCTGTACAGCATCTTTACAATTAAAGCAATTGAATCAATTTAAACATAGGGACAACTAATTTATCTCCCACTAAGTAAAACATTGTTCCATTAAAGGAAAGGTTAAACACTATTCTTGAAGGACTAGGAAAGGAAAGGTTAAATACTATTCTCTTCTTGTGAGTACATCTGGCTTAGATTTGAGCCCCCAGCCACCCAAGGGCAGTTCCCAGGGGCGCGGAGTCCGCGTTGCCCCCAGTACCGCCCCCTGTTCCATACCACGTGGGACAGGCCTTAGACCAGCCCTTGTGGGTCTTTCCCCATCCCAACAGAATGCAGGCTGGTGAGATTGGAGAGATGAAGGATGGAGTCCCTGAGGGAGCTCAGCTCCCAGGACCAGTTCATCGAAATCCCACATACCGCCCAAGGTACCGTAGGGGGCCTCCTGGCCCACGGCCTGCACCAGTTGTTGGAGAGGCTGAAGATAAAGGGAATCAACAAGTGGCCAATGGTCCAAACCAGCCATCTGCTCACCATGGATACCGGCGTCCCTACAACTATCGTCATCGTCCAGGTGAAGCACCAGCCGAGAACCCTGCTCTGGCCACTGAGCAGTGCGGTGCTGAGTGACCCTGCTTCCCAGGCCCCTCCACCACCCACAAGGTGACCTAAAGAATTAATGACCATTCAAAAATAAAGCACACCTACGACCTTACCAACACCAAAGAAAGAGCTACTCAATAAAGTCGACGACTAACCAAGATGTGGACATTAGAATGTTTGCTGTTATTCTTTGTGAAACTAACAGCTACAAAATGAAAATGTCAGCAATTTTTCCTGCAATCTGCAGTCCAGGAAAACCCGCACAGATCACAAGAGAGCACCCTGCCCAGTTTCAGCCACCACTAGGTTTCTAGTTTTTCCTGGTTTTTACTGTTTTGGTACTATGAATTGAAAGAAGAAATATTAATACCATATGGGAAGAACCCCTACCAAAGAAATCCAAAATATATAGTAAATGCTTTTTCCCCCCTTTTTAATTCATTTTGGATGCAGTGCTAAACTTCCAAGTGTCATGATTTAAAAAGAAATTTTATGCCCTTATTTGTTTCTAGAATGAGAAAAGGATCACAATTTTTGATTTCTTACATGACTCTCTTTTAAAATGTGCAGTAAGAAGTTCCTCAAAAATAAAATTGTTGCCCTTCAAAGGAAGAAAAATAATTCCTAAATTACTTGTATTATATTTTGAATATCCTCTATAAACCTATCAACAAAATGTGAAACAGGTTTTTACCTCTCCATAAATCCTTGCATATTAGTCTTGACTTTTCTTCGTGGCCCACAAAGCATCACGGCCTTCTGGGATTGTATACCCTTGGATCAGCATGACTCACATTTAGGCATTTCCTTACATTTGCTTTCAAACATGAGGGTGCCGTGTATAACCACGAAAGGTGGTAAAACTACTCATAGCAACCAAAGGGATTGCAGAGACGTTGGCTTTACAGAAAGCCTAGATTCGGCCAAATTGTAGGTTCAGTATTAAGCCAGAGGTGGAGGTAAATCTGAATCAAATTTTTTTGAGCTTAATTTTTTCCAAAGAGTGCACAGCAGAAGCTGAATATTATAGAGGTCACTTTCAGTGGAAAAGTTTTCTAATTTGATATGTTAGGTGGAGGATAAATTATATCACAGAGATACCATTCAAAATTCTCTTGTGACTTTCTTATAAAAGTATCTTCAGAACAGCTGTAGAAGAGGCCATGATGACAGAGATAGAAGCTTCTGAAGATGATCACTTTTTAAAAGAGATAGTCAATGAACAGTCAAGGTTTAGGGTGACAAAATACCAGGTGACTTCTGTGCTTCAACAACTGGCTGAGGCCATTGAGCTAGTGTTACTTTTCACAGGGGGTCTTTTTCAGAAATAGGCTGTTTTATAGACAGGCAACCACAGAATATAGTATTTTGAGGTCAAACCTATGTAATATGACCATATAACCTGATGCTAAGCTAAATGAACCCCAAGACAAGTACACAAGAAGTTTTATCTTTGTTGTTCTTTTTAATGTACTTAAAATGTACTATGTGATTTTTTTTTTGCTTCTTTGTGTGTTCTTCCCCTAGGGTACAACCTCTGTTGTCACTATATTTGATTTCAGTGTCCTGCATCTTGAATATACATTTTTCTAATTTGGGGAGGGAAGGGAAATAACAAAATTCTGAAATAAGGATACAGGATAACCCATTGTAACAATGAGATGTACAAGACAGTATGTTGAAAACGAACTTTACAACTTTGCAGGGGGCATGGGTGGGAGTGGGGAGGGAGGAATTGGGGGAAAGAAAGAGATGGTAGGGGGAAAATAAAGGAGGGTATAACAATGCTTGATAGGAAATGTACTCATTACCTTTCTCATGTAACTGTAACCCCTTAATATACATTAAGAAAAAATGTAGCATTTTGAAGACATTTCATTAATTATACTCACTATGTATATGCCCAGTAAAAGCAATTTAAAATGTATAAGTGTATGATAATAGAGATGAAAGACTAATGAAGGCAGATGATCTTGGAGCATGATGTGACCCTTCTGAAATCCTAGCAACTCAGGAAATATATTGGAAGGATTCTAGTTCAAGGTTAGCTAGAGGAGAAATTATCTACACTTCAACTAACAAGCTGGATGTAGTGGTATTTTAAATATTACAAGCTTCATAGGAGGCATAAATAGGATTGTTGTCCAGGCTTTCAGGCAAATATCCCAGACCAGCCTGAGTAAAAAGATCCACTGAAACTCTTATATCCAATTAATCATCAAAAAGCCAGAAGTAGACCTAGGGCTCCAGTGATAAGAGTGCTAGCCTTCAGCGTGGAAGCAAAGAAGAGAGCCCAGGTTGAGCCTTAGTAAAGGAAGAAAGAAAGAAAGAAAGAAAGAAAGAAAGAAAGAAAGAAAGAAAGAAAGAAAGAAAGAAAGAAAGAAAGAAAGAAAGAAAGAAAGAAAGAAAGAAAGGAAAGAAAGAAGGAAGGAAGGAAGGAAGGAAGGAAGGAAGGAAGGAAAGAAGGCAGGCAGGAAGGAAAGAAAGAAAGAAGGGAGGCAGGAAGGAAAGAAAGAAAGAAGGGAGGCAGGAAGGAAAGAAAGAAGGCAGGCAGGAAGGAAGCAAAGGAAAGAAAGAAGGCAGGCAGGAAGGAGGAAAGTAGGGAAAGAAGGAAGGAAGGAGGAAAGGAAGGAAGGAAGGAAGGAAGAGCAGATGAAATCAAATCAAAATCAAGTTGCTATTAAAAATTGAAAAGGTTATCGTGTAATCTGTGACTGGCACTAATAAAATGTTGGTTTTAGCTATTTTAAGACAAACGACTTCTCAGAGATTGTGAAAGTTGCTTTGCTGCTGCGGAATAAGTGTCCTTTTTTCTAATGTTTGTGTCAGAAAATTCTCTTTGTGATACCTTGCTTCTCTTAGCCTTGTTGACTATGCATCACATTGTTTCTATCACACAAATTTTCCTCTGCCTATGAATGTATGTGGAAGGCTAAATATATCTTGGGAATCACTACAAACCTAACTGGGTTCTTTATTCTTTTATTTGTATATTAATTCATCAAACTGTGGCACCAGGTGAGTGCCAGACTAAACTAAATATTCTTTTCACTTTCTGTGAGTTTGGTAGAATACTTGAGAATATCAGCTTAATGTAGGAAAGACATATTTTGACTGAAAGCTTCAGCAATTTTATTCCATGGCCACTTGCTTCCATGGTTTCTGGGGCTGGTGGGATGCATTAAATGGTGAAGACTGGGCTGGGCCAAAACTTCCCTTCATGGCAGCCAGTGGTGTCTGCCTGTAGCTGGATGAGGAGGGAAAAGGATCAGGGGTCCAGGTCTACCTTTGAAAAGATGTTGAGAGAGGTTCCGGGAAGATGGGGGAGGAGAAGCTGGAGGCTAAACAAGCTCTCACATAGAAAGCAGTTTTAGAGTTCCAGTGAACAGTCCTAAGCCAGAGAATCACTCCAAGTGTGCCATCACAGGACAGAGTCAGGCCAGTGAGGGAAAATCCAGGCAAGGAGACAGATCTGAGCTCTTGCCAGCAGCTGCCACTGCCACGGCGGCAGCAGTGGTGGCAGCCGTAGCCGCCATACCTGCAACACAGAGAGTCAGATGCGGCGGGCGAGCAGATTCTACTCAACATCAGCAAGAACCGACAAGGATCAGACATCTTCATCCTGCAGTTCGCAGACCACCAGAGACGACACAGGAAATAAGACTCCGAGTGAGCAGAAGTCTAAAGTCCTCACTCCTTCTCAGGGAGCAGAGGAGGGAAGGCCATCTCCCTCCCCACTACCGGAGATCTCCATCTTTGATAGTGACACAGGCCCCGCTGAGCTGCTAGCTCCAACTCAGGCCTTGGAAGAAAACTAGAGTCATTCAGTAGGTCACAAGAACCTAACCTGACCTGCCTGACTCAGCTCCACCCAGGGAAATGTCACCCAGCTTGGCTGCCAGCCCCAGAAGTGGCTTCCTTCACTGGGTAATCAGAGCCAGAGGCTGCCTTCCTTTAGCAGCTTTCTACAATCGATAGAAATTAAGTAAACAGAAACCCTGAGAGTGGCTCTGGGCTGGGCTCTGTGAGTCTCTCACAATCTAGCCCCCAGGGAAAAGCTACAGTTTGCTGAAAGGCCTCAACTCTACCCAGAACCTAGCCTCATCACAGCATCTCCAAACTTGAGGAAACAGCCATCTCCCTCTTTTGTGATACTCAAAGCAGTTCTCCCTCCCATTGAACTAGCCTGGGAGGAGGATCACAAAATCCTGGACAAAGCAGAGTGTTTCTCTGCCTGCTCAAACAAACTGACTTAAGAAACCAACCAAGCCACAGGAAAACCAAACACCACAAGCAGACCAGAGACTCCAACAAGAGTCTGGTTAAGGACAGAAGGGAGATATAGGATCTTCCCACCTCTCCCCCAAAAAATCAAAGAACTTTTTTTTTGTACCTTTTATAAAAAAATGTTTTTCTAAAACTTTTTTTTTAATTTTTAATTTTTACCGTTTTGAAAAAAAAATTGTTTTCCAGTAACTTTTTTTTCTTCTTCTTATAATTTTTATTTTAGGGGTATATGTGTGTGTGTTTTTCTTTCTTTTTAAATTGTTTTTTTTTTGTGTGTGTGTGTGTGCGTGTGTAGGTCTACTGAACTTCTGATCTTTTTTCTTACTTTCTCATTCTTTTCACCTTTTCTTCTCTTTCATTCTTCTTTATGTGACTTAATTGCTGTTCTGCACATCCTCAGATATACCCATAGTCGATTATTAGACCTTATTCCCCATTGTGTACACACTTAATCCACAAATTTATTACTCAATTCAAAACCTCTTAGACTTAAATTCCTTAATAGCAGTACTACCTCTTTATACCTATATAATATTTTAAGTATTTTTATTTTTAAGTTTTTCACATCTCCTCTATATCCCTCCCCTTCTCTCATTATATCCACATTCTTCTCTGAATATTTCATTTTCAATCTGCATAATTTTTAAGCATTGCAATTTTTAATTATCTATTTTTTCTTGTCTCTTTTTTTACCTTTCTCTTTCTTCTTTTTTTCTCTCTCTCTACTTTCATCCTATCCAACCTATTTCCTGCTTTGAGGTTAGGACTTAGTTAAGTTAACTCTGCATGTGCCTTCCCACATCTCCCTATTCCTATTTTTACCCACATCTCTCCCTAAACCTAATAATTTCTGGTTTGCCAAATTCTTCTTTGCAGTTCGTAGCCCATTAATATATAGTTGTTTGATGTTGAATAGATGTATCTGTTGAACTAGATTGTATCTGCAGACTTTTGACTGTGGGAATACAGACTTTGGTTAATGCTTGCCTTCAGATACTGTTCTAGCACAAAACTGGTGTTACTTTCATCCCAAATGGGCAGAGTAAGCCGGAAAAACACAAGAAAAATGGCAAGTCTGGGTATCTCAACTCCCACTCATGATAATCAGGGGACAGAACAGATAATGAATAATCCAGAGGAGAGTTCCCAAATATCTCTACAATCACTGCTGGTAAACATGGTAAATGAAAAGATTGGAAACATACAAAGGACTCTGTATGAGCGTGATAGGGAGAGAGAGGAGGCAAACCAAAGGTCAATACAGGAAATGATTGAAAAACCTACAAAGGACTCTGTATGAGCGTGAGAGGGAGAGAGAAGAGGCAATCCAAAGGTTTATACAGGAATATTATGAGCGTGAGGAAGCTACTCAAAAACTGATACCGGAATTGTATGAGCAGTTTGAGAACACTCAAAGAGAAAGGCAGGAATGGCGTGAACAGGCTGAGAGCACTCAAAGAGAACTACAGGAATGGCATGAACATGAGGAAGCTAAGCAAGGAGTAATACAGGAATTGAGAGAGCAGGAAGAGAATACACAAAGATCACTAAAGGCATTCATGGGATCCATTAACAAAGAGCTGAAGGAAGTCAGGGAGACCACAAAGGGAATGCTGAATGGAACCCAACAGAAGGAATGGGAGTCCAAGGAAACCATAACCAATCAACTATGTGATTTGAGATAAACACTGAACACCAAATTAGGAAGTAAAGAAGTTCACACAAGATCTAAAACAAAGTTTCAATAAAGAATTTGAAGCCATCAAAGCTGACTAATTAGAAGGAAAAGAAATAAAAAACAAAGTAGAAATCTTGACAGTAGGTTAGACCATGCAGAAGATCGAATCTCGGGGATTGAAGACAGCCTAGATATTATAGAGAAAGAACATACAACTATGCAAGACAAATCCAAGAAATATGATAGATCTATTGAACATTTGGAAGGCACCATCAGAAGGCCTAATCTGAAGATAATGGGTGTAGAGGAGCACCTAGAAATGGAAGTAAATGGTCTAGGAAATTTGCTTAACAGGATCCTAGCAGAGAACTTCCCAAACATGCAAAAAGATAGGCTTATTCAGATACAAGAAGCTTTTAGAACTCCAAATAGACCAGACCAGAATAGGACATCCCTCTGTCACATTATAATCCACACAGGATCAATTCAGACCAAGGAAAAGATCCTTAAAGCTGTCAAGGAGAGAAGAAAAGATGTTGAGACCTTCTGCCAGAAAATAAAAGGGAAAAAAATGCCAAGAGTATAGCTCAAGTAGTAGAGTGGTTGCCTCACAAAAATGAGGCCTTGGATTTAATTCCTAATACTTTAGAATCAGTCAATCAACCAATCCGCCTTCTAAATAAAGTTTTGTTCATCAGTACTGAGGTGAATGGTCTCCACCTATGTATGGAAGGTCACAATATACTCCTAATAGTAGTAGTACATGAAAATATGAAACACCTTATATTGGCCAAAGTTGCCTGTCAGAAAATGTGAGCAACCCAACACCCTTTTTTCTAGGAATGCTAAGCGTGCAACAATTTTAACAGATCCTCATTGGCCTGTGTTAGCAGAGAGAAGTCTTGAGAGATGAGGTCACACTTTCTTTCTGAACCAAGAGTCAATTGATTGTTGATTTTAGTGATGAGTCTTTCAAGCTCAGTGAGCTGCTGTAGTGTAATCCATGGCATGGTAGTCTTCAATTAAGAGCAAATGTATGACTCTGTATATGAAACAGAAAGAATGACTGTAACCCTCCACTGTCAGGCTCTTGCTGCTCCTTCAGCTGGGAAAAGGAGTCTCATGTTTCCTACCAGCAGCAATGGAACACTGACTATAACTTGTAAATTAGTATACAGTGTATTGATCCTAGAGCCTACCCAGTTCCAGAAACCTCCAGAAATATAATACAGAAAGCATGGTTTTCATTAAGATAGTGTTGGAAATCTTATGTAAATGATTTTCTATGCTTTGGCTTATTATTAAAAAATTTAAAATAATGAAAAGCTATTGTGTTCACAATGAAGAAAGGGCAGATATAGGAGGAAAGCCTTACTATATACCCAAAATACTCCCGTAATATCACATCATGCAGCATGCACCCTGCCTTAGCTAACATGACATGTACAGAAGTCCTTCAGATTTCCTGGAAGATGGCCTGAATCTTTGCATTGTTTTCACTTACTTGCTGGTATCTGTGTCGATTGAAAGGATGTGTTCACTGGTGTAGTGATTAATTAATGATAGCATTTGCCATGCACTGGAAACTCTACACAATCAAAAGACTTGCTTTCCTTTTTTGTCATTTCTTTTTCTCCCCTTCCTCCCGTTTCCCATCTTGTCCTTGATTGTCTCAGCAGAGTCTAGTACAGTGCGTGATCCAGGGTATATATTCAGTGCTTTTTAAATGTGCTCATTACTTCATAGTACTTAAGCCCATAGAGTATGGATCAAGTTCTTACGTCTTATCTCAATGTTCATATCCCCTGTATACTTTGGTTTTCCAACTGCTTTGGCAGTTAAAACAATCTCTTTGCATGCATTTCATACACAGTGCCCTCAGGCTGATACTACATGATCTAATTCTTTAAAATGCATGCTTTATTGAAGAGCTTGCAAGACATGATTGGTGTGTTTGTGTGTGTGTGTGTGTGTGTGTGTGTGTGCTCATGCGCGTGCATGCACATATGCATATGTGTTTTCTGTATATACTTGTTCACATTCACATTTAGCAAACCCACATATATCTTTCCACAGAACCTTTAAAAACAGATATAAATATTAGCTTTCCATCCGAATGCTATATTTTACTATTTGGCCATCTTTATTTAAATTTCTGTTTTGGATTTGAGGTATTTGTCTAACTTTATTTTACATGCTTTATAGTTTTTCTTAAAGCCTTTGTGAAAAGAGGTGGAGTATGGGTTAAATAAACAGGTGAACACAGAAAGAACCAATAAAATGACACGTCAAAGTAATTAAGGATCAGGTACTATTATGAAGACTTTATTTACATTTGCAAATGACTTTTCTCGTGCAAAATATTGGCTCATAGCAGGAGGTGAAATAATTCTGAACTTAGAATTTTTAGATGTTAAAAAGTCAGGTTATTGAACATATTAATAGCAATCCATTCATATCACTTTAGTGCAGAGAGGCAATCTCAAATTCAATCAAGGGTGGAAAAGTGGCCTCCTTGTGCGATCAGCTTCTTCAGTCTTCTAAAGGTCAATGGTATCTGCCCTTTCTCAGTTCACTCACAGAGTGTGGGAGGCCTGGCCTCTGTGGTCTTTCTATGAATAAATCATCTTATTAAGAGACAGAAAGCAATGATGATTTAGAACAGTTTTTAAAAATGCAAGTATGCCATTTCTAACAGGAGATAAACCAAGGGTACTCTCAAAAATATTACTCACTTTAATTTCAAATGTGAATCTTTTGAAAAATAGTCCTTCATTTCTTTCATCACTAGGATGCAGAAACAGCTTCATCATGACACGTAAGTCAAGGACACCAAAGAATTATTCTCTTCCTTTTTACAAAATATTATGATTTTACCAAACCAGGTTGCTTTACAGTTTATTCACCCAAGCACACTTAGAAAATGGGGCAATGTTCACAATCTTTATGGTGAAACACTTTGAAATATAAGCAGAACAGAAGTTAAAAGCTATATGGCTTTAAATTTCTTCTGATACCACATTATTTTGTTCACCTAACTTGAAAATTCAATTGCGGTTGAGTTATTTCCTGAAAATTCTGTTGCAATTCAAATTCAAGCAAAGACTATTGCTTGGATTTCCTCCAAATTGGGGAATCTGGAAGAAGAATACCATATATTTTGTAGATTTTTTTTGCTATGGTGAATGCATTTATGTATTTTTAAAGTTTAGGAATTTTCAAATACTCTACAAATGTGTTTACTTTGTGAGATGAGTAATGTAAGTTTTCATTGTTATTACTGGAGATTTGATCAGATGGTGATAGGCAGCAGTTAACCATGAGTGTTAGAGACATGTAGAGAAAACTTAAAATGGAGGACGAATTCCCCAGGTTTCTGAGAGAAAACACAGTACTGTAATTTAGACTCCCCAACTCACAGATGAACTCACCCCTGTAGACTGGATTTAGAGATACAATTTTTTTTTCTCAAAGGCAATCTCACTAAATACTCACATCCCCAAATCTAGTGCTATTGTTTTCATTCAGAGACAAGTGGCTTTCCATCTATAGAAAATGTAGGTACAAGATATACTTAAACACTTCTTTCTACCACCAATGAATTAAAAGCTGGAGGAAAGCTTGACCTCTTTTCTTCCATTTGGCACTTGATTTTCTTTTTTTTATTGTGAAAATAACATACAGAGGGGTTACAATTACATGGGCAAGATAATGAATACATTTCTTATCAAGCATTGTTGCCTCCTCCTTTGTTTCCCCTTCCTATCCCTTCCCATCTTCCCCTCCTCCTCTCTTTCCTCCCCTCACTCCGCCCCTCCTGCCCCCCGACAAAGTACTTGATTTTCTTTGAGCTTTTCTCTCAGAAGTCACTTTGCAGCCACATTGGGATCCCAGACAGACAATATTGATCTATAACATCTTCATGACAGGAAACCAGAACTACCCCTATGGAACAGCAGAGCCTAGCAGGACAGAATCTCACCCCACTCCAAAAAATGAGAATAATTTCCTATACTGATGAAATGATATTATGGAGCTGGAGGAATCCTCTGAGGTGTTGACAGTGCTAACGCCTCTCGAACCTGGAGAACCAGAAGGGAGAGAATAACCAAGCCACATACATCTGTAACTAAGATCGTTTATGAATGCATTCGCTCCTCTTCCCGTGTTTCAACCTAGTGCTCAAATCTGTACCGAGATGACTTTGTGCTGCCATCTGCCTGTGGCATCATGCCATGTAACCTCCCTTCTCTGTTATGTGCGGTTCCTAGCCCTTTAATAATGCTTCCGTCTTCCCTGAATTCTGTCACAAGATACAAAGACTGAGGTAGGTCGCTGCACTGATGCTCAGGTTGTAGTCAAACATATTCAACACTTGGCTGTCTAGAGATTTCAGTGAATATCTATCTGGATTCCCTCTATCTACCATATAGCAACTACTCTGTAATTGTCCTTACTTATGATTGCCACACTATGAAAATAACACTACTGCCATTTCTCAAGAGACACAAGGTGAGACACACCAGTGCTGGGACATTAATAGTAGCATCGATGGGAAATATGATGGCAATGTGTCTACTCAGGAAATCACAGGGTTGGTGTTCATTACATTTTAATCCACAAGGGCTGTTTGCATCATTGCGTGAGGGGTGCTCACATTAAGAGATGCCTTTTATGTATGTACATCAATATAAATTCTATACAAATATTAGGTTCTAAAAAAATAGGTTCTTATTATAGGAGTTGCATATAAAATGATAGTTAGAGAAACCCTGAGGCAAACACATTTTTCAACATATACACAATTTCATTTTCTAAGCTCATAAGTTATGCTCTTGTGCAGACCTGGCTGTAGAGGGAAGAAGTTTCATATGTTTTAAGCAGGAAAGACATAATCCATGGACAGCCTGCCAGTAAGTACTGTGGAGACTTATCCGCACCGGTGGGGAAGAAGTTAGCTGGGATTCCACAACAATTTAACCTTTGACCTTGTCACTTGGCCATTGCTTCTGTGACTCAGTGCCATAGGTACCTGTTAACTTGGAATTCCATGGAGACTATAGTGTTCCTTTTACTGGCTGTCAATTGCACATCAGGTTGTAGCAATTTTTAGCTACGATTAGCCAAGTCTGAATTCGAGTGGTTGACCTCTAGGTCAGGGGCCCATTACTAATCCCTGAAGCAATTCACTCTCTTAGTTATTATGTGTCATTTAGCAGGCTTGATGCATGTGCACATCTCTTAGCAACATCAATAGAACCTCTGTGTGGGGATCAAGAGTGATGAAGGGCCCAGCTTTTATTGAAAAAATACAATAGAAGAGCCGGATTCATTTTTGTGATTTCGAGACCTGACATCTCATTGCTTCTACAGAGAGATCCATGCATGCGCAAGAAAACAATGTGGCCCTCACACAAATGTGACATGAGACAGTATTATATGCTGAAAGAATGGGATTCATTTTTCTTGTTCTCTAATGCAATTAGAGCTTATGTGTAAAGCGGGTGAGTCCCTGCTTTGAATCCTTGTTTTCTAGAAAAAAAATCTTTCTGTTTTAATAGACTTTTTACAAAATAGATATTTTTTTAAGATTACTTTGGCAGGAAGAGCATTGTTTGTTCAGATGAAAAAATGAAGCATTTTAAATAGCCACAAAACAGTGTTTTTAATAATAAGTATTTAATCATTATGTAGATAGTTTAGATAAAAATATATTTCTCTAGATGAATATTGTCTGAGGGGAGAGAAGCCACAGTTATTAAAGAGTAGCAATGTGACAGTTTGGAGGCATGGAGAGTTTCTGATTTATATTCAGGGCTGTATTGGAGAGCAATATGAGCAACTGTTTTCTATCTCCATGGAAGATCCCTAGTGTAGCTTAAGAAAAAAGAGAACTACATTGGACCTCAGATACAATAAATATATTTAGGGAAAATATGGTTACTAAAATAATGACCATATGCCTGGTATTTATTGAGGGCTAAGTCTAACCTAAAATATTATTCCCTATATTTGTACATTTGCACGTTTAGGATGCAAAAAGCAAAATGAAGCCTTAATGAAGACAATTATTATTGTTTTATTCAGTATTAATGGAGTTGAGGGAAAGAAGTTAAATCCTATGCCCAGAATACAGATACAGCCAACCCCTGGGTCTGGGCATGAAGTCTAGCAGCCTATGATCTCAACTTAAAAAAGTGTCTTTGTATTCTTTATCATTGAGAATTACCATATAATCCATCAGCATTTCTCCCCTATGGTTATGCTTTTACTGGTTTCCTTATTTCTATTCTGACACAAACTGAGTCATTTTAAATATCAACTATGAACACCTTTAAAACCTCTGAGACCTGTCTGTTGCTAATAGAAAGAGAAGTAAAACAAGAGTTGAGGCTCAAATTCACAACTCTCTAACTCAGGTTTGCCTCCCACTGTCTTCTACAGACGTTAGTGTGAATTCTTCAATCGAACTGTGCAACCGAAGGTCATTCTGACCAGAGGGTTCTCCCTATCTTTATTTAATGTCTGATGCTATGTAAGAACTATACCTTCAGTTTAACCCCTATTAAAAGGATTCATTCTGTTCTTTTCCCAAGCTAGTTGTGTGCAGTTATATCTCTCAATGCTAAAGAGCAGCATGTCATCAGCCACAAGCTTATGCTATCAACAACCAAAGTTCTATAGTTCTACTGTTTACTGTGTTGCCATTAGGCTTTTTTGAATATAAAAATTCAATGAGTTACATGATATATTCAACACTTCATTGTAAAATAAACTTCTGACTGAGTTTTCCAGTGGTAGATTATTACATTCTAAGCATGTTGAAAATAGGTTAAGCTAAACTGTGGTCATTGGTAGGTGAAATAGATTAAATGCATTCCTAATTTAGAATTCTAACTTATGACAGAATCATTGGATTTTAGCCTGCTGACCAAGTAGCACCTGATGTGACAGGTTTCCATTCTGTCCACTATGACTTTTTTTCCACTCTTTCACCAATGCTTTTCCTTTAAATGACACATGCCTAAGTCTGCAATGTCCTGGCCATGCTTCTACATCTTGATCACTCTGATTCTAACTGCAGCGATCATTGAACCACCAAATGACAAGAATTTAGAACTTTCTTACATTAGTAGCTACTTTTTCTCAAGCACTGTGGTCTGTTAATGGAAATGTAAACAACAGAGGAACAGAATTTGTGTAAATACTTTTCTATAAAAGTTAGGTCATTTACTATGTTTGAGATTCTTAGGCCCTAATTCTATAGCAGGACAATTAATTGTACCTGCGAGTGAAATATTTCCGCAGGGCTGTATGCACCCCCAGCCACAGGCTGTCCTTAATCCACACAAACACTCAAAGCCATTTTATTTGACAGTTGTTCGGTGGTATCTCCTCTTACCTTGGATTCTAAATGTGGTTCACTGATTTAATTGTGACTCATGACAGGATGGTTAATAAAAGCACATGGCCCATGTTTTCACTACATTTTTTAATTTACTGCATGACATACCACAGATCACCTAATGAGGTTCCTATTTGAAGAGTGTAGTTAATGACTCACATTTTATTTTCCCACTTTTCCTCTCTGTCTTTATTAGTGAAACCACAACTTTGAATCCAGAAAGCAAAGTGAGCTCCCTACTCTCCCCAAAAATACAACTCTCTTTTCCCACCCAAGGTCAGGCAGAGAGTTTATATGTAATGTCATATTTACAGATCTCAAGGTCATGGTATTTCTCATGATGTTTCTGACAAAGTAGTCTTTGAAACAGGGTTGTTCATTTATCTTACCTTGGAAGTCTTCAAGCTATTGATCCTATTTCTTACACTATTAGCTACTTTCGCAAGCAGGTAATTATTGAACATCACTCGGACGTGAGCAACCATTTGACCTGTGAATGGCAAAATTTTATTACTGCCTCACTCTATCACCACGGTGCAGGGAGGTGTGTGGTGACAGCACTCAGCTATGGGCAAAGCCCACTCCCTTCCCTTTGCTTGAGACTAGAACATGGAAACTCATGTTTTGACTTAGAATGTACCAAAAAGGTGACAGGTCATTGGACAGTTTCAAAAGTTGTTCTGTTTCACTTTTGAACCATCTCCAGACAGATTTGATCTTTTTCCTTGAATGCAATTCATTGAATCTTATAATATTTTATAAAAGAAACATTTTATAAAAGAAATGTAACTCTAGTTACAATACCATAGTTGATTGTATCAATTTCCTAAAAAAATGAATACATTCTTGGCTTTAATTGAAAAATGACAAAAAGATTTCCATTCCAATATAGTTCCTCACAAGGCCACTTTTCTAGTAAATATGTCCTGATCCAGAAATGCTGGCTCCTTTTACATAAAGGTAAAAAGATGCTGCTGTTAACAAAACATAAAGGATCCCAGCATATTCTCATCTTTATTTATCTTGACTAGATTGAAAGGTAATGGAGGAGGAAAAGGAATAAAATATATTCTTTCCTGCAAGTCAGAGAAGAGGTGAATCTCTTGAAGCTTCTTAGTCCAGTGTTAGCTGAACTAGGGAAAATGAGCTTTTGATAAGCTAAAACTTCATTTGCTGCTTTCTCAGTAACACCTTACACAATCAAAATAGGAAATAGATTATCTTTAATAATATGAAAATAGGAAATAGCGTAACTTTAATACCATGACTAAAAATAAGTATTCCTATTTGAGGTTGACTTTGGCTGTATTCAGTTGTTTCATCTATTTTTAGTTTACATTTGTACTTTATTTGTAAAACAGCATTTAATTATTACCTGAATTTAATATATTTCTTATGAATTTAACAAAGTAGACTACTTGACAATAAGCAACATTTTGCCCATGCTAGAAAGCACTAAGTCTCCTTTTCTTCATGAAAATGTTTGTATATCTCAATGTCTGTCTGTCTGTCTGTCTATCTCTCTATCGAACTATCTATTTATTGTCTATCTAATTTAAATATCCTAGCTCATTAAGCATGCTACTTTTCTTTATAAATACTTTTTCTCTTCTACTTGTTGTACATATTAAACTTTTTCCAGCCTAGCTTTTTCTCTCTTGCTCATGTTAAAAAAAATCATCCACTTATTCAACCCACACTCTTTTTTTCATAAACCATAAACTATATAATGATGTCTATATAGCACTGGGCGTATTTGCTACTAAACAGCAGTAATAATATCTCTGATTTAAAAAGTAGGATAAATGGCAGCCATCATATTCTTGACAAGAATAAAGAGTCAGGTTCAGCCAGGGTAATTTCTGTATTCCAAGAGTAATAAGCATTAAAATAATATTATCTTTTTTATGACCACAGTTAATGTATTCCATAATACCATATTTTAGGAAAATATTTAGTTAGAAAGACTAAAGGGGGTTAATGACATTTTTGTAGTACATTAATACAAGAACTTTGCATTAACATTGTGCAATTTAATTATATTCCTCTTAAACTTGCTATGAATTGTATGTTTGATGTTCTCCAATGTACCTCCTAAATTTTTACTAGGAAGTAGCATCTGAACATGCATAGAGTGATAGCTAATCCCTTGGGCTCAATATAAAGACAAATAATTGTTAAAATGGAGCATAATAGTAAGCCACTGCATATTGAGGAATGTAAAAATCTAATAATATCAAATTTAATGAGTACATGCAAGGTTGTATACAGTGTGACTACATATAATCTGGTTTAATATTGATACATTCTGATTTTATTATATACTAATAAAATTTTTTGACCACCTAAGTAATCACAGTATCATAATCCACCCTTCTAGAGATGAAGCACATAGATCCAGGAGAACCTCATTAATTCCTGGGACTATGCACAGGCATTTGTGGTTCAGTCACAGTTTCTGAAAACCTTGTGAGCAGAAAATAAGCCAAAGACAATAGAGGATTAGAGACAAAAGGGAATGCAGGATTTTTCTTTTGAGCAAAACAGGGAGAAGAGTTACAAGTGTGCTAATTTTTCTGAAATAATTAGGTACTTTCCAGAGTACAGAGCATTACGCTTACCCTTGCCTATGTTAAAAAGCAGACTAAACACAACCTCATCCGCTTCCTGCCTTGATTCCGTTGTCCATTCCTTGCTATGACCTCTCCTGACCCTTGCCCTCTGAGCTCCTGATTAGAACTTCCAAGTTACTTTACCTGGTTGTGATTTCTTCATTTCCAAAAATAGAGTACTTTCTACTATACTATCAAACTTACTTTGTTATTTTCTCCTCTAACTGAAATGTAAACAATCATCACTTTTATAGATTGTCTTGCATTTTATAGATTGTTTCATATTTTCAAAATGGTTTCTATCAGGTAAAGGATATCTAGTAAATACTTGTATGAATTGTTATATTTCATATTTTTGAAAGCACTTTTACCCATAAGTTTTAATTTTTTTCTACAGCAGTGTTATAAAGATTTTATATTTTTTACCGAGTAATCTTTTTTCAGATAGAATGAAATTTATGAATCTTAAATAAATGTTTCAAGGAGTTTTGGCAAATGAATGTACACCTACAAACCACCAGGCAGTCAAGATATAAAGCAGTAAAAATATTGATTTGATTTGTATCACTGCCAACTAGCTCATCCTATTCTAGAATCCTATTGAATCATACGTTCAGTTCATATACATTTTATGTCTTCTTTCACTCAGCCTCTGCTCTTTGAGTCTTATTTATGCTATTGAATATATCTGTTCTACACTTGTTATGTAATATCCATTATTCTCTTCCCAATATTTATGAACTGCAGTGGATAAATTAGAATTATTGCTGCTAGAGTTTTGAAAGAGATTCATTTGTTCTTCCAGTGCTGGCCTTCTAGATGTGTACCACTTAGCATTTTTGATGCAAGCAGCCTGCTGATTGATAGGCTTGCAACAGTATTTGAGGTGAGTACAGCAGAGCAGTTGGAGAATTTGCTTCTGTGATTACCCATTTTTCTTCTTGTTTACATGTGCTCTATCTCTCAAAGTGATGCTAGAGGAAAATGTGTATGGATTTGCCTAATCTGCCCCTGTACTTTATGTGCTCTGATTATCTTAAAAGCTCCTGCTTATGTTTGCTCTCAGAACACCACCTCTTCTACTTCTGTTTCTCAGATTTCCCAGTACTCTCCATTTATTTAACAGATATTATTACTAGCATGCACATTTCAATAGCTCTGCCAATCCTTTTACCCAAAAGCATCTTAGGTAGTATTAGCAACCTGACTTCAAATGATCTCAGGAATTAATTTTTCATGAGGATTTTTTCATTTTGGCTGAAGTGATTTTGTCAAACATCTGAATCCAATGCTAGCAGTCACTGACTTCTAATCAGATAGTTGTTGTACAGACACTAGAGTCAGTACTTTTAAAAAGAAAATTATTAGCTGGGCACCAGTGGCTTACACATGTAATCCTAGCTATTCAGGAGGCTGAGATATGAGGATCATGGTTCAAAGCCAGCCTGGGCAGGAAAGTCCATGGGACTCTTATCTTCAATAAATCACCAGAAAACTGGAAGTGGCACTGTGGCTCAAGTGGTACAGTGTTCACCTTGAGCTGAAGAGCTGAGGGACAGTGCCCAGGCCCAGAGTTTAAGCCCCACAACTGAAAAAATAGAAAAAAAGAAAATTATTATTTGATGGCATCAATAAGTAAACATTTTTAAATATTTCTTTTCTACATAAAAGGAAATCTATCATACCTAACCAATGGAAGCAAATTTTAGCTAAACCATCATGCCACAAGTGATAGAAAATAATGATGTGAATAAGTACACTGTTTATTATACATGTCATTACTTATGAAATAGAAGTAAAAGCTTTGTCTTGAAATTATAAATGGTTCAGAGAGATAAAGGACTCAAACCAATTTCTATTTATGTGTAAATTTTAAGGAATTTCTCTTTAGGCTACATAAAAACATGAAACACTCTGGAATGTTTATTATGTAGAAAAATTCACAAGTGACTAGAATATAATTTTGGCAGAATAAAATATTTCCATTTTCAATGAGAATTAGAAAAATAATTATTTCAACTATGATGAGAAGAGAGAAAAACCTTGGACCTTGGTGCTTCACTGTTCAGAATAAAATTTCCAAATAGTACCAGAAAACTGTCTAGAAGCCAAGTAATACAAGTCTGTTAACACAAGCACTATTTGAGAACAAGTGCTACAATGAAATAATGCTGTCTTAAAGAGTAGAGAGAGAGATGTAAGAATTAAGGAAATAGGGAAACTGACTCTGTAAGAGACACACACAGTACTGGAGGAGATAGAAGTTCAGAGAATTAATGTCAGAGAGGGATAAAGAGGCTGCAAGAAACTGTTGAGTATGATCACTGAGCATTTCTGAATTCTGAGAATCCAACAACAGGCTCTCCTTACATCAAGTATCTTAGTTTCTAAATAACACTACACAGTACACTTGTCATTTATTTTAAATCTACCCCCCCTACAAAGTTGCTAGAATTCTCTGAGTCAATGAAGTAAATGACATATCTATTTGGTAGGCATTGTTTGGAGATGTATTTTGTGTATATTATTTCAGCTCTGGTTCTGTTTGTTGGCACATCAGTTTGTACACATAAATTATCTGCGTGATGAAGCTCATGGTTTAATAAATTTAAGAAAAAGTTGTGAAGTTTGTTTTTCGACATAATATCTTGTACATCTCATTATTGCAATGGATCCACTTGTATCCCTATTTAAACGATTTGTTTTTTCCCTTCCCCTGCACAAATTATACCAACATCAAATACAGTGAAAGCAGGGGTTATACCGTGGGGGAAGGACATACAAAGCAACAAAGAAATCATCTTATAAATATGTTAGTACTTACAGCTTTGGCTAGGGTGGGGAGGAGGAGGGAGATGGGAAGGGATGGGAAGGGGAAACAAAGGAGGAGGCAACAATGCTTGATAAGAAATGTACTCATTATCTTGTCCATGTAATTGTAACCCCTCTATATGGTATTTTCACAAAAAAAGATAATGAAAAATAGATTAATTTAAGAAAAAATGTCTGCTGTTTTTGTTGTACAATACATTTCTGTTGTGTGCTTAACTAGGTTTTCCCCTTACACTGTGTGCTGTTCAGTTCTGAAAAGATGTCCACAACACCCAGCTGTGCGGCCTTCCTCAGATCTAGTATTCTGGTTGACATACAATGTTGAACATATGTGGAAGGCCATGAGGATGTTCAATGTTCCTTGAAGTGACTGAAGAAATTAGAAAATAGTCGGTGTGGACTCCTGTTACCTTTACAAAACATACTGCTAAAACATACCTTTTTAGACCCAGGGCTGACAGTATTCTCGGCAAAGTCCTTTTATTAATAATAAAAACTGGAAGGAGTAGCACTCCTGGACACAAACACAGAAACAATCCAGATGTCAGTGAACATACATTCTTAAATTTTTCCTATTCCTCAAAGCACAGGGGAAAGGCAAGAGATTTTTACAATTCAAATTTCTATGTACAGATAATTAATTTTTATCTCATTAATTGCAAATCTGCTTGGAAAAAAGATGAAAAACACATCTTTATAATTACTTACAGAAGGGTGTGTGATATGAGTATATGGATACATAAGAATAAGATTATATATTTGTATATATATATATATATATATATCTTCAAACTTCAGAAAAGAGATAGTCTTTATTAGGAAAAAAATGAATATTCTTTTCCTTCAGGAAAGAACCTAGAATTGGTTCTGGTATGTATCTGTTTCATGTTATGACAGGACACATCATGGTAGGAAAGGTAGTCTCCAAGGTGTGACTTTGCAATAGAAGTCATTAAAAATAATGTGTTAAAATAAATGTCTATTTTTAATTTTTTCTTCAATTAAAAATGAATAAAACTTCTCTTTAAGCAAAAATAGAAATAAAAAAAATGAACCAGAGCACATAATGTAAACAGCTTCTTTGAGATCCTGAAAGCTCTCATAACTGAGCTTCCTGAGGAGTCTTGGGTCTTTGTTTCGCTTTGTAAAGGAGCATTGAGTCACATGTAGTCATCTCATAGAATTACTGTTTCTAGGTGTCTGTGGCAGTGGATAGAAATATACATGAACACGAAGTAAATCGTGTGCACAAAATGGCCTTTTAAATCACTGCCTAGGGTTATTGTCAAATATTGACTTTTCTGCAACAGTGAATTTACTTTTCAGGTTCTCAGCCCCTCTCTGGATTCCAGTGTGGCCTAAGTGACAATGTCTGTGACAGTCTGTGACTGGTGTTCTTTCTCCCCCTACCTGGCAGCCTCTGCCACGCGCCCTCACAGACCACCGCTGGTTTGGAGGTAGTGTTGAATCACGTCAACCATTGGCTAACTGGCTGGCAGATGGATTTGGCCACAGATTCCAATGGGAGTCAGTAAGTAATTTCGTGTTGAATTGTTTACTCAAGTGCTTGACTTTCTGACTCTGTTCATCCATGACTCTGCAAATACTGAGGTTGGTTGTCCCACGATCCGTCTTCCTCCTCAATTCCCCACTATGGCCTTTTCAACTTGTTTTCTTTCTCTAAGAGAGATGGGTTTAGTGTTTGAAATTTTTCAGTGAGAGAAAGTTGGGGTGCCTTTTCAAAAATGGCCATCTTTCATATTGATTTTTTAATAATTGGAGTAGTTTTATCTAATGCTTGACAGTAAAGGTCCAGATATGACAATCTACATTTAGCAGTGATAAGTAAGTGATGCAACCTATGCTTATAAAACAGCTTTTAATAAGGGAATAATAGAGATATATGTACACACATCAAACTGTGTTCTTTTAAACACTGAAGATGCTAAGAATGGTCTATTTTGAAGTAAAAAGTTATTACAGTTATTGCAGATTCTTCTTCTCCAGGATATAGTCATACACTGGAGTAGAATTATGCATTATCTTCATTTCTCAGAAATGGCTTGTCTGTTGGGACATATGTGGTTTCTCTTAATTTCTTGCTTTCTTTCAGTTGACCCTACTTACCAAAACTAGTCTGGAATAGATCTTTCAAGTTCAGAGAAATAAAATATTGACCTTTAATATGTAGTCAATAATAAAGTTGAATATGTCAATACGTTTTAAAACAGACTAGAAGATACAGAAATATATCCATGCACCTACACAGTCAAGGGGACCAAGAGGTATGTTGGAGAGAAGATAGCTTCTTCAGCAAATAGTGCTAGAAGAACTATATGTCTACTACAGAAGACTGAAACTGGAGTCCCATCTCTAGCCCTGAACCAATATCACTTAAAATTGGCTCAAAGACCTCAATGTAAAACCTGAAGATTTGAAGTGTCTACAAAACAGCATAAGGAAAACACTAGAACTTATCAGTAAAGGAAATAATTTGCTGAATAGAAATCCAGTAGCTCAGCAAACAGAAGTGTATTGACAAATGGGATTGCATCAAGGTAAAAAAGCTTTTGCAAAGAAGAGGGTGAAGTCATCAGGTTGAAAAGACAACCTTCAAAATGTGAGAAAGTATTTCCCAGCTATACACATGACATATAACCAGTAAACAGAATCTTTGGGATGCTTAAAAAGTTAAACTCCCATGAATCAAAACCCAACTAATAAATGGGCAAAGAAGCTTGACAGACACTTCTCATAGGAACAAGCAACAAATGACCAATACATATTTTAAGACATGCTGAACAACTCTAACGACAGAGGAAAATTCAATTAAAATAACATCAAGATACAATGGCTCTCCACTCAGCATGGACTTCATCAAGAATATGAATAACAATAAGTTGTGGTTAGATGCAGGGAAAAAAGTCTGAATATTCTGTGGATGGGAATGTGACTACAGCAGCCTCTATGGAATTCTGTATAGAAGTTTATAAAAGAATTAAAAATCCAAGTATGCTATGATCCAGTAATAACCATGATGAACATATTGAAAAGAATATAAGTCCTGACTTACATTCATGGGAGCTGCTTACCCACGTTTATTGTAGCACTACTTCGAATAGCTAAGTTACAGAATTAGTCCAGATGTCTTACAATGGATGACTGTACCGAGAAAACATTGTGTGCACGCCTATATAATATTTTGCATATATATTGCAATTTTATTCATTAGGAGAGATAAATTTTTATAATTTGTAAAATGGCTGAATCTAGAAAAAAGCATATGAAGTTAGTTAAGTCAGGCTCAGAAAGGGAAAAAAACATGTGTTTTCTGTTACATACAGACATTCAGCCTAAAATATAGACATAGATGTAAACACATGAAGGATCCTATATACTTAAAAACATTCAAACTACACTAAGTGGGGTAGAAGCAGGACGAAATTTCATGATGCAAACCCATTGAAAGACAATTTTACAATTTGAATATTAGGAAGCTAAACTTGTCTTATCAGGAGGGGTGGATGAACACAGAGAGAAATTGTTGGCAAATATAGTCATGATTAATACTCACTGCAGGTAGGTGAAACTGGAGCTAGAAAACTGGATAGTTTGGTCTGGGAAGGATAAAGGGGAGGAGAAAATAATGGAAGGGGAGACCCTGGCCAGAGCATTGTACATATAAATGGCCATGTTAACTTAATCCCCCTCGATATACTCTTAGACTATAATAATGAACAATAATAGTCTGAAGTTGCTTTGTATGTTAGAAAAAGAAAAGTCTCCTCCAGTGTGTGCCCAAGTTTTTGACTTAATGCTTCATAAAGAATAAAGCTATAATGGGTAAGTTTAACTCTACAAATTTTTTTTGCTTATGTGGTGCTGAGGAATCGAACTCAGGGCCTCTGGCATGCAAGGCAAGCGCTCTACCACTGAGCCATCTTCCCAGCCCTAACTCTACAAATTTTCGATAGTAGCATTTATGCCAATTTGGACTGACAAGGCATTGTAAGTACTGTGCAAACTTTACTGTATTGTATGTTACTAGAGTAAAGAGCAATGGGTACTATAAAGGTTTATTTAAGAACAAAAAACAGTATGTGTTTTGGTGAGTAAAGAAGTCATCATTAGATGCCCATTTGTGTTTTTCAATCATTGTTGTAAATATAGTTGTATGCCCAACTTTTCTGTGAAATGGCATGATATTCTTTTACCCATTTTATATTAGTGCTGTCATATATTAAATAGACAACTTTTACAACAAGATCAATGCCTGATGCATATTTCATAGTGAACTTTGTTAATGCATTTGGTACTTAAAATGAGATATTTTTTATTCATCATGTATAAATGAACTCTTCCTTCAAATGAATTATATATTTAAAATTCATAAAAGCACATCTAACCTACAGTGACTTTATGTAAGTGTTAGCTGTTGTAACTGTATGCACTGAACATTTTTCTGTAGTTGTTAAGTGCAATACTCAATTTAGTCACTGATTTTTCATTAATACTTTCTGCCTATGAGATCAATTGCTTATAAAGAAGTATTAGAACTTTCTACTAGGTGAACTTACTACAATTTCATAAATTTGGGCTCATGTATTTTGAAGTTTTGTTGGTAGGCACAACTACACATATGGTTGTTTTGTTATCATGAAGAATTGACTCGTGCAATTATGAATCAACGGTCTTTATATCCATAATACTTTGGCTTCTATTACATCAGATATATTACTTCCTTTTTGAATTTCATTTCATTATTGTAAGGTGATGTACAGAAGGGCTACAGTTACAAAAGTGAGATAATCACACCCCTTCCCTCATTCTTCCCCAGGTTTTCCATGCCTTCCCCACCCACAAGTTATATAGTTCATTTTCCACATAGTGTACAGTGAGCTTCACTGCTGCATTTGTTCATCCTTTGTCCCACTATTTCTGTGCTCCCCTTATGCTACCAAAGATTTAAAAACACACAAGCAAGACAAAGGGAAATGAAACAAAAACAGCAACAAAGAATAAAAACATCCTCTTGTTTCCATTGCCTGGAGTTCATTTCCATAAATATTATTTTGTATGGTTAGATGCACATAGGTATGGTGCCTATGTGATTTTCTCCTAAGAATATCCTCCTGTGATCTCACTGTGTGTGAAAGCCAAACTACTAGCACAACCATGTTCATTACGGCATTGTTTACCATAGCCAGACATGGAATCAACCCAGATGTCCCTCAGTGGATGAATGGATCAAGAAAATGTGGCATATACACAATGGAATTGTACTTGTCCTTTAGAAAGAATGATATTGCACCATTCATAAGGAAATGGAAAGATTTGGAAAAACCTATATTAAAGTAAGCCATATCCAAGGAAACAGGTTGCATGGTTTCCCTCATTTATGGTAACTAGAATATGCCTATAAATCTATAAGTAAACACACTGAATGGCAAAAGAAAAAAATAAATTGGGACAGAACAAATTTCTCCTTTTTTACCTTTAATTGTAAAGGTGATGAGTATACTTCTTATATTTACTGTTGAGCTAGATCTTTTCTTTATCTAATTTCTTTTTTACTAATTCCTAGAATTTATTTAAAATATATCTTACCATACCTGAATCATAATATATCTGATATATCTCATATATATCTATCAGACTTAGGATATCATAATAACTCTATAGAGCTATAGAAATATATGAATCCTAATATAGATCTTAAAATCTTATTGATTTTATCCTTAATTTATGATATATATTAATCTTTTTTTCTCATCCTTACCAATCAACTACAGCATTATTGTATAGGTTTGATGAGTTTGTTTTAGTTTACCTATATTTATAATCATCTATATTTTGAATTCATTCTTTTTTTGCCAGTCCTGGAGTTGAACTCAGGGCATGGGCACTATCCCTGAACTTCTTTGCTCAAGGCTAGCACTCTACCACTTGAGCCACAGCAGCACTTCTGTTTTATTCTGTTTATGTGGTACTGAGAAATTGAACCCAGGGCTTCATGCATGCTAGGCAAGCATTCTAGCATTAATTCACAGGCCTTGAATACATGTGTACTATTCAGAATGCTACAAGATATTTTATTTTACCATAGAAAAAAGTGGTTTTGAATAATGAGAAGATACTGAGTTTGTATGAAAGGAATGTTATATTTTCTGGGAAATTATCTGAAAATATATGAAATAAATATTGTAAAAACTCAAGGGTGATGTTTACTGAATCCAAAATGATTGCAATTTTTATTGTTCATCTCTAAATAGTTTCTCAAGAGTCTAGAAAACTTTTAAAAAAAAAGTAGACTTAATTGATATTTACGGAACACTGCCCGTAACACTCAACAACTGTGAATTAACATTTCTGTTCATGCACACTGTTAAGCTCACTGAGATATACTATATATTGGGCCATTAAACAAGTCTCACCCTTTTCTGACTTGGATCATATATAATGAGGATTTTGGTCTTTCAAATGAACATTCCCCTATAGCCATTGTCTTCTTTTGGAGTGCACTTTCAACATTTTTTTTTCTTAAGCCAAACAAGAGCCATTGACTCACACCTGTAATCCTAGATACTCAGAAGGCTGAGATCTGAGGATCACAGTTCAAAGCCAGCCTGGACAGGAAAGTCTGAAAGACTCTTATTGACAATTAACCACAAAAACCAGAAGTGGTACTGTAGCTCAAAGTGATCAAGTGCAAGCCTTGAGCAGAGGAGCTCAGGAAGGGCTTCCAGGCCCTGAGTTCAAGCCAGATGACTGAAAAGTATCTTTTTTTCTTTTTGGTTATTTTAAAGCTATTCTTATTTTTCGTAAGTTTGAATATAATGTGGCCATGTGTAGTTTTCTTCTTATTTATTTTTGGGTTTCAGTAAATTTCTTGAATCTATGCATTTTTTTTTCTGACATTTGATGTCAACTATTCTGTTTCTAAATAGTTTTTGCTAACCTATTTTCCCTTTTCTATGTGATTATTTATAGTTTAGATCTATTTACATTGCTAATTATAGTTCTGGGGTCCTGATCATTTTTATTGTTGTGGTATTTGGATTTAAACTCAGGGCTTTGAAGTTTATGAGACTAGAAGTTGACTATTTGAGCCATATTTCCACTTCTACTTTTTGCTGTTTTTTTGGGGGGTATGGGGTCTCTCTACTTTCACCACACAGTGATTAGTCAATTCAGTTTTATATTATATACACATATAATATACACATATGTATATTGTATAAATATTTGATATATTTCAGTTGATCATTAGATCTAATGGGTACAACCAGGACCTGGGCTCACCTGGCCATACAACAGCATTCCATCTTTTCTTTTCCTCTATGATTGCTTTAGACAAAGACCAAAGATTCTGAAAATGGTTGGAAACTAGTTTCACTTCTTGGAAATTCCATGTGATTCTCTAGGGGCAAGGATATTCTCCACTTCTGACCTCAGAGTTGTTAATATTTGCCTCTGAACTTTGAACGTGGTGATTCTCTTAAAATTTCTCGTAGTAATTTCTCATGCTGCCTAAAAATCATCTAGAAGTTTTCTGTCTCCTTTGAACATCCAATGAGTCTTCAGCGGCTGTAGATCACTTCATCCCCCTGGCTATTGTTTGTGCCCCTCCTCTCACTCTGTTACTCTGATATGAAAAGCTCTTCAGGGAGGTATTATTCCCATGAGCTTCTCTTATGCTGTGTTCCAGTCTCAAGTACTTCCTGACTGGAAGTATTTTTCCTTCACATCTTTCCTGAGCAACACTATCAACTTCCATTAATTTCTAGCACACACTCTGAATTCTTCTTCTTCTCATCACGTGAACACACCTAATACATGCACATAGCCCACAACTATCGTCACCACGCCACAACCAATTCTTTCAGGTAAGCTCGTAAACTTCAGAAGTTCAGTTGATAATTCAAGATAATTCATCATTTTGTTCTTTAATCTACTCCAGTATCTTGAGTAGTACATCAATATCAATAGTACATCTATTACTCAAAAGACATTGGTTAAATGAAGTCAACAGAAATTACTACGCAGCCTGACAATCTACTTGAAGAGCAAAAACTACAAAAGGATGACTGACAATAACAGTTAAGGCCTGGATGTTGCTAAATCTATGGCTAGATTTTTTTTCTTCAATTTTGGAGTCAGTTACTTATCACAGTTTTATTTTTGTTTAAAAAAGTTTGAATTGTGACTTATTTTCCTTCTTTTAGAAGAAACAGTGTTTCTCACTATAATTATTGCTAATATTATTTTATCTTCTTATGTTAGCATGCTAATTTGCACTCTCTATTTTATGAGGATGCTAGATGAATGATAGACGAAGAGAATCATTCTTTCTATGCATCACCATTTACAAATTTATATCTATGGCTGTCAGAAAATTGTCATTGTTAAAACTGTACAATTGAAATGTAATTTGGTTAACATATTTAAATTATTTTTGTTTTACTTCCAGTTAGATGAGACAATTGTAAGAACTTATGTACTCAACAGTATATTTTCTCAATATAAAGACTTGTGTGCTTCATTTGAACAGGTAAGTGGAAGTATGTGAAGAACAAAGAAAAGCCTTTTATAAAGTTCCAGACTGGAGCACTATAACTTACTTCCTCAGAAAAATGTCATGCACAACTTAACGCTCCAACTGTAAAAGCAAGACGTTCAAAAAAATTACATGCATTACAATAAGATCCAGGAAAAAGTGGTACTTACTTTGAACTGTAAGAGACAGTAGATTATTCAAAAGATATATAGGGTGAACAGACTGAAACGAATAAAGGGAAAAGTAGGCTCAGAACTTTTGATAGGATTTACCAGTGGATGGCAGAACTTGGAGCTGTAGCTTAAAGAAATTGCACAAGGAGGTTATATGATACCCCATAGGAAATAGAAGCCCTCAGGTGAGGAAAATGAAGCCTCACCTCCACATACATTGTAGATCCTTCCATGAAGAAAAGTGTTTGAATATTGAGCAAGAAGCCACCTAATACACAGACATTAGAAAACATGGCTAAACCAGGATTTTTAGTACTAAGGATTTTTAGTACTTCATTTATGGCTGTTAAGAACATTTCTAATACCTTTATTTGGTCCCATTTTTCATCTACTTTCTCTTTTTTTAAACAAGCATTTGTCCTTATTTTTGTTTTATTTTAGATACTTTTAACAGTTTATTTAATTACTTGTTTTGTTTGTAAAAAGACAAGTCTTTTAGATCACGTCTTTTAGATCATTTATGAACCAGGATAACTGAGTTGTATTTTTTGGGATAGCATCTTCTCCATACTCAACACCATTAGATACACTTGCATGCTTCCTGCAAATGAAGAACACAGAACAAGCAAATACAATCTGAATTTAATTTCCAAGGAAAGCTAATATTAAGCAGATGCAGAGTCATATGGTAATTCATGCAGGAAGCTCATTTAAAAAGATTGTATTAATATACGTGAACATTCCTGAAAAATAGAGCTCAGACAAAGATATCTCCAAATATTGGATCTTACAAAAGAATAGAACTAGAATGGTGAACTTTTTATATCCTCACTAATCAGTATTACCTGAGTTTTTGCACCTCAGAAGTGTTACATGTTGGTTCTTAGCCTTTTTGCAGTCTTTGTTCTATCAGTTTCATCCTTCTTCAAGATACATCTATATGTGCATATATATGTATATGCATATATATGTATAAATATGTATTTTTGTATAAATATGTATATGTGTGTCTTTCTTCTCATTTTTGGTCAATTTCCTTAGTCTTAGCACATATCACTTTCTTTCCAGATCATTACCACAATTTTATATCCTATATTCTTCTGCACAAAGTTGTATGTATCAGATTGATCTCTTTGAAGAAATGCTCTCAAACTCCCTCTGTAATGTTCATGATCACTGAGTTCTTATAAAACCTGGTTAAATATCAAGCATTATAGGTTCTTCAACAATCAGGTCATGTCAGTTAAACTTGATTCTCCACTTAATATCATTTTTCCAAGTCTTTCCATTTCCTAACAAATGGGGCTGTGTCATTGTTTCTGATGGAGGCATAGACTTGGAAAAAAATTATATTAAGTGAAGTAAGCCAGACCCACTATATTTGATTTGGTGTCCTGCATCTTATATATACAATTTTCTAATTTGGGGAGGGGAAGGGAAATAACAAAATGTTGAAACAAGGATACAGGTTGACACATTGTAGTAATGAGATGTACAAGACACTATGTTGAAAAGGAACTTTACAATTTGGTGGAGGGGGAGGAGTTGGGAGATGGGGAGGGTAGGGATGGTGGGGGAAAAATGGGAGGGGGTAACAATTCTCTATAGGAAATGTACGCATTACCTTACTTATTTAACTATAAACCCTCTGTACAGCATCTTCACTATTAATAAAAGCTTGATTGTCATCTTTTTCCCAGTTCCCTTTATTTTATTGTAAAGATGCTGTACAAAAGGGGTTTCAATTATATGAGTAAGACAATGAGTACATTTCTTGCCCAGCACTGTTACCCAGTTCCTTTTTCTAAAACCATAAATCATGTGTACTTGTAACTAACCATGGTACTATCTACTCATTTGCCTCAAAATGAAAAGCCCTGGTACCTTCTGTTAGCCTTCATGAAAGACTAGAAATACATCAGTGTCAAGAGAAAGAACTGGTTGAGAGTTTAAGTTCTTCATGGACATTCAGTGACTTGAGTACAGGCAGTCATTTACCTTCATGAATATCGAATTCTTCTTCACAATTGAAGCAGTCAGCATGAGGGTACAGGCACATCCCGGTGTAGATGTTATGATGGAAAAATTAAGCCAGAAGGTTTTATTAACGCAAGTAAAGTAGACACTCTGCACTTCAATTTTGTTTAGAGTCATTTGTTGAAGACTTAATTCCACAGCTGTTGTGACTACTCACAAAGGAGAACTGGAAACACTTACGTTAAATCTACAACCATCCTGCTTGCTATGTAATAGCAGTCTTTATAAATATGAAAATTGGTGAATGGATTTGATGGTGGCATTTTCACTTTTAATCACTGAATTCTGACTAAACTTTTTAATTTAGAATCTTGTTTCTGCTGAGATGTTTTGCATGTTTTTCTGTTGTTATTTAAAAGAACTAAAAAACAAGTTTAACATGTTTAATTTAACACAATGCATGACTACATTTTAAAACACACTAGGATGAGTTTTCTGTTTTTTAATTTTCTGAGTCTTTTTGTTTTGTTTTGTTTTGTTTTTGGTCAGTTATGGGGATAGAAATGGGCCTGGGTGCTGATTCTGAGCAGTTTTGTTTCTTTTGCTCAAGTCTAAATTCTACCAACTTGAGCTACAAAGCCACTTCAGCTTCCTGGTAGTTAATTAGAGATAAGAGTGTCCCCAAATTTTCTTCAACATTGTCTTTGAATCATGATACTCAGATCTCAGCCTTCCAAGTAGCTAGGATTAAATTTCACTGCCTATTTTTATATCTTAGTTATCAGCTCACTTTTGCTCTGTTTCCAATCACTAAATAGAGATCATGGAGCATAATGCATTATTTAAAAAGAACATGCAGTGGGAACTCAGGAAATCTAAACTCTACACAAATTTTCATCAATAGTCATATATCTGCATAGTTCTCAATGTTAGATAATAATTTAAGAAACTGATCTTGGAGTGTGTGGGAATTCTTGATTAATTCTTGATTATATGCTATTCATATGCAAGTACAAAATGGTTTTAAAGTATAAAGTCTATAGGATAAAATTATTTTAAATAATTTTAATAACTGAACAAGTTGTGAAAATATGGCCACAGGAATGAATGAAAAAAAAATTTAAAGACTTGTCTTAAAGTGTGTAATTGGAAATCCTCTTGAGTCTGCCAAAGAAATCTAAGTCCTTTTGCCCTAAAAGTAGCTTTTCAAGGGTTAGAAATGTCTATGAAGTGCATGAAACCTATATACACATTTGAACTCTGTGTATCTACCTCTGAATGAGTATCTCTTTATATTTAATTAAAATATAATTTTTATAAATAAAAGGTATTTATATATATGATCCTATCTCTCTATCAACTTAAATTACTTATATTCCATTATTAAAACATACATGAAAAACAAACTATAAACTCTCACTTCACAATCAGCTATGAAACAATAGCACTTTCTAAATTAGATATCATCTCGATAGCAGTGCCACTAAAACTTAACCAAAAAATTTACATAATTGGTTATCAAACTTAGATACTAATTACAAAATAAATTTAGTAGCATTATACTAATGGGTCTCTTCTTAAAGTATTTCAGGTTTTTTTACTCCTCTACTTTCTTTTCCACTTAAACTGAATGAATTTTTCATCAGCCTATTACAATGACAATATTTGGTCTGCACTTTTGATATGAAAAATAATTCATGATATAACCTTTGTTCCCAAGCTCACTTTAGAGGCATTTGCCATAGCACATGTTTGTGCTGATACTGTACATACAAACAAATACAAATAAAAATCTTGACATCAAATGGCTGTATATCAAATGACTTCAAACTGTTACTTGTATATTTTATTAAACAACATAAGAATCAGTGGTAAGTGTGAAGTCTGAATGGTGAGTGCTTTAGAGAAAACCTGAAATGAAGGATCTTGTGTCCAGGCATGCTAGGACTACAATTATTTCAGATAAGCACTGTGCCTAATTAATTTATTACCTAATAAAAGACATACATAAAATGGATGATCATGTTAGTCTCTACGATATTTGGAAATGATAGAGCATCATCAGATCTGCAAATGCAAGCAGTACCCCGGTGATGAAGGGCTAAGGCTGCTGTCAACTTCTTAATGAATCTATGGGGATTCACTAAAGGTTTTGAAAAGCCTTTCTGAAAGTTTAAAGTAGAACTATGTCATGCTATGTATTTTTTTCTAACAGCAAAGATATAGAAATAAGCAAAAAGGCCAAGTTAATTTTGTTTTTGGAGTTTAAGAGTTCCATGTAGATAAGGAATGTGACAAGGTACTTCAAGGCAACACATGTTGACAAATAATTGGAAATGGAGACATTCATGTTGATATTAAGGTTTTACAACTGGACTACAGGAAGAATAGGAGGATACTGTATTCAGTTTCTGAAATTGTCCATTGACCTTAACATCAAACACAATATGTTGTCTCGCAAACTGTCTATATTAGCAGTCTGGGTTCCTCATGGCTGAAATTTCTGTTCATGGACTTACTGAGCTCAAATCCACTGCTCTTGCAGAGGTCTAAGATTCTCCTCCTAAATTTCTGGTTTTGGCATGCCCTTATCTTTGGGGGACTACTTTTTACCTCTATCAGCTGCCAGTGGTTCCTGGGAAAATGGCCACAGGGTTCTGGCTACAGCAAGCATCTTTGATCTGTCCCATATCAGCCAGAATTCAATCTCCAATGTTGCCTTTTATGATAGCTAGATAAGATTCTCCACTTTCATAGGGCTCAAGGGATTGTATTGAGCTATTCAGCATATCTCTCTATTTTAAGATCAAATGATTTGAGACCTTAATTGGATTTGCAAAAATCTCTTCACAGCATCATCCAGATTAGCTAGTGCTTGTTTGAGTAACAGTGAGAAGGCCAATGCTCTGCAGAGGTAGGGTTCTTGCAGTTGCCAATGAATAACTTCATACAATCTTTCCAACCATAAGAACTATTGGGAAAATGGAAAATTTATATGCATTGAGTAGGCACTTTCATCTATAATAGCTATATTTTTATACAGAACTCTAAAAGTGAAATCAGAAGATGTTTCACAAATAGTATATATAAAAAAGGACAACTGGGTCTTAGGAACATAGAAGTAAGAAAAGAAGTTAGAAAACATAGAAGTAAGAACAACATCCCAGGGGCTGAATGCCATGAGATTAGTCTCAGGTACAGTGAAAGAATGCATGCATGCTCAACTTCTCCTAACTTCAGTTCCTAGTATTGCATTTTCTGTCGTTACTATTAAATACTTGTACAAGGGGTCACAGTTCCTTCAGTTGGGTTACGAGTACAATGCTTTTTTGTCAATGTCATCCCTTTTTTCATTCTCCCCCATTTTCCTTCTTCTGTCCCTATCTTGTAGGTACTACCTTCCATTCTTTCAAAAGAATGGAAATCCAGCTTTCCATGGACCTCTTGATAATAAATGTTAACAATTATTCCAAAAAGATTTATAACCCTAGACAGGCAAAAATTATGTGGGCCAAACAAAACATAGCACAGGGAGAAATGTGTCCTCCTGCTGGCCTCTGCTTCATAATGATCATTGAATTTTTTAAAATCGCTTATTAAAGTGCTCTCATTAATGTATAGTCATACCTCAGGTTGATCTGAGTAACTTGAATTGTTTTTTAAATTTTGAATGACCTGCGAATTACACTTTCATACTTCCCCAAGTTAATTGAAATTGCCCTAATTATATGTATTTTGTAAGGTGATCACTATCGAACATTGAAATTTCAAATATACTATTTTTAGAAATTATTAGGCAGTTTCTAGGAATTTAATTTGATTGGTGTTGGAGAAATTAGAATTGTAGAACTTTTCATGTAATTTAATTTAAGACACACTGTCGATGATAGAGTCTAACAATAGTGTTTCTTTGTATCAGATTTGTTTATATTCATCACCTTCTCAGTCCATTTTATCTTACTATGACAAGGGACCCATGAGTAGATAATTTATAGATAATGGAAGTTGTTCACAACACTAGGGTCTTGGAATTCATAGGCTGTGAAGAGCCTTGTATCATGTCATTCCATGGTAGAGTGTGGAAGGGAAGAGAATGAATGAGACATAGAGACAAAGAGAAGAGAGCATTGTCCTTACTGTGTCATCAGGAGCTCAGGCCTACAGTGACAGTCAGGGTAATGCACTCGTGAGTGTAGGGCCTACCTCTTATGACAGCTAAATTTCAGTTTGAACTCAGAGAAGACCTATGAACCCCTGCAACCAAGATTCCTTCCTCTCTTTAAGTTTCATTTCATGCATCTGTCAAGTAGGGCTAGAAATATTTGTGCCTCCAATAATATAACATCTGCAAAGCTTTGAAAACTGCAATAAATGGTATGAAATAATTTTTCATTCAAAAACATAAAGTTTATGGACATGTTTATCCCAATGAAGTATCATGTAATATAATTAGGAGTATCAGAAAAAAACCATGAGTAATTTGACCCAAATAGTTTATATAATTTTTGCCACTTTTCAGATTAACATAAACACAATTATGTCAGTGCTTGTGATTAATGACTGAGTCTGGCTAGGGGATATTTGAAGGAGAAAGGGTATTTACAAGGTCAATGTGAGTGATATTTATTGGAAAACAAGTGCCTTGGGCATCACTCAGTTATGTGAATCACATGGTGGGAAATTACATGTAGCGTGTGGGGCTAGAATCCCTGTGGACCCTGACATCAGCAGGCAAAATATCAGCTGTAGAGAAAGGACTTTCTGGATCAAAGTCACCAATTTGAGACTTCTGTTGCTCAATAGCTCACTTGTTGAATAATTAGGAAAATTGTCAGTCTTATGTGTTGTGACAGTAACTGGGCATTAAGGACAGTTGCTTTTCTGTCCAGTCAATGAGGCACTGTCCTTGACCTCGAAAAGGAATCTTGATTTGTTACAGATGTGTTATTTCCTATGACAGTGCTTTGGCATCAAATTATAACTTCCTTTTGTTACAATGTGTATGCTGTACACCTTGGAAGTAGTCTAGATATTAGAATAAAAATTTTAGCAATCATGAAAATGGTTGACACTATAAATGACCAGAATGAGAATTGTTTTGGAAAGTGGGCCTTCGTTGCACAAAGTAATCCAACCATCAATCGTGGAGTTTTTATACAATAGTAGTTATTGTAAAGCTATTTTTATTTTATATCTGATGAGAGAAAGAACTCCTTTTCTTCAACAGTGGACAAAGGGATCCTTCCTTCCTTTTGCCGTCTGCTAGCCGTCTCTCCTCATTTTTAAATCTCTCTTATTGTATTGTGCAGTAAGTTGTCTTATATATGAATTCTGGATCTAATTTCATATTGTTGATAATCCTTTCTGTAACTTAGTATTATCTTGGTATATCAGCTGACTACTGAGATATAGACTGGGTGAAGGAGTCTCTAGGCCCCATTAGCCTCTGCAAAGGTCATGTTAGTCATGCACCAATACTGCTCCTCACCTGGTCTCTACTGAGACCAGTCAGTGATGGAAATCTCTGCTTGCAACTCAGTCTTTTTTCTGTCCATCCAGTGAAGGAATTGGAGTGACCTACAACAGCTGGAGCCATTGAGAGTCCAGGAAGACAAGCACTGGAGCCAAGAATAACCTTTAAAGTCACCCCTCCTTTCCCCACATCCCATTTTCTCCAACTAGGTCCCATCTCATTACCTGAAGTTCTCACCACCTCTCCAAGTAACTCCCAGATTCAAACCACCAAGGGTATCTGTGTGTGAGATAGTTCGGCTAGGAGCGGTCGCCTGTGGGGAACCTGTGCTGTGTGGACAGTTTTCTGTAATTTAAGGCTGTTGTGAAAAAGAAAGTCTACTCTATGCAGGATGCTGGCGGCACACACAGTCATGCTAGCTATTCAGGAGGCTGAGATCTGAGGACAGCCTGGGCAAAACAAGAGGATGAAGCTCTCAGCTCCAATTAACCAGTAAAAAGCCAGAAGTGGTGCAGGTGTGGGCTCAAATGATAGCGCACCAGTCATGGGTGTAAGAGCCAAGTCAAAGCATGAGGCCCTGAGTTCAATCCCTAGTACTGGCACAAAATCAAAGTCTATTTTATTTAATTTGAATAATTTACTGCAAGTGAAAGTCAAATCTTAGGTATATAAAAATGACTCCTGGGGAAATCTATAAAAGATACATTAACAGGAATATAGAGATAATTGTCCCATAAAGGGAATTGTTTGGTTTGTTGCCTGGTGCAAGTTAGGGAAAAAGAATTAAGTGCATAAGAAATCAGCTGATCCAAGGGAACTTTGACCATAGAACATTTCCTTTTTGGTATTTTGTCTTGCTGGTTTCTTAGACAACATTTCTTTTCTTTTCTTCTACATTTATTTTTTTTTTTTATTTGCTAATCCTGGGGCTTGAACTCAAGGCCTGGGTGCTGTCCTTAGCTTCTTTTTGCTCAAAGCTGGTGCTCTACCACTTGAGTCACAGCTTCACTTCTGGCTTTTTAGTGGTTAATTTAAGATTCTCATGGAGTTTCTTGCCTAGGCTGGTTTCTAACTGCAATCCTCAGATCTCAGCCTGCTGAATAGCTACGATTACAGATATGAGCCACTGCTATCCAGCCATTTATTTTCTTTCAGTGTTTATTTCCTTCTTGAGAATTTAATATTTCTTTAAAAATTTTTAGTATATATATATAGATAGATAGATAGATAGATAGATAGATAGATAGATAGATATGTAATGCTTGATAGGAAATGTACTCATTACCTTACTCATGTAACTGTAAACCCTCTGTACAGTACTTTTACAATAAATGTATATATCAAAGTCCATTTTTTTTACAAAAGAAATAAAGTATACATACAGCAGTGGTGAAGATAATAAAATGATATAGGGTAGGAAATGGAGAAGGGGAGTCAACAAAGCCTTTCCCCCCTCCTCCACAATGTCATTTATTAAAGCAGGAAACTGAGAAGAAGGGAAAATTGAAAGTGTGGAATAAGGAGCCCAATGTGCACAGCAAAATTCCTTGAATAAGTGGAAGGGAACAAGATCCAGATGCTGAGCAGAGAGGCTTCAGTTTAGAGAAACAACTCAAGATAGATAGAAATCAGTCACTGACATTCGTCAATAAACATGGATAATGTAAGAGAAGGACACTGCTGGAGAAAGATGGGCGCCATTCTTCTTTGAAGTGATTGACACCCAACATCATTCTGGGATTATATTTTTAACACCTCCCATGCGAAGAATGTGACCTGGGTGTCAGATTAAAATAAAGCCAGAGAGTTACTCTTTCACCAAAATCAAAATCTAAATGAAATTCAGATTTGCTACGAACCTGGGACAAGAGCCCAAGAAGAGTTTTATAGCCAGGAGATGAGATTTTGTTGATAATAATGCACAGCCATAATGCATTATACATGGCAGAAAGCAAATGTATTATGTGGATTTCCTTCTAAATGATCCTAAGCGTACCTATGCTATGATCAATTAGCTACATGTACTGCATTTAGTGTTTAGTAGAAAAATTGCAATTAGTTTTGTTTTCATTCTTGATAGATTTAAATTTTGTGAAACAAGCTAGTTCATAAATTTTATCTGACCTATACTGTTTCATCTTGCAAATTATTTTATTTTCTTTTCCTGCTCTACTATTTTGGTCAAAAGAAGGGTTCCCATTAAGCAAAAGAATAATAGACAACATTGTGAGTTACCTCAGTGGCACCAAAGTTGGTTTAAAGGAATAAAGTGGCAGCTGAGCTGCGAAGTGGTGGAGAGTGATGTTGGAAGTTTTGAATATATTTTATGCTTGACAGTAATAATATTGAATTAATATGTCTCTGCAAGGAGTAGAAAATCTGGTTCAAATTTAGCCCAATTTATCAAGGTTTGGCAGAGTTATAAGAATTAACAAATCATGCTGTGACTTAAAATTAGCATTATGAATATTTAGGAGGTGTTAAAACTGTGGGCTAAATATATAAAATGTCACTGTCATCATATAAAAACATAGTCTTGAAGCATAGGAGGGAAAGGTTTATTGCCTAGGCCAGCATGGTACAAAATATCCTGCTTGATTTTTGCCTGTGAGTTCCACATTCACATAAATGATTTTGTTTGCAAGCAGTCAAAGGTCCTCTACCTCTGCGGAAGAAATATGAGCTCAGAAGCTCTTCTTGAGCTCTACTGAAAGATCTTCCCTTTTCTGGTTCAGCCCACTTAGGAAAGAGAGAAGCCTTGTCTTTCCGTCAAGTATGCCAGGGTCTCTAGATCATTTCACCCTCACCTCCCATTAGAGGGTGTTTGTAGCTTCCACAGGAGCTGAAGCTTATGTGTGGTTGTTGGACTCTGGAGTGAGTAAAATGAGTTTATTTAATTGACAATTAAATGTAAATGGCATACATTTATCTCTCAAAAGAGAACTCTATTAGAAAATGGTAGGACTTTTTTTTTTCATTTCATTTTGTCTCTCATTTAAAATGAAGAAATGCATATGCAATTGTGTGCGACGGTTTTCTTTACAGCAAATGAGGTCAAGTCCATTGAACAGAATGACAGATGAGCAGTTGTTTCTGTAGAGAGCTTGTTACAAGCTTCTTACGACAGGAAACGAGGATTGATAACCTCACAGAGAGGGAGCTGGTAACTCCATTTTGTGTTAGTATTTTTTTTAATGAAAACTTTAAGTGCAGTGGTGTATTCATGAAGTAGCTTGTCTATTTATAAAGGAAAAAAAGGCTATTAAAACAAGGTTAGCCAAAAACAAAAAAGAAGTTGACTTGTTCTAATTGGCTATTCTCCCCTCCCCCATTCAATTTGACTATTTAAACAATTCTGTTTTCATTTTATACTGTTCACATCCCCCAAGCGTTGGGTAAATTCTGAAGTGCTATTTTCAAACATAAAGGAACATTGTCCATGTGCTATGCAGGTAGCACCTTCTGATCAAGCCTCCTCTTGGTCATTTCAAAGCACAACTGTTGGGCTAACTTTGATTTAAAGAAGCATAAACACTTGAGATATTCAACTAAGGTAAAATATGAAATGATGTATTATTAAACTTATTATCTTTAAGTAATTGTATAAAGAAGTTGTCATTTAACAAAGCAGTTGATGAATATGATCAATGTCACCTCTTTCAACCTTCTTACTAGACCCTTCCCTGCTTACCTCTACTCTTCATATAGGTGATGGAATTTTGCTTTTGCATTAGAGAGAATGAAGTGATGCACTATTGAAAAAATGTAGTTTTTGAAAATATCGAATGAATTCTCATTCCACCAAGAAAATCAGATACTTTCATTCTAAAATGACCAAAACCAGATAATCTATGATATTCAGTTCATTTGACTGGATTGGGATGTTTGTAAGAAACAATACAATTACCCAAGCAACTTCTTCACAATCCTTTCAAGTGAAAGATCTGCTGTTACTACACTTTCCATTCAATAGTAAATGTTGAAGTCTACCACAGAATTGGTGCCATGAATTCCTCACCAGAACAATTTGGAACACCTGAGCAAAAGCCATGAAAATTTCGAAAGGAGGGGACGACATAGATTTTCAGTCCTTTTTTAAAAAGAGGGCAAAATGAAAGAATTATCTTCTGGTTCCTTTCATCCATTCTGGACTAGGAAGATGTAGAGATTGGTTTACTCCCGTGCAGAGGGTTCTCTGGAATTTTCCTGGACTGAGCATGTCACATTGTAGGATTAGTAAAAGAAAACTAACCAAAACAGAGTCAATTTTGCAGAAAGAGACTCCCAGTCTACTGTGGATCTGATCTCTGTAAGTGAGTCTCTCCTTGCCTGAGGGCTTCCAATGCTTCAGAGGAATCTAAGTGAAAGCAACGTTCTGATTCTTGAGGTGGAGAGATAGGTAAGGATATTGGGAGAGGAATATACAAGGATAACTCATCCTGCTTAGACCTTGATTAGATAGGTTCTTTCTTTTTTTTTTTAGATAGGTTATTTTTATACACAACTGTGTTGTGAGCATCTTCTCACATAATCCAGTCCTGTCATGTGCAGTAGACCTTGGAGAAATCAGAGGTTCACAGCATTGGCTTCTTGGAAGTTTGGAGTCTAAAATAGAAATTATATACATTCTTACTCATAAACAATAGTTCTTGATTTTATGTAAGATAGGTGTTGAAAAGTGCAAGATTTTCTATCTATGTAAATCCTGATTTACCAAAAACTTAATTTATAAATTTGTTGCAGTGGTGCATTACCTTGAACGATTAAATTCGGAACTCAAGGCTAATTTAGATTTAATGACCAGTACTATAAGAGAAGATAGGCTCTAGGTATTAAATAATATCGTATTAGATTTGTTCAGCAGGAGAAATTTGAGTCCAAGCACACTGGGGCCTGAACATTGAAGTCCTGGATAAGTATGCTAATTTTCAGCCAAGACAAACAATTTTAAATTAGATAATAATATATTTATATTATTTCTAATATACTTGTCATTCTCAATTTGATGACAATGAAAGTCACTAGTAATCCTTTCTATGAAATGTTTAAGATAGCCAAGATTTCCTGGTATGGTTGTACACATTTATAACCCCAACTATTCAGGAGATGGAGATTGGGAGTATTGGAATTCAAGAGCATCCTGGAATGAAAGTTACAGAGACCCTATCTTCAGCAAGAAATCAAATGTGGTAGTTTGTGCTTTTCTTCCCGGTATATGGAAATCATTGTTAGCAGGATCACAGTCCACAGCCAGTCCTGGGCAAAAACTCATGCCAACACTTTATATTGTGTGACATTACTGATAAACTGCCTTATAATTCTTTTACAATTGCTATTTCCTACCTACCAAGATGTCTTTTTTTGTCCAGAGGATACAATTAGGGCAGTTAATTGGAGAAATCTGGAACACTTCAGACAATATTTGCAAAGGGAAGAATTTCTTCTTATGAAAGAAATACCAGGCCCTCTTTGAATTCCTTCAAACATTTTGTGCTACGGATTTCCATTTTACTACATGGCTTCCTTTGGAAGGGAAATATGGCCATGTACTTTCACAGCCTGCAGATTCAGCATGAGATTTCTCTGTGGAAGCCTGCAGAAGCACAGAAATTAAATACAGTGAAACTATGTAGGAAATGAATGATCTGTAAATTCATTTGAAATGCCCATAGGTAGCCCCATCTTCCAAACTGGGATACTTTTAGGGATATGCTGCATTGATTTTCTTGTCTGTCACATTACATTGGGTTTGTATGTCTCATTATGGGATGTTATCACTTTATGGCGCTGTAGCTTACGTGTTGACACTGTGAGCATAATGTAATGTGATGTGCCAGGGCTGTGGATCGCCATTACGCTATGACACTCAAGAGAGTCGGTGAGTTATGCTCTGTCACCACGGCAGCTTCAGAGAGCCCAGAGAGCAGCAGGAGGCACTTGCCTTGTAAGATTATCTGAATTTGTTTATCTACCTCATTTGAGTCTTGCCCAGTTCTATGTTCCTGGAATTAACACCACCACTAAAGCTGCCGCCTTTTGAGTTTGCTGCTAGGAAACCAATTCACCTGTGCCTGTGTGGGTTTCTGTGATGCCTTTTCCTTTCAGCAATTCTGGAGCGATCATGAAAGGCAGTATCTGGTATCCTCAGCCTCCATACTATCCTCATGGTATGCAAAGAAGAGAAAGACTCTTCCCCTGGTGGTGTTTGCCCTGGGAAGAAGGTTGTGTAGAATGCTACAGAAGGGTTTGTGATTGTCATTCACATCAGAGATTGTATTGCAGCCTCTTGTGTCATTGTGAATCTTCTAGTCCGGAGAGACCTTCAAAGTAGTATAACCTTGGGTTTGCTTTAGCTTGAGATGATGTGTTGCCCGGAGATTTTTCACAGAGAGCACTGCTGACTTGCAAGAAGATGCGTCATTTTCTGAGGTCATCTATGGCCGTGGCATCTTACGTTAAAGCACTTTTCACTGACAGCCTTTCAACACAGCCTCCACCGTGAACATTCTCCTGTAGTTCCTACTTGTCTAAAGGAAATGCTGCCTCCAGCTTCTTTTAAAGATTGGATACCTTGAAATTAACAGCAACAACTGTTTAAAAAATCAAACTACATTCCCTTCATAGGACTTTTTGTTAACTAATGTCATCTCATTATAGTTTACAAGTATATGCATTATTACTGCATTGTGTATAAAAAAAACCCAAAATTTGTCCAGGCTAACTTATGATCTCATCTGAAGTCCAGTTTCCAAATGAAGTTCTTGCTGCTGCTCTTCCTTCACACTGTCTTCAATCATTAGAGAGGGTTTTCTTTCTAATTATTTGTCTTTTTGCTAAAATGGACTAGTAACATAATATTTACTATGTCATCAACCTGCTGCCCTTGTATAAAATGGACCACTTCGTGTGTTATCCAAATCAGGTTATCTTCCAGATGTAATGAGCATGCAGAGCCCATGGAAGGCAAGTGTGATGTTTCAAAGCTCTTCCATAGGTGTTAAGTAAGGAAGCATTGGAGGACCTGGTAGGCTATGGGGGAGAATGTGTCTCTGTGTGAGTCCTGCCCTTCTTATCATGAAAACATCATCTTTCTTCATGTTCCAATTTACCTATATCTAGTGTATACACACACACACACACACACACACACACACACACACACACACACACATATATCTGTAGGAAACTAATACTTCATACTATTTTTGTCACATTGATTATCAGGTTGAATGTCTTCTTTGAACCACATATGACATCATGGACCATACATCATGGAATCAGTTAGAATATCCTTTCATACTGCTGGTGAAAAATATAAACTGTGTAATTGAGTCATGAATTTCTTTCAAACTTGACCTTGCCATCAACATTATTCAAGAGTGTTCTTCTTCGGTCCACCTAGCTTAGCAGCCTGCTTAGTTTTCATGTGGCCTGAAATGTATTTATAATATTTATTTCATCATTAATAACTCTGAAATTGTCATATATTGCATATGGAGTACTGGTACGAGAATATGTTGTAGAGGAGTTGACCATTACAAGAATCCTACTTAGTAAATTGGCTGAATTGGTTCTTATTTATCTCTATAGCTGATAGAATTCTTACATGAACAAAGAGATATGGTACATGAAATTGTAAATTCATGGTAAAATAAGTATAAAATGTTTCCAGAGAGAGTTCCGGGAAGATGGCGGAGGAGAAGCTGGAATCTGAACAAGCTCTCGCATAGAAAGTAGTTTTAGAATTCCAGTGAACAGTCCTAAGCCAGAGAATCACACCAAGTGTGCCATCACAGGACAGAGAGTTAGACAAGAGAGGGGAAGCCAAGGAAACGCATCAGCTGCCGCTCCTGCTGCGGGGTCGCGGCGGCGACCACCGCCGCGGAGTCATACCTGAGACACAGAGAGTCCGGGACGAAGAAGCCAGATGCAGCGGACGAGCGGATTCTACTCAACACCAACAAAAACCGACAAGGAGCGAACATCTTCATCCTACTGTTTGCAGACCAGAGACGACCCAGGATCCAAGAATCGGCGTGAGTACAAGCCCGACATCCTCACTCCTCAGGGAGCAGAGGAGGGAAGGCCACCCCTCCCCCCCCAGCACCGGTGATCTCCATCTTGGATACCGACAAAGCTCGGAGGAGCTGCTAGCTCCAGCTCAGGCCTTGGAATAAAATGAGTCATTTAGCAGGTCACAAGAACTTAACGGTGAAGTGACCTGCCAGACTCAGCTCCATCCAGGGAAAAGTCACCCAGCTCAGGCGCCAGCCATCGGAGTGCCTTGCCTCACTGGGTAACCAGAGCCAGAGGCTGCCCCTCCCTCTAGCAGCCACCACAATCAATTGAAAAACAGAAACCCTGAGAATGGCTCCAGGCTGGGCGCTGTGAGCTTTATCACAAAATAGCCCCAGGGAAAAGCTACTGTTTGTTGAAAGGCCTCAACTCTACCCAGAACCTAGCCTCATCACCACATCCCCCTCTTTTGTGACTCTCAAAGCAGACCACCCTCCCAGAAAACTAACCTGGGAGGGGGATCTCAAAATATTGGGTAAAGCAGAGCATTTTTCTGCCTCTTCCAACCAACCGACTTAAGAAACCAATCAAGCCACAGGACCTCAGGCTGACCAGAGACTCCAACAAGAGACTGGTTGCAGACAAAAGGGAGATACAGGATTCTTCCCACTCCTCCCCCCCCCAAAAAAAAATCAAAAGACTTTTTTTTCTTTTTTTTCTTTTTTTTCTTTTTTTTTCTTCTTCTTCTTCTTTTCTTTTTTTTTGCTTGTTTTTTGTTTTTTGTTACCATATATATATATATATATATAAATTTTTTTCCCTTCTAAAACTTTTATTAATCTTTAATTTTTGCCTCTTCTGAAAAAATAATTGTTTTCCAGTAACTTTTTTTTCTCATCTTATAATTTTTAATTTAGGAATACGTGAATGAGAGTTTTCCTTTCTTTTCTTGTCTTCTTTCTCTTTTTCTTTCTTTCTTAATTATCTTTTTGTTTTTTATCTAGCTCTACTGAACTTCTGATCTTTTCTTCTCCCTTTCCCATCCTTAAAGATTTTCACATCTCCTCTATGTCCCTCCCCTTCTCTGAACATATTCACATTCCTCTCTAAATAGACGGTCTTTTAACCTCTATAATAACATTAATTTTTACGTTTCTATTCTTTTTCTGGTCTCTCTTTATTCCCCTTTCCGTCTCTTCTTTTTCTCTCTCTCTCTACTTGCATCCTACCCAACCCATTTCCTGCACTGTGATTAGGACATAGTTAACTCTCCCTGTGCCTCCCCACACCAATCTATTCCCATTTTTTACCCACATCTCTCCCTAATCCTAATAATTTCTGGTTTTCCAAATTCTTTTCTGCGGTTCGAAGTCCTTTAACATATACTCGTTTGATGTTGAATAGATGTATCTGTTGAACTAGATTGTATCTGTAGACTATTGACGGTACAAATGCAAACTTTGGTTGATGGTTGCCTTAAGATAGTGTTCTAGCACAAAACTGGTGCAATCTTCATCTCAAATGGGCAGAGTAAGCCGGAAAAACACAAGAAAAATGGCAAATTCGGGTATCTCAATTCCCAACCTTGATAATCAGGGATTAGAACAGATAAAGAATAATCCTGAGGAGAGTTCCCAAATAGCTCTACAAACACTACTAGCAAACATGATAAATGAGAAGTTTGACAATGTACAAAGGACTCTGTATGAGCGTGATAGGGAGAGAGAAGAGGCATCCCAGAAGTTTATACAGGAATATCATAAGCGTGAGGAAGCTTCTCAAAAACTGATACAGGATTTGCATGAACAACTTGAGAATGCTCAAAGAGAAAGGGAGGAATGGCGTGAGCAGGCTGAGAACACTCAAAGAGAACTGCAGGAATCCCACAGAAGGGAGGAAACTAATCAAAGAGTAATTCACGAATTAAGAGACCAGGTAGAGAATACACAAAGATCACTAAAGGCATTCATGGAATCCATTAACAAAGAGCTGAAGGAAGTCAGGGAGACCACAAAGGGAATGCTGAATGGAACCCAACAGAAGGAATGGGAGTCCAAAGAAACCATAACCAATCAACTAAGTGATTTGAGAACAAACACTGAACACCAAATTAAGGAAGTAAAGAAATTCATACAAGACCTAAAACAGAGCTTCAACAAAGAACTTGAAGCCATCAAAGCTGACCAATTAGAAGGAAAAGAGATAAAAAACAAAGTAGAGAGTCTTGACAGCAGGTTAGACCATGCAGAAGATCGAATCTCAGGGATTGAAGACAGCCTAGATATTATAGAGAAAGAACATACAACCATCCAAGACAAGTCCAAGAAATATGATAGGTCTATCCAACACCTGGAAGACACCATCAGAAGGCCCAATCTAAGGATAATGGGTGTAGAGGAGCACCTAGAAACAGAAGTTAATGGTCTAGGAAATTTGTTTAACAGGATCCTAGCAGAGAACTTCCCAAACATACAAAAAGATAGGCCTATTCAGATACAAGAAGCTTTTGGAACCCCAAATAGACCAGACCAGAATAGGACATCCCACCGTCACATTATAATCCACACAGGATCAACCCAGACCAAGGAAAAGATCCTTAAAGCTGTCAAGGAGAAAAGGTTAATCACCTATAAAGGGAAACCAATTAGAATTACCTCAGATTTCTCAGCAGAGACAATCAAAGCAAGAAGAGCCTGGAATGACGTATGCCATGCCCTAAAAACAAACAACTATCAACCAAGAATACTGTACCCAGCTAAACTCTCCTTCATAACTGAAGGCCAAATAAAAACCTTCCATAGCAAAGAAAAATTGAAGCAATACATCTCCACCAAACCAGCCCTACAAAAGATTCTTAAAGATGTCCTACACATAGAAAACCAACAAGAACGCAACAAAGGCCAAGAAACTGCACCCAAACTGAGAATCCAAGAACCTTAGGAAGAACCCAGCTTTCACAGCCCCCAAGAAGGTGGATAACATGGCAGGAACTCCCAAATACCTCTCAGTCCTATCTCTTAACGTTAACGGACTGAACTCTCCAATTAAGCGACATAGACTGTCTAATTGGATTAAAAAACAAGACCCTTCTATCTGCTGCCTGCAGGAGTCACATCTTGCCCGTAAAAACAAACATATTTTCAAGGTTAAAGGCTGGAACAAAATCTACCAAGCAAACGGCCCTCATAAACAGGCGGGAGTTGCAATCCTAATATCAGATAAAATAGACTTCAAATTAAAATTTGTGAGAAGAGATAAAGAAGGTCGCTACATACTAATTAAAGGATCTCTCCTTCAGGAGGATATTACAATTCTAAATATCTATTCGCCAAACAATGGAGCACCCAAATTTATCAAAGAAACACTACTTTCCCTCAAATCCCATATAGATCCAAAGACATTAATTGTTGGGGATTTTAACACACCACTCTCCCCACTAGATAGATCAACTCGGCAAAAACTCAACAGAGAAACCGCAGATCTAAACAGCTGCATAGATCAACTAGACTTAACAGACATTTACCGAACATTTCACCCAGCAGCATCAGAATACACGTTCTTCTCAGCAGCACATGGAACGTTTTCTAAAATAGATCACATTTTAGGCCACAAAGCAAACTTGTCTAAATTCAGAAACATAGAAGTTATACCTTGCATTCTCTCTGACCACAAGGGAATAAAATTAGAACTCAACACCAAAAGCCACCAAAGAAAGTCCGGTATCACATGGAGGCTGAACAACACACTGCTGAATCATGAGTGGGTCATGGAAGAGATTAGAAAGGAAATTCAAATGTTCATGCTATTCAACAAAAATGAACACACAAATTACCAGCTCCTCTGGGACACAGCAAAGGCAGTACTCAGAGGCAAGTTTATAGCTCTGAGCTCCTACATCAACAAATTGGAGAGATCGGAAACTAACAATTTAATGACACATCTAAACCTCCTTGAAAAAGAGCAGCAAGATAAACCCCAATCCAGTAGACGGAAAGAAATAATCAAAATTAAGTCAGAATTAAATGAATTAGAATCCAAAAAACTATAGAAAGAATCAACAAAACAAAGAGTTGGTTCTTCGAAAAACTTAACAAAATTGACAGACCCTTAGCAAACCTTATCAGAAAAAGGAGAGAACACACCCAAATTAATAAACTCAGAGATGAGAATGGAAACATCACCACGGAAACAACCAAGATTCAGAACATTATAAGGGAATACTTCTCAAAACTTTATGCTAATAAGTTTGAGAACTTGACAGAAATGGACCTTTTCCTAGCAAATATTGACATGCCAAAACTAAACCAAGATGAGTTAAACCAGCTTAACAGGCCCATATCAAGCATTGAAATAGAAACAGCAATAAGAGACCTCCCAGCTAAGAAAAGTCCAGGACCAGATGGTTTTACAGCGGAATTTTACAAGGCCTTCAAAGCAGAGCTCACACCAATACTCCTCCAACTCTTCAATGAAATTGAAAGAGAAAGCTCACTACCGAACACATTCTATGAAGCCATCATAACCCTCATCCCAAAACCAGGCAGGGACTCATCAAAGAAAGAGAACTATAGACCCATTTCTTTGATGAACATTGATGCAAAACTTCTCAACAAAATTTTGGCCAATCGACTTCAACAATTCATCCAAAAAATCATACACCATGATCAAACAGGATTCATTTCAGGGATGCAAAGCTGGTTCAATATATGCAAATCAATTAATATTATTCATCACATCAACAGGAGCAAGAATAAGAACCACATGGTTATCTCAATAGATGCAGAAAAAGCATTTGACAAGATCCAACACCCCTTTATGATGAAGGTTCTGGAAAAATTAGGAATCCATGGAACATTCCTCAATACAATAAAGGCTGTATATGACAAACCTACAGCCAGCATTATACTCAATGGTGAAAAACTAAAGCCATTTCCTCTTAACTCAGGAACAAGACAAGGATGCCCACTCTCTCCACTTCTCTTCAATCTAGTATTAGAATGCCTAGCTACAGCAATAAGACAAGATGCAGACATAAAGGGGATCCAAATAGGGAAAGAAGAAATAAAACTCTCCCTCTTTGCCGATGACATGATCTTGTATTTAAAGAATCCCATAGACTCCACTCCCAAATTACTCAAGCTGATTCAAAACTTTGGCAAAGTAGCAGGTTATAAAATTAACCCCCAAAAATCAATGGCTTTTCTATATGCCAACAATGAGAAAAGTGTGGCTGAAATTAGGAAAGCAACTCCATTTGTAATAGCCCCACAAAAAATAAAATACCTAGGAATCAACTTAACCAAAGAAGTGAAGGACCTCTATGATGAAAACTTTAAAATCTTGAAAAAGGAAATCAACACAGAACTTAAAAAATGGCAAAACCTCCCATGCTCCTGGATTGGCAAGATTAACATCGTGAAAATGGCAATACTTCCCAAGGCTATCTACAAATTCAACGCGATACCTATCAAAATTCCACCCTCATTCTTCAAGGAAATAGAGGAGGCAATCCAAAAATTCATATGGAACAATAAAAGACCCCGAATAGCAAAAACGCTCCTCAACGGAAAGAACACTGCTGGAGGAATATCAATACCAAATTTCAAACTCTACTATAAATCCATAGTAATCAAAACAGCTTGATATTGGCATAAGAACAGACCTCAGGACCAATGGAATAGAATTGAAAACCCAGAAATGAACCTACAGACCTATAGCCATCTAATCTTCGATAAGGAAGCTAAAACAATAGAATGGAAGAAAGACAGCCTCTTCAGTAAATGGTGCTGGCAAAATTGGTTAACTACATGTAGAAAACTAAAGCTAGATCCTTATATATCACCCTGCACCAGAATCAACTCCAAATGGATCAAAGACCTTGAACTCAAAGCAGACACTCTGAAAACATTACAGGATGGAATAGGAGAAACCCTAGGTCTCCTTGGCTCAGGTCGAAATTTTCTGAATAGAGACCCGGAAGCACAACAAATCAAAGAAAGGTTGGACAAATGGGATTGCATAAGATTGCAGAGCTTCTGCAGGGCAAATGACATAGCTGGCAAGATCAATAGAAAGCCCACCGATTGGGAGAAGATCTTTACTAGCCATACAACGGACAAGGGTCTCATATCTAAAATATACTTGGAACTCAAAAAATTAAACCACCCAACAACAAATCCTCAAAGAAACAACTGCCCAATAAATAAGTGGGCGAAAGACTTAAAGAGAAGCTTCTCTGAAGAAGAAAGAAGGATGGCCAATAGACACATGAAGAAATGTTCAACATCCCTAGCCATAAAAGAAATGCAAATCAAAACAACATTGTGATATCACCTCACTCCAGTTAGAACAGCAAAAATCAAGAACTCTAACAACAACAGATGCTGGAGGGGATGTGGACAGAAAGGAACCTTACTTCATTGTTGGTGGGAATGTAAACTTGTTCAACCACTTTGGAAAGCAGTATGGAGGTTCCTCAAAAGACTTCACATAGATCTCCCCTATGATCCAGCAATCCCACTTTTGGGCATTTACCCAAATGTTTACAAACAAGACCACACTAAAGCTACCAGCACAACTATGTTTATTGCAGCATTATTTACCATAGCTAAGACATGGAACCAACCCAGATGCCCCTCAGTAGATGAATGGATCAAGAAAATGTGGTATATATACACAATGGAATTCTATGCCTCCATCAGAAAGAATGACATTTCCCCATTTGTTAGGAAATGGAAAGGTTTGGAAAAAATTATATTAAGTGAAGTAAGCCAGGCCCAAAGAAGCATAGGTCCCATGGTTTCCCTTATTTGCAATATCTAGTATAGGTATGAGTCAAGCGGAAAAGGTCAGATAATGTGATGTTAGGAAAATGAACCCTTAAATATGTATTTTAATGTTTTCGTTTCTTTCATGCATGTGTTTCTAACGCATTTATAAGGTTATTTCTTTGTTGCTTTGTATGTCCCTCCCCCACAGTGTAACCCCCGCTTTCACTATATTTGATGTCAGTATAACATGTGGAGGAGATGGGGACAAACAAGTCATTTAAGGATTCAGGTGGACCTGTTGCAACAATGAGAAGTACAAAATGTCATGTCAAAACCAGCTTTACAATGTCGGTGTGGGGGGGGAGGGGGTATAATTAGGTGGGGGGAGGGGGGTAAAATTGGGTGGGGGGAGGGGGGAGGCGGGGAAGGGAAGTGAAGTGTAAACAAAGGAGGAGGCTGCAATGATTGGTAAGAAATGTATGCATTATCCTGCCCATGTAATTGTAGCCCCTCTGTACAGTATGTTCTCAAATAAAATAAAATACAATTAAAAAAAAATGTTTCCAGAGTTGTCATTTGGTTTGTTTACCTAGGAATTGGTGTGTGTGTGTGTGTGTGTGTGTGTGTGTGTGTGTGTGTGTGTGTATGTGTGCGCACACCTGTGTGAAATCAGATAGATCATTGCTTGTTCTATCATACCAAAGTGAAAAGGCTATATAGCCTAATGAAACTTTCTGAGTTGATATAAGAATCCTTAAAATCCTAAACACCCAAGATTTTACTTCAACTTTAGGGCCACTATTGAGGTCTTTGGCCAATTCTCTCTTATTAGTTTTCTATTGCTGCCTACCATAATTACAGTTATTGGCTTCAAACCAAGACATTTATTACTTCAATTTCCCTGAGCCAAAATTCCCGGCAAGGCTTGGTTGAGCCCTCTTCTCAGCATCTATCTAAATGAAAATTAGTGTGCTATCAGGGCTGTGTTCTTATTTGAGGTCTTGACTGGAGAAGAATCTACTGCAAGGTCATTCAGATGTTCATAGAATTTTATTCTGTGGCTGTGTAAATAAGGTCAGTTTCTGACTAGCTGTTGGCTGTCGTCACCCTCAAGTTATAGGGGCCATCTGTAGATTCCTCTCCAAAGGTAGATCAGAATACATCTCTTTGCTTCTTTGATGTAAACTTGCCTTCTTTTGCTTCATATGGTGATTTCCAATTCCATCTATTTACTTGCAAATGACATAATTTTATTGTTTTATTGGCTGGATAAAACTGTACTTTGGTTGCAGACCACATTTCTCAGCCCATTCAATATGTGTAGGGCATCTGTTCTGTGTTCATAGCTTGGCTATTGTGAATACTGCTATCATGGTGTGCAAGAGCCTTGAGTATATCCTGACTTACAATGTTAGCTATATGCCCAAGATTAGTATCGCTGAATGATTTAGAAACTCTGCATTAGTTTATTGAAGAACCTTTATAGCATTTCTGAAATAGAGCATCCCAGCATCTATTTTTTTGAAATTAAAAAACAACTAACCCTGATATGTAAATTTGGGCCTATGTCCAAAGTTACAAGTTAATAATGAGCAACAAAAATGGATCTTCTAACTGAAATTGGACTTCTCATAATCATGATAGGTGTTTGATATGATAAAAATGATATTCCTAAGAAGATAATGGTCTATCTTTACACAAAGAACTTTGTGAACATATGAAAACTGTATGTTGTTGGAGAGGGAATGGATTTGAGGTCATAATGAATATATGTGATTTTGATTTCTGGATCTGGGTCTAGCAGCCTTGCTTAGTCTTTGCTTTTGATATGTTGTTCTATCTAATGCTTTGTTTGGGGTGATTTTCTGCCCATTGTAAGTTATTTTGTTAACCTTTTTTGGCTTCTAGTCTCTTGTGACAAGCAAAAGTTCTCCAGAAATTGACAAATGACTTGGAGGATCGGGGTTGAATGTTGCCAAAGTTCCCGCTGTAAGAGAACCACAGTTCTATAGAGAATTCTAGTCTCTAAAGTTGACTTTTAGCTTGGAGCCATTTTCCTGGAGCATGTCTTTAAAAAAAAGAGAGAAGCTAACTTCCATTTTTTATTTTGCATACACCGTTTAATGCTAGTGTTTGTCCAACATCATCTTTGCTATCTTATCTTATAAAATCATATATTTTATTTGTTAAATGTTAAAAACGTTGATTTTGACTACTCTGTGATATTGAGACGGGAAGGTAGCCATAGAGGGAAGAGCTTTCTGTTTTCTGAAAGACCTACTTGGTCAGCTTGAGAATGCACTTGAATCTTAACCAGATTTATTCAAGAACTGATCTGCAATTCTGTCTGTGTTGGAAATTCCAGCTCCTGCTGTACAGGGACCATGTCTGACTCAGACTCAATATTACAGACTTGTGTCTCACTGCATGGCCATTATCAAAAAATCCACGTATTCTTCTCATGCTTGTTCAGCAAAGCAACATTCATCCCAACTTGCCCTCTTCCTTACCCCACCCCAATATTTTCTTGGCTTCAGGACATCCTTTCTCTGCTGTTAATACTGAGCAGCTTGATGGGCTGTGTGACTAATGGAATAGATTGGTGTCAGTTAGACTAACGTGACAGAGTTAATCTGGAGATAAGCACTTAAACAGCCACCTTTATTGTTACCTTCCACCGTAATAATTTAACATGACATCTAGTATAGAGGATGAGTGTGATGTTTGTAAGTAAATGTTTTTCTGTAGCTTAAACTTTGCAAATAAATTTTAAATTTAAAAACAACAACAACAGCTAAGAATAAAGCATTTAAGGATTAAAAGGAAAAGAAGACAATTCCCAAACTTGGTAGGTTCCCAGAAAGTTGCTCCAAACATATATCAAAAGGAGAAATGAAAGTCTGTAGGAGTTTTGCTTCATTTATAGAGATGAGCATCTAGTGCCAGCCTGTTTTCTTTGTGTAGGGCATTTCCTCAACCAAACTGAGGCAGTTCTTTTTATTTCTGAATCATGGTATCATCTTTGTCCTTATTTCACATTTGAAGGACTTATTATAAATAGTTTTGCTTTTCCTTGTTATGCCCATTTACTCCTTTTTAGAAAAATGAGGTTAGATACTCAACCTTATTAACCTCTTTAGAGAAATGTGAATCTTCATTAATTTTGAACATCCTAGTTATAGAGTTGCCTGTTATTGTCAATTGAACAGAGGAAAAGGGCTAGAAAATAGCAATATAAAGTAAGATAGATTGTAGCTATCTGCTTTTGTAAGAAGCAGAAAATAAACAGTGTGAGTATATTACCAGCAAAGTACCTGTGTGTTCAGGGAGCAGGTAAGAATCTATATCTCAGTACAGTTTTTGGCATTCCTGGGGGCTTCTACCTGCCAAGAAAATACTCTGCCAATTGAACCATGCCTTCAGTCCCACTTTAAGATGGTCATCTTGGGTGTAGGGTCCAGAGAACTTTGCTTTCCTATCTGTCCTTGAACCAGAGTCCTCTAGAGCTGAACCTCATGAGTTGGATTATAGACATGAAAAACTAGCTCTAGGATATACTTCTGTGTTCCTTAGCATCCTAGGATGTAGCTTGAGATTCTAGTTTACCAACTTGATAGATGTGAATTGATAAACTTAATTTATGAATAGAATTTCAAGTCGATAAAATTTTAATAGTATTTTCAACTAAACCCTAAACCAAAGGAACCATATACCCTTATTCTAGCTCCTTAACTTTCCTCACCCCAGTGTGGGTTTTGTATATATCAGCACCATGAAGCGTTCAATTGTGAATCTAACCTTCTCTGGGTAGGCTCTCATTCATGCTGTTTATGGGGACGGTGGTAATTAAGACCTAAATTTTGACCAATGCTCTTGCTTGATGCTCAGATACACGTAAAGATTTCACTTAGATTCATCCTTGTCCTTGTGTTTGTGCAAGCTTATCCTGTATTGCCATATAGCTCTGGTTCTTACTCTAACCCACAGTCTTTATTTTCAGAAACCCTTTATACATTTCTTGGCAATATATTGGTCTTCCTTCCTCTTTACCTCCTTTTTCTGGAATATCTATGTCCTGCTGAAACATGACTGGAGAAGGAGATTCCTGCCAGCTCTGTTAGAGATATATGAGTTAGGCTATGGTAAAAAAAAAAATGACCTCCTCAATTCTGTGCTGGCCGAAGTCAGTGACCCAACAAAGTCTGCCAGGTAAAGGAAGAAAGTGCTTGTAATCACCCACTGGACCTTTAGCTTTTCTACCAGAGCGATTTCCACTTGTGTTTCACTGGCAAAGGAGTGCCATGTCCACATCCTTCTTCTAGGGTTCTGAAAATACAATCAGATCATTGCAGTGTGGAACGCAGGCAATCTGTGTGGGCAACACGGGTGTAACATGGCTGTCACTTATTCATCAGTAACCACTTTCATTCAGGCTATACAATATCAAGTGTACTCTCCTTGCTATGAGCAGGTCACAACAACTTCCAAGGGAGAAAGATAGAATCTCTCACCTTCTCCCTGGATTCACCTCCACACCCAAGAGCTACAGATTATGCCCAACTCACATGAGCATCCTGGGACCTGAGATTTGGGAATCTGTTGTCCGCTCTTGTTCTCCATATCCCAAATATACAATGGTGGCAGGCTCAAAGTGACCACATTCTACCCTGAAGATGAAAAATGGAAGGCAGGGCAGTAGTCACTAGCCGCAGCCATCTGGATCTCAGATTGGCACTAACCGTCTGCTCCATTCCGGGAGCTGTTGCCTAGGGTGCCTTGATGGCAGTTGAAAGGTGCTTCCTGAGCCATTGGTTACCAAGGATCTTCCTTTTCCATTTCATTCTGCATGGCCACATCTGAAATGGGAGAGCAGTGGTCTGGCTTGTAGGCTAAGCAGCTTTCTGAACCTGCTTCCTGGCTCGAAATATCAGTGGCGAGGAGCTAAGGGTCATGTTGTGCTTCAAGCAGTGTCCTTCAGTCCCAGGAAGCCATAATTTTGATAGTAAAACACTGCCCAAACCAGATAGGCTTATTGATCTGATTCCAGTCTCCATGTACTAATGGGCCTACTTAAAATTTTATCATCGATATTATCAGTACATTTGCTATGTTTATGACCTTTCTTGTCCCTGTGAGTCTTTTCTGAGACTATCTTTGTCTCTACCTCTCTCTGTCTCTATGTCTCTGTCTCTGTCTCTCTCCCTCTCCTTCTCCTCTTCCCCTTCCCCCCCTTTTTTCTCCTTAAGAGTGAACCACATACTTATTGTCTTACACCTGGGACATTGTGTCCAGTCGAAGTGAGTTCCTGAGTCTTTTCCCTTGGCTTCACTTTGTGCTGGATTTATTCTTCACAGCCCCTGTACCTACTCCGACTAGCACCTCAACGGCTGCAAACTGGCAACGCATGGATGCATTAGTCAATGTTCTTTATTGCCAGGAACAACAACAAAACTTGCTGATGAAGCAGAAATGGTGTCTAATAAAAGAATACTTGGGTAGCTCACCACAGTTTTGGCCAGAGAACCCAGCTTCAGGCTACCTTGCCAGGAACAAGGCCAATATTTCCAGCAGAGTTCACCTGATGAGGCGCTGAATGTGCTGCTCTGTCCACCAAACAAAGGCAGTAGACACCATGCTTGCTCCTGCCCGACTACAGAATGCCTGTACTGGCAACTTCCATCCCTGCTGCCCTTCTAATTTGAAGCCCTGGGCACTCCAGCTTTTTGGGAAACAAAATGAGTTTTTAATGGACCTGCTTCCTAATGCTTTTCACCTTTGAATTGTGGCCTTTGAGATATTTTGTGGATACTACCTTCAGAGGAGCCAATTCCTAAGTCTGGAAATTCATCAAACTAAATGTAACAAAGATGTCCACAAAGTCTTTGGTGGCAAGAACAATAAATAAGCCACTGTGGGTTTGGTGTGTCTTTATTAGCACTGAAAAAAAATCTTTCAACTATTGGCCTCTCTGATCTGTTCATAGGGATAATTTGAATTCTCCTTTTTCCTGTTGGCGTGATTTTACTTATTTCTCTTGCTGTATTGTTCTAGTCACATACTGAGAAGAATAGGGCATTTGAGCACACCTTGTTCCTGGCATTAGAGTGTGTGCTTTTGATTTTTCTCCACTTAATGGCTCCTGATCTGTTATATGTGTTTTTTGTCATGTTGAGTTTTATTCCTTCTCCTCCTAAACATTTCAGGGATTTTCTTTTTGATAAAGAGATAATGCATTTGGTCACCAATGTTTTCTGCATCTGCATAGATGACCACATGATTTGTATCACTGAATCTATTCATGTGCTTTTGGTGTTTGTTAATTTGCATGCATCTAAACATGTTCACATACATGGGATAAAATCAACATCATCCATTGCATTATGCTGCAAGTATTTCATTGAGACTTTTAGCAAGGAAATTGGTCTCTAGTTTTCCTTTTTTGTTGTATCTTAATCCAATTTGGCTGTCATGGTAAGAAGGCATTATATACTAAGTTTAAAAATATTCCTTCTCTTTTGATTTTGTGATGCAGCTTGTAGAACATGGGAGTGGATTTTTCTTTTGGTAGAACTCAGCAGTGAATCTATTGAGTCTAGAAATTTTTCTTTGTTAGTAGATTTACTAGTATTGCTATCACTTTCTTTTGGGACATACTGGATTTTTTTTCCTCAGGGATATCAAAACCTAGGCAGATGCTTGACCCGTTGAGCTAAAGACCAATAGCTATTTTTTGCTTTAGATATTTTTTCAGGTAATATTTTTTAAAAATTTTGTCTAGGGATATCATCAGTTTATGATTTCACATGTGAATTAGGATTTATTTTTTTGTGGCAGGACTGAAATTAGTATCATGGTTATGGCTAGTGCTCTACCACTTGAGCCACACCAAAAAGCTGGGTAGCTCTTTGCTGGATTTTTCTAGCTTTAAAACTTGGTACTGTAGGTTTTAGCCTCTTGAATAGCTAGGATTACAGAAATGAGCCACTGGTGCTTGGAGAATTAGAATGTTTTAATTACACGACAGTGCTTTCTGTCAGTGAACATGTGGTTTCTTCTCATGATCACTGCTTCTTTCTCCTTGCTTCTGGAAACTTTTGGTAAGTCAGAAAAAAAAAACATAATCCCTAACTTCCAGCTGATGAACCAAAAGTGCTACCAGAAATGTTATGGTACCTGAGCAACCTTAATTCTTGTGTCTGGCAAAAGAAGAATTCAGACAAGAGGATATATATATATATATATATATATATATATATATATATATATGTCCTCTATATATACACTATATACTCTCTATATATACTCTCTCTATATATATATGTCCTCTATATATACACTATATATATGTATGTATAGTGTATATATATATATATATATATATATATATATATATAGTGAAAGTAAAGTGAGAAAAGTTCATTAGAGAAGAAATACTAAAGCCTAGATATGACCATTTCAGAACATGGCCTCTGGTTAAATAGTGAGGATTGAACTCCTTGAAGATGACTGAGTAGTTAGGATTACAAGTGTGAGCTCATGTGCCTGGCTGAATTTGATCTTTCAAAGTGCTCATGTTCTTCTTTTTTCTTTTTTACTAGTCCTGGGGCTTGAATTCAGGGACTGAGTACTGTTCATGAGCTTCTTTTGCTCAAGGCTAGCACTCTATCACTTGAGTCACATCTTCACTTTTGGCTTTTTCTGTGTATGGGATACTGAGTAATTGAACCCAGGGTTTTATGAATGCTATGCAAGTGTTCTACTACTAAGCCTCCTTCCTAGCCCCTCAAAGTGTTCTACAAGAAGAGATTTATCATTTTTATTACACTGATACAATATGTGTATACACAGATATTTATGCATATATAAAACATATGCATGTATATATACATATATATTACACTGATATGCATTATATAGATATGGTATATCTATTGATATATCTATTTATCACATGTATCATGTCAGTGTAATATATGGAGGGAAGGAGAGGATATATATTATATATATATATGACTTTTATTTTTATTTTTATTTACTCTTCTGATGTCCTGCTGCTTCCAGAAGTTGCTTGAAACATAGGCAGATGTATATGTGTGTGTTTATCTATGTGTGTAAATACACACATATTCATATTGTGTTACTTTTATGAAAAACCCTATTACTTGGTGGTCGTTTTCCTTTTGTTTCCCTAAGTTTATTCAATTTCCTGATGTTATGATTGAGCCTCCTTGCCAATCTTACCCTTTATCTAGGCTTTATTTAGTTATGGTATTTACCATGATGATGCATCGTCTTTCTCACGCAGATGATATGCTGATTTATCTCTTCTGAGGAACTCTTTTGCTGCAATTTCAAAGCTGTCAGGCTAGCTGACTAAGATTAAAGACCAAAAGTCTCTGCATTTCCACAACAAAGTAGATACAAACAAGACAGCCAGGAAGAGATCTTCCCTTGATGGACCAATCTTTTGATGTGACCCCTTTGTGTGACAGGTGGTCTCTGTAGAGAATGACTAAATGCATAAGGGTATCTACACTGGAGGTATTATAGGTTTTTCACCAGTGGCTTAAATGTTTCATTTAACTTCTAAGGGACATTGATCCTTCATGGCCATTATGCATTAGGAGTGATTTATAAATATAGAAATAGCTGGAGAATACCACATTACTAGATTGTGGTATTACATTGAATATGTAAGAGAGCTCATGGAAAGAAATCTAGTTTCTAAATGTAAATGAAGCAGTTTCCTAATATTTAAATACAAAAATGGAAAGAACAGTGTCAATAATATTAAGTTTAAAAAATCTAATTAGTCATCTTGCATACTTCCTAAATGTATCTATTTGTAAATAGTATAGTACTTGTTCAAAGCACACATTGTGGAATTAAGAAAAAAATGAGTTGATATGTCATCTTGTCATTTATCAGCTATTTGATAAGTCAAAGTGTGTAATCTGAATGTCAGTTAATTTATCATAATGTAAAAAAATATGGTATAGTTAAACAGGATAAAATATAAAATGTGGTCATATACGTATTTCATTGTAGGAAAGATCTCACAAGTCCTAACTCTGTGCATGTATGTGTACAGAGTATATGGACTGCATTTATGTGTTTGTACATCATGTACCTGTGGTCTAATGCAATGACTTACCTGTCAAAAGTCATCAACCTTCATGAACTTCATGACCACTTACTTAAGTACCCTTGTGACACTACTATGGAGCTTCTCCACCTTAGTTGATTAGAATGAAGGCTTGTAGGGATGCCTCTTACAATGCAGGGAGTCTGCTACTAAATTTAAATTGGGGGCCTAGCATAACCATGAGAGATATAGGATACATTTCTCCTTAATCCCTTGTCACTTAAATACCTACAGAGAGAGTCCTTGAATAAGAGGGTTTCAGTCCGTAGTGAAGAGCAGCAGTGACCTTTCATTTCCCCCTGAATCTCCTGGCACTGTAGACATTGGAGTTGTCAGCTGTAGCTCCCTGATGTTCCTGAATCTCAGATCTCTTGAAAGCAGCAGCCCAGACTTTGTACTTCCAATCATCCAATTGTTCCATCATCTTTGGCTGCTTACATGAAATCTGTCTAACTGGGCTATCTTTGGGATTGGTACTCGTTCCGTGAATGACATATGTTTAAATGATCTGACACCTGGAAGGTTCTGTGAAGGAAAAGTAACTATCATATAACTATCATATAATTCTTACTTTTTTGGGAGAAAAAGATCCCATTTATTTTCCAATAAGTATGGATTTTTTGTCTTACCTTTTTAAAACTTTGTAGAATTATGTGGAAAATAAGATATACAAGAGATATCTTAAGTATTAATATTGTAATTATGTCAGTCTTTTATAACTATAGGCTTGTATGTAAGAAAAGGGATTATTTTTCTTTGAGTAGAATAAAGTATTTGTAAATGGTTTTATTGTACTTTTTGTTGTTGTTGTTTCTTTGCAGGAATCTGTTTTTCAAAAGAAGGTTGTTTTTAAAGTGAAGATGTCACTTCAGTGATGGTATTTTGTCAGAAAGCCATCCATGAACATAAGTGGATAAACAAATGTATTTTTCTTTCGTTCATAAAACATTACTAGGCAAACACACATATACACACATACACACAACACACACACACACACACACACACACACACACACACACGGCAGCTCTATTTGATTAACTTCTTATTGATCCCACCCCCAAGAGATTATAATAAAATAGAAAATAATTTATTTTGATTAATGACACAGAAGGATTTATAACAGAGGATCACCCACCACAGATAACGTGAGAGACTAACTATTCAATAATTTGAAAGGTTTTAATGCAAAGCAATGCTAATGGAGAAGATTAATAATGGGAAAAATACAATGTAGCATAAGAATAAGAATCTATAGGGAAAAGTAACTCCAAGTAGCACATTAACCTTCTGACTTTTATAGTAAATCTGAGCCACTTTTCCTGGAGGAAGCAACCAAGGAAGCCCTGGGCTACAAAGAGGCAAACCATCTGATTCCTGTGAGCTGAAGACTGGGGCAATAATCATAACATTTCTACTGTTTATTGCCCGGGGAAAGATTTTTCAAAGATGGCATAAAGCCAACAATAAATTACTTTTGAACAAATCCCTGAGCTTTTACTCTGAGTGGCTTCCCTTTGGAATTCTGTCAAATATCTCCAGTCTCAGAGTCTGCTTCACATGGAGGCTGGTACATCCATTGTGCATCGTGGGACTAGCAAGAAAAAAATGTATTTTTTAATATCCTATTCAAAAACTTCCTAGGTTATCACAACAAAATAGTTAGCCATACCAGGGTCAGCCTATGGCATAACTGTTATCATATACATTTACTGTAGCTTAGAAATGTCATTGAGGAAAACTTTTAAAGGATCTGTAAAATAAAACTACTATAAATTGGAGCTACTGTAGTGTTGACTGCTATACCAATATATGCATTGTGTAACATAGGACATACACTAAATAAAATCATGATATATACAACTTAACCCTAGGGGCATTTGAATCAATTTTTGGAAAACTCACACTGAGGCTAGCTAATACTTGCTTTGTTCCATAAATACATCATACAAAGTACACATGCATTGTGTGTAGCTTGGCATACAATGAGTGCTTTTCACCTACTTTTTCTATGCAAATTCTGTAATAATCCAAATTCACATTAAAAGAGAAATTAGACTTGTGATTCTCCAAGGATAGGAAACAAGTGACTCGGGACTGTTAATACCATGCCAGTTGCCAAAACAAAGCAATACAAAGCAAGCAAACAAAGAAATAAAAAAACCTCCCCAAAACCCCAACAGGTTAATATATAATAACTGAGAGAAAGTTAAATACATCCTAGACAAAGCAGAAAGAAGCAATCAGCAAATGCTGATTCTCCCCGCCACCAAAAAAAAAAAAACTTATTCACTGTCTTTCCAAAGTACTTATATTCTAGTAAGAGCTAAATTAAAGTCTCATTGCAGTAATTTAGAGTCTCCATTGTCTTTGCTATAAATAGATTTAAGTAAGATGGGATGAGAGAAATAAATGTATGAATGGCAATATTTTTCAATTCATGAAAAAATATTTTCTAATAAAAAAGTTTATGTGATTTAAGTTGTTATGCAACATTAGTAATGGGATGCTGATATTTTAAGCAATCCCAAGATGTAGAATATTATTTGCTTCATTTGTCCTTTCCTAGAAGAAACTTGCCTGGGGGACTAGTTTAACAAAATGTGGGGATAAAAATAACAAAAGAAAGTCTTGTGACTCAAGAGAACATTAAAATTAGGATTCCAAGCAATATTTGATAGTTCAAGTTAGAAAATGACAGTAATTTTCAGGGCAACCAGGTAGTAAAATGAAAACAGCTCAGTGTAAGTTTAAAACACAGTTGAGGTAAACTTCATAAAAATGAAAATTAACTATATAATTAAATAAATATATAGGCAACCATAAATGCTAGAAAGGCAAACAGCTCCAAAAATGCCTTAATAAATAATAACACAAACTAAAATGTTACTTAATTTTATACAATTCATTGAATGTCAGTATAAGACTATATATAGCTTGGCTAGTGAAGCATTAACCTTTGAATGTTGTAACAGAATTGACATGGAAAGAATTATGATCATGATAATGAGCAATTTATTATCAATCATTATAAATCCAATCATCATCCATTATGACACAGGAAAAGTAAAATCATTTGCCATGGAAAACGTAGTTTCTTTATTTTTTTAATTTACCTGTATAATCAACTACAAATAGTCTGCAGAAAAATATAAAGTACACATAAAAATGATCAGTTAAAAATGATAAAAGGTCTATATAAAGTAAATTATCTTGGTGATCTCATAACAAAGATAAGCAACTCAGAAAATATTTTACTTTTTTATTTTAACTGGTAAAGAAGGAAAAAATTGATCCTACTTTACATAATAGTATGCAATAAGCTTTCTCAAAATATACACGAACTTCTTTATAGGAAATAAGTAATATAAACAACATGAATAGTTGAGGTGTAAAAGGTATAGCTGAAGGTAAAAGGAAAAGTGAAGGTAAAATTGAAGTCATGGAGATAAAAATAAGTTTCCTTTCTTTTATTTAACAATATAAGTAGCACATAGAATAGTTAATTAGACAAAAACTTGCTTCTGTATCATTTATTATTTTAGTAGAGATGGCAAATATTGGATAATTAAAAAATAAATATGAAGGCATATAAAACAGTGAAAACACACAATCTTCCTATGAAAACCTTAAAGGGAATTCTCTTCAACAGTTGGAGTCAGAGGCTGTGTCTTCTGCATGGATCCTGGAGCTGAGAAGGAGTCAGAAATGCAAGAAGAAATAATTCATTAGGGATCTCAGTCACTGCAAAGTAGAAAGGCCCTCAGAGTAATGAGCACTGGTTTCTAAAGGAAGTGGAAAGAACTCAATGAGCTCAATAAAAATAAATGAGGGGAAAATGGTATGAAATTGAATTGTAAAGGTATAACTTCCTCCAGATTCTTGTAGCCCATTTTGGGGAGATTCCACTTTCTTTCAATATTCTTTTAAGGCCTACTGCCCTCCATTAGCTGTGACTAGTGTCTGCCTGGCCTTTGAACTCCAGTGCTTATGTCTGCATCATAAAACATTACATAAAAAATACATTCTGAAAAGTTTTCATGCTTCTCTTTTTCTTTCTCTTCATTTATCTAATACAAGTATTTACATAATCTCATTTTATTAGCTGTTTTTCTTTCAATCTGTAGACCTGAAGGCTGTCTAAATTTTTTTTTCTTTTTTAATTTTTTTTATTGTGAAAATACTGTACAGAGGGGTTACAATTACATGGGCAAGATAATGAGTACATTTCTTATCAAGCATTGTAGCCTCCTCCTTTGTTTCCCCTTCCCATTCCTTCTCATCCTCCCCTGGTCTCCCCAACCCGCCTCCTCCCCTACCAAAGTTGTGAAGTTCGATTTCGACATAAAGACTCGTACATCTCATTGTTGCAATGGATCCACCTGTATCACTATTTAAACGATTTGTTTTTTCCCTTCCCCTCCACAAATTATACCAACATCAAATACAGTGAAAGCAGGGGTTATACGGTGGGGGAGGGACATACAAAGCAACAAAGAAATCATCTTATAAATGTGTTAGAAACAATCGCATGAAAGAAAAAAACATTTGAATACATATCTTAGGGTTCATTTCCCTAACATCAACTTAACTGACCTTTTCTGCTTGACTCAGACATATACTAGTTATTTCAAATAAGGGAAACCATGGGACCTATGTTTCTTTGGGCCTGGCTTACTTCACTTAATATAATTTTTTCCAAGTCTTTCCATTTCCTAACAAATGGGGCCTAAACATCTTTTGATGTTTGCTTTAGGAAACAAGTGGGAATATTTTCAAAGGCGGCTATGTTGTTGAGAGAACCATTGTGCTTGCTAAATTAACTGTGTCACGCTCATAACTACTGATAACCAAATGGAATATGGCAGATTGAGACAGGGAAGTTTCCGTTTCCCTCTGAGATGTGACCTCGGCTCATTGGCAGAAAAGAAAAAAAAATGGAATTCTATCTGTCCATGACTATCAATGTGAATATAAATTAATTTCTCCATGTACGATTTTCTCTTCTCAGTTGCTAAACCTTTGAAAAAACAATCATTATGGGGTTAGATTTGCAAAATTTCTGGCCCACTATTGTTTTCATATTTTAAGGAATAAAACAACGTAGTCTTCTTTTAAAGGTTTGCCATCATTTAGCTCTTCTCATTAAGCTATTGAACACCTGGCTAACCTTTTATCTCCCTTGATAGTTTTCCTAGCACGAAAATCAACAGATTGAATTTATTCTTTGTATTGATGGTGTTGATCACAAGAAAAAGATATTTATCTATTACAAAATTGAATATAGTTGCAAGAATAAGTCCTGTGGTTCTGATTCTTTTGTTTTTGAGTCAGCATGTGTTTGTAATAGGAGTTGTTGCACATATCATCCTCACAAGGGGACCAAGTACTGCAGCCTTCCTCTCTCTTCCTCATTGCAGAGAGAAACCAAATTACTCATGGCTGTCATAGCCCCCGCTGGGAATTGACACCTGCCATTTCTTTCACCAGAGCCCTCATGTGGCCACATCTAATTCAGGGGGGTGAGCCTTGTCACCTTACCCTCTCCCCAAAGAAAAAAGTGGCATTGCTTGGCATGCAGTCCTGATGACAACCAGGGTTCCCGCTATTCTGTGTGTGTGTGTGTGTGTGTGTGTGTGTGTGTGTGTGTGTGTGTGTGTAAGCATATGTCTGAGTGTGTTTGCAGGCATGTGTGGGTGTGCATGTGCATGCGTTAGAGGATGGAATGCAGGGACTTGTGTGTGTCCTACAAGCGTTCAATGGCTGTGCTCCACCCTCAGCCACAGTTCCCGCTGCTAATTTGTTGAACGTGAGAATTATAAACACAATTCTTAGTGTCCAAAGCTGATCATCTTCCCTCAACCTGTATTTCAAACCCTGTCTCCACTTGGAACTCCCCACACACCTTGTGTCAAACTTCTTTCTATTCTTGGAACACATTAGAGCATTTTCCATATGATTTTTCATATTTGGTAGTGATTTACCATGTTGATAATTTTATTATTAAAAAGAATATAAAGCCCTACCTTTCTAACACCTATTCATGTACTTGAAATAAGTTTCCTAGTTAAATGCCATTAGAAATTATCTGATGTTTTTGCTCATACTAATATTTTTAAATATATATACATATATATATTTATTGTAATGATACTGTACAGAAGGGTTACAGTTACAGGAGTAAGGTAATGAGTACATATCCTGTCAAGCACTGATAGCTTCTCCTTTGTTTTTCCCCTACATCCATTCCCTCCCTATCTCCCCAAGGCCTCCCTCTCCCCCCTCCCAAAGATTGCTTTCAACATCGTGTCTTGTACATCTCATTGTTAGAATGGGCCAACCTGTATCCTTATTTCAGCATTTTATTTATTTATTTCCCTTCCCCTCCTCAAGTTAGAAAATTGCATATACAAGATTCCGGACACTTGAATCAAATACAGGGAAAGCAGGGGTTATACTGTGGGGGAAGGAAACAAAAAAGAAACAAAAAAAAAAGAAACAAAAAAAATCACACAGTACATTATAAGTACATTGAAAACAATAGCAATGAAGATAAAACCACTTGTGTCTCTATCTTGGGGTTCATTTTGCTTAGCATCATCTTACATGGTCATATGTACATAGCTTTTGACCTTTTGGCTTGTGATAGACATATACTGGTGATTGCAGATAAGGGAAACCATGGGACCTATGTTTCTTTTTTTCATAAATGGCTTAAAAACAAGTAAGGTGTGGTGTAAGTCCAATGAATTTGAAGTGGCTAATGACTACATAAAGCCATAAAACCCTTCTTTTCTAAAGTTTATCCATAGTCAACTTGTCACAACAATTCTATCTATAGGCACAAGAAATTTATGTTGTAAGCTGAATTACCCCTTCTCACTCCCCAAATGGAGCCCCACTCCCACAAGTCAGAGTTATTTTGGTAGACAATCCTTGACAACTAATTTAAATCGGAATTAAAGAAGAACAAAATTAACTTAGGAAAACACCAATTTGAACTTAATGATCACTCTCAGAGGGATGAAGAAGCACCCTCTGCTCTGTGAGCTAGCCTCTCCTCTCCAGGTTCAGCAGTGAGCTCTGGATTAGCTATGGATCCTTCACACTGGGTCATGGACCTGGATGTTCACATGGTTGGTGATTAGTGACATCCTAGTAACACTAAGGGGACTGGTGAGTGGAAAACTCATGTTACCGTCCATCATTCACTGTCTATGTGAAGGCAACTTAAATCGGTATAATTTTATGTAGCATACTATTACCAAATTTGCATGTATTGCTGCTAAAGAGGTTTCTTACAAACTTTTCCAGCAATAAGTTAAAAGATAAACAGAAGTTGTAGTGCACTCATGCTATAGATGATGAAAGCTTCCAATACCAACAAGACACATTATAGCAAAATTGATAAAAATATATTTGATAAGTCCCCAAATAATGCCTTCTCATATTTCCCTACTGCCTCTCTGGATAGACTCCGTGGTTTCTACCCATCTCCATTGGCAGTGAATTGTCTGCTGCCTGGTCAACATGAAACTGCATTCAACATCTCTTCAACCTCTAGGTATCAAAGGAATTAGCTGTTCTACCACTCTGTCCTTGAAAAGTTAAAATATAAAAGTATTTTAATTAAGTTACATGGAGACAGAGTTGAGGAAAGAGTCTGGGAAAACAAGGTTTAATGTGAGTTTCTCACATTTAACTGCATCTTAAATTGAGCACCTGCTCATTGAATGCTTATTTTATAGACTTTTTATTGCATAGATGCTTATAAAACTGAGCAGAGAAGACAAGTTTCTGATTCTCCACCTGAAATCCTTGAGTACCTCTGTTGACTTTAAACATTTAATGACACATGATTTTATTGTGAGAATATCTATCTATCTATCTATCTATCTATCTATCTATCTATCTATCTATCATCATCTATTCATATTAGTTTGAGACAAGATGTTTGAAGTGAAAAGATGGCCCTGTCACTAAAATAACAGGAATTGTATGAGTACTGAACTTTAGATCTATCTACTTGTCCTGCAGCTCTCAAATAATGAGAACAAATATTATTAAAAGATTATGAAAAGCAACCTAGGTTAGTTTCCCAAATGAAAGCTTTTTCCTAGTATTATTTTATTCAGAAGCAAGCCTTGTCAATTAAAGCCTTATGAATAAGTATAAATTCCCTGTGTGTGGAAATGAGAGAACAGAGGGAGAGGAGACCAGGCATGTTGCTGAAGCAATTGGTCAAATTACCAATCAGTGAAGTTAAATGGTCAGGGAATTTACAAACAGGAGCATTGAAGTCTTGACCCTTTGTTATGTTAATAAAGTCATGTTTCTTTCCTAAGAGAACTGGCTAATTTATCTATTTTAGCAACTCAAAGACAATTCCTTCTTTGTATAACTTTTTATAACTTTAGCTTAAGATGACTGACAAGTGAGGATATTCATCAGCCACAGTCACTCTCTTGATGACAATCTAAAAAAATAGTTAGGTGATAAATTGATGATTGGATAAAAATAATTCACTAGGACATGATAAGTTATACAGGACTCTAGACATTTACACAGGGGAATGAAAGGAAAGGATCACAGGCCCCAGTAACTATGTGCATATGATATATAAAATGATGTTTATCTAAATGAACTGTTGTCTTATATAAGTGTATCTATCTTGGGGAGGGTAATGAGGAACACAGAAAGAGTTAGCTGAAGGGTGAGCAAGTGCAGCAGTGGTACTCACTAGACATGAAATTGAAAATGAACTATGCAGCTTGTGGGAGATGGGTGTCGAGTGGAAAAAACTGGGAGAAAATGAGGGAAGATGTGACAATGTCCAAAAAGAAATATACTCATTACTTGACTTATGAAACTGTAACCCCTCTGTACATCACCTTTACGATAACAATATAAAACAAGAATAAAAATATTACGGCACAGGAACAAATGACTTAGAAGTTACAATACCCATGCAATGATAGGATATCAAAATATCGACTAAAGAATTTAGCAAATACTTAAGTAATAAGTATTCTATGAATAAAACATCACACCGATTTTGTCTATTCATATATCACTATTTAAAAGTTAACACAAAAAGTTTAACTTCACGTTTATCATAATATTTGTATGGAATTGCTCTTATAATCTCAATGCAAACGCATTGATTTTGTATTTAGCTTTTTTCTTTTTTGCTTGATAGCTTTTCCTTTGTTAGACTTTAAGTCAACAATTTGCAAAATCAATAAAAACACAGCTTTCCCCAAGAAAGAAAAGACCTCCAGAGGTTTACCTGAAAGTGTCTAGGGCAAGATTTCTGTGACCTTGAACTATTTGTAAAGTACCAGTGGTGACTTTTCAGAGTGTCACATCAAAATTGGTTTTGTGTCTCGGAGGAAGGTTCAACTTGTAATGTCACTAACAGCTGGGGTAAAGGCAACAATTACATGTCAGCTCTGCTTTCTTTTCAAAGAGAGCATTTTCCCAGGCTGACACATTGCTAGGGAGAGAAAGGACACATACAAAAGTTTGTTTTCATTTTCAATTATTTTTGGAGGTATGGACCTTGTGACAAGCCCATACTAGGAAACTAAAATGACAAGAACTGACAATGGTGACCCTAAAATGGAGAACATGCTGCAGTCAGTGCACACTGTGCTTGGCCACTTCCAATTTGATGGGTTTGGAGGAGAGGAAGGAAAGAAATCCAGAGTCATACCCATTTATTAAGATTTTTCAAGTTATAAAAATACACACCTCCCCATGGCTTTAATACTAACATTTTTCAGGGAATCTAGGAATAATTTCCTAGTATGAAATCATTTCAGCACAGTTTCAGATTGACTAACCAGGCGTCCTCATCTTTAGTGAACATTATTAGTCTGTGGCGCTGTTCACACCTAGAGGACTTGCTTTGTGTTGTTTGCGAGGAAGCCATAAAAAGATCCGTGCAAAAGGAAAACGTTGAAGTTTAGCTAGAACTAATTAACGTTTAATCCACACTTTATAAAATGGAAAACATAAAAATGGTTTCATTTATTGAAAACAGTTGTGTGGGCTTGCTGGCAGAAGGAGTTGCTAGGGTATGTTATGAAATAATAGGAGGAGGAAGAAAACCCTCTAATGCTCTTTTTGTAATACTTAAAGGAGACATTCTAATATCACAGAAACCTTGGGGGAAGATCACTGACATAATGAAGCTACAATGAAAGGTCTGCATGTGAGAGATGGAATCAATGGCACTGTAATTCCTGGTAGAGTCCGCGGCAGGGTTTGAACCCACAGCAAACAATCACCAGTCACTGGAAGTTGGTGTGGTTGTGATTTTGCTTGATGGGAAGTTTTCTACTACTTATGTTCAAAAATTACTGTAGATTTTTTAAATGTAAAGGGCTAGCTTTACTGGTTATAACTCAATGATATTTTAGTGAAGCCTGTTAAAATGTTAGATTCTTTACATACCAGAGAGGGAGAGAGAGAGGGAAAGAGAGAGAGACAGAGAGACAGAGACAGATAGAGACAGAGACAGACACAGAGACAGAGAGAGAGACCGAGAGATACAGACACAGAGACAGAGACAGAGACAGAAATTAGTTCAAACAGTCTCTGGCTTTTGATTCATTTCAGGCTGTCATTCACTTTGGGGGCCATTTGTTTATTAACACTTTCCATGTTTTTTTAAAGCATTCACTTTAGATTTTCCAGAGAATTTAAGGACAATATGTGGACAGAGAGAGCCCAAGCAGGTGACCAAGAGGAGACCTGCATGTGTGTGTCACAGGTATCCTTCAGTAAGGCAGTACCTGGCAGATACGATAAAACAAGCTCAAGAGCTCTCCTCCACATTTTTACATTGAGGTGGTTGTGGGGCAGGAAGGTAAAACCAAGACAACAACAGAATTAGTAGAAAGACCCAATTCCCCTCGTAACTACAAGTGCAGGAAAATCTGCTGTTGAATAGACCAAGGGATATTGGGTATGGAAGCCTTAAATAGTGTAGTGGAAGAGGAAGAACTAAAAGGAGATGGTTATTTATAAAGTATTATTTCTACTTCTTCTAGAGCATTCAAAGAGAAAACTAGTTCCCTTGCCTAACAGGAATTCATGGAAAATTTCAGCCAGACATTTTTTTTCCTGGAGGCATTTACAAAACATCCCCAGCAAGGCCACTTTTGGAGATCCTTGCACAAGAGGAAAGAGAAAGAAATATTGCTATACATCATAAATACAGTAGATGAAATCTGAATATTTTCCAAATTTTACTTGGACATATTTTAACTTTTGAGCCAGAGATCTCTTTCCATAATGTACTAGCAATTAACTTGAGGAGATCAATGATAACTAGAGAAGAAGATTAGACCCAGAGGAGAAAATAGAAGAGGGGTGGTCTGGATTAACAGCTCTCAGAACTCCTAGTTTAAAATTTTTACCAGTGTTCTGGAATGGTGACATAGGTATTTAATATAAATAAAGTATATATATATATATATATATATATATATATATATATATATATATATATGACATGTGAATTTTTAAAATCATAAAGATGATACATAAATCATAGCTATGCAAAACAAAGCAATATATGCAATATTAGTTTTTAAAAGTCATGTATAAATGTTTTATGGGCCATTTTCTTACATAAACATATTCTGAGTTAAAAGCTTGAGTATACTCTATGAACTGTTTTATTCCCTTTAGAAATCCAGACTACATATATTTTTAAGTGAACTGGCTTCTGAATCTTACCCACAATCCTAATCCAGAATCCATCATCCAGAAGAACTACTCCTGAGGAAGTTTGTCCACACTGGTTGCTGTGGACATGAACTCAGACATCTAGTTTTCCAGCTGTCTGCAGATCCAGGCCCATGAATTTCCGTAGGAACAGTTCAAAACCTGAATTGATATTCAGAGCCACTGGATTCCTTAACTCTGAGCTCTGTAACTGTGCCAGCAGTCATCAGAGGAGCCATTCCCTCTGTGCCACATAAATTAGATAAAATCTAGAGGGACTGAGGAAAAGCTAGCGTTTATTACAGCTCTTTCCTTTGCTTGCATTCCTTTGAAGAGTAGAAAAAAATATGAGTACCCACAGTCCCAAAGTAAAAGGTAGAGGTGCACACACGAACACTGAGGCCATGGACCAAATATAACCTGAAGTGACACCATCACTCCTTGGTGATGTGGCAGAGAAGGCTGAAATAAGGTAATTTGTGTGTCATGAAGCATTTAGCACACTAAAACTGTTACACGCAAGTGAGGATGCATTTGTATCTTGTTGCTTCTTTCCTCAGGTCTACAAATAATTAATGCTAGTACTTAAGTTTTTGAACCTGATAATAACTATTAACATAATAATTAACCAAATGATCTTATATGCTTGTTAGGGGCCAGCCATGGTCCTGCATGTTTCACACATGCAATATCTTTCATCTCTACAACCTCCTATGAAGGAAGACACATTTACTTGTTCATTCCATAAGTAAAAAAAATCTGGGGCTGGGAAGTTGGCTCAGTGGTAGAGTGCTTGCCTTGCATGCATGAGGCCCTGGGTTCGATTCCTCAGCACCACATAAGCAGAAAATAGCTGGAAGTGGCACTGTGGCTCAAGTGGTAGGGCGCTAGCCTCGAGCTGAAGAGCTGAGGGACAGCGCCCAGGCCCAGAGTTCAGGCCCCACAATCGACAAAAAAAAAAAATCTGTAACTTGAGAAGTTATGCTAATTGTCAACATCACAAAGCTCCTAATGAGGGTGTAAGTCCTAAACATATGTCTCTGATTCTCGTTAAATTATATATTGCTTTTCTCTGGGTTTTGTGCAATAGTATTATTAATCAAATACAAAGCATAAACACGTGTACATGCTTTGCGTGTGGGGTTGCTGCATCCCAGGTGATACTGAGAAGTGCTAACTGCTTTCTCTCATAGTGTCTTACTAGATTTTGTCAATAGAGAAGACATAAGTTCATGATTTGACTCAGTACCTGTGGAATTACTTGTTATCTAGTTGCATTAGATAGCTATGAGGTAATGACAATTGCACCTTCATAAATATTTCTTGGAGTGTTTTGGAAGTGTTACGATATTTTCTTCAAACTCAGATACCATCAGGCAGAGCTTGGTAATATTTGTTATCTACTATGTGCAGGAGGGGTAGCTGAAGAATCTAGAAAGAATCTAGAAAGATTACAAAAATATGTTTATATGTGATATAGACATGCATACTGAGTGCATGTCAATTCAATAATAAACAAAGTATTTGACCAGTAACTGGAATAGTAAAATAGATTTTGCTCACATAGTAACTGACCTTATATAATGATGAACATCTCCAAAAATGTGAAAAGAAAAACCATGTTTAGATATCACTAAATCCTATGAACTAATTGATACTTATAAATCAAGTGTTTGGAGTATGAACAAGTAAATGTTGTGCCTTGCCCAAAGGAATTCAAAACAGTAAATCCACTTCAGCAAACAGCTAAGCTTTATCAAGACATCCAACAACCCTACTTACAGTCATTTAATGAAGAGAAAGAGAAATTTATCCACTGGATAATTCATAATCATATGCCCACAGAAGCTTCACTCATGCTCACCTCAACCTGGAAACAGCACCGACAAATATCAAGATCTAGATCAACATATTGCACTGGTATATATCTATAAACACAAAACCTAAAAATAAACAGCAAACACACTAACACCAGCAAAGTATAGGTTAAGATTCTAATCATTGATACATGCAGTTATAAATCTCAAAAAACATTTTGTCCGGTGACCAAATCCATACATCACATATACTATATAATTCTAATTTAAAGAGAATTCTAAAACAGATGATGGAAAAGTCATTGGTTACCTTGGATTGGGTGTGGGAGTGAGTTTTAGTGGCTCACAGCTTGACGTAAGAGAGAAACTTGGGAGTGTAGATAAGATTCTGTATTGTTATTGTGGTGATGGATGTATAACAAAGTGTATTTGTTAAGCATTATCAAATTATACACTCGAAGTTGAATTTTATTTTGAGTATTATACCTCAACGAAACTTCTTTAAAAAAAATCTCATTAGACTCTCACAGCACAGCAGAAATTGAGTCAGTGTTAATCCATTTTAAAGCAGAATAAATTAAATTGCTCAAAGTCAGTCAATTATGAAGAAAGACAATAAACATGTGGACCGAGTGTTTTGCATAGCAATTTGGGAGTTCTTTCTATTGCATCAACTTCCAGGAGCCTAAATCTACTTCTTCAGCTTCTGTACCCACCACTCACCAATTTCAGGCTTCAAATTCTCTCCATCATCACCACCACCACCAATATTTCCTTCTATTTCCACATTATTTCCTTTTACATTATTGGTTAGACATGGGACCCCTAATGTGTATGATCCTTTGAATTAAGTAATTTTCAAGAAAATTATCTCTATGTTATTTCTAAGTAACAACAGAAAGTCTAATGTACATAGACAGGGCACAAATACGGTGATATTTCTTCAGCATGTTTAATTGGGATAGAGGCATTTGACAAACAGACACAAAAAGGACACTAGAAGTTATGACAGTTCTGAAAATTCTGACAATATAGTTTTTTCTTTCTTTTTCTATCATTCTCTATAGAGAAATGCGTAATAAACAGCAAGGGTAGGTCTATAACTAAATGAAGGGACTTCTAGAGGCATGTCAAAGCAGAAATAGAAATATTTGCTCAACTATTTCATTGTACTACAACAGGAAACACATTTTGTCTATATTTCTAAAAAGAGAGAACATCTAGGGCTAAAGAGAAATTGCTATAAAAAAGAGATGGATATATGTCTCTATAAGTCTTTATGCTCAGAAATTTTAAATAGTGTCTAGATTCCATGAGTGGACCAAATAAGTGTGTGTACTATATATTAAGTGTACAACTGTCTTGTATTGTAGAATATGATAATTAAATGTGTTGATATTTATTTTCTAGAATGAAGGGCAAATTCATTAAGAAGACAAATATTTATTAAATTCTGATTACTATTGTAACGTTTTCTTATCTCAGTATAATAACTTCTGTAAAGTACAGATATTTTTTTTGTGAAGTGACTTCAGCTAATAAGAATGATGTGAGAAATGCTTTTGTGTGTGTGTTTGCATGTGCCTGAGCAAAACTAAATTATATGAAGTGCAGAATTTTAATTTAACACTTGAATCTTTTTCTTTTTTGTTGGTCGTGGAGCCTGAACTCTGGGCTTGGCCCTGTCCCTCAGCTCTTCAGCTCAAGGCTAGGACTCTACCACTTGAACCACAGTGCCACTTCCGGCTTTTTCTGTTTATATGGTACTGAGGAATTGAACCCAGGGCCTCATGCATGCAAGGCAAGCACTCTACTGAGTACTATACTGAAGCAACTTCTCAGCCCTTGAATATAAATATTTCTGAACTAATTTCTATGCTTTCCGTTTTGGTTTAGATACTCTTGTGGAGTTACAGGTATAAAGCTCTAATTTGTTCAGTTATTAAGGATTATCTTAATATTGACATTTGCAATAGGGAACATTTTAAGGATTAGTAAGTAGCATGGAACTGCCCAATAAATAAGTGGGCTAAAGACTTAAAGAGGACCTTCTCTGAAGAGGAAAGAAGGATGGCCAATAGACACATGAAGAAATGCTCAACCTCCCTAGCCATAAAAGAAATGTAAATCAAAAGAACATTGAGATACCATCTCACCCCAGTTAGAATGGCTATAATCAAGAACTCTAATAACAACAGATGCTGGAGGGCATGTGGCCAGAAGGGAACCCTACTGAATTGTTGGTGGGAGTGTAAACTTGTTGAACCACTTTGGAAAGTAGTATGGAGGTTCCTCAAAAGACTCCATATAGAGCTCCCCTATGACCCAGCAATCCCACTTTTGGGCATTTACCCAAATGATCACAAACAAGACCATACTAAAGCTACCAGCACACCCATGTTTATTGCAGCATTATTTACCATTGCTAAGATATGGAACCAACCCAGATGCCCCTCAGTAGATGAATGGATCAAGAAAATGTGGTATACATACACAATGGAATTCTATGCCTCCATCAGAAAGAATGACATGGTCCCATTTGTTAGGAAATGGAAAGACTTGGAAAAAATATATTATTAAGTGGAGTAAGCCAGGCCCAAAGAAACTTAGGTCCCATGGTTTCCCTTATTTGCAATAACTAGTATATATCTGAGATAAGGAAAAAAAGACCAGATAAGATGATGTTAAGCAAAATTAACCCCAAGATAAGAACTCAAATGTTTTTTCTTTCTTGCTATTGTTTCTAACATATTTGTAAGGTACCACATGAGTTTTTGTTGCTTTGTATGTCCCTCCTCCATGGTATAACCCCTGTTTTAACTGTATTTGATGTTGGTATAATTTGGGGAGGGGAAGAAAAGAAACAAGTTGTTTAAATAGGGATACAATTTGACCCATTGCATCAATGAGATGTACAAGATGCTATGTCAAAAAAGAAACTTTACAATTTAGGCAGGGGGTAGGGTGTGGGTAGGTGGAGGGGGCGAGGGGGAGGGTAGCTGTGGAGATGGGAGGGAAGGGATGGTAGGGGAAAAACAAATGAGGAGGCAACAATGCTTGATAAGAAATGTCCTCATTACCTTGCTCCTGTAACTGTATCCCCTATGTACAAAATTTTCACAATAAAAAACTTATTTAAAAAATAAATATGTGAAAATAGGTACATTCTCAACCTTTTCAAAAATGTGAAAAATAGAGGGCTTAAGATGAAGGTATTCAAAAGCAATGCATGGATATAAACATGGTTTCTTTTTAATGCTATTAAATGTGTGTGTGTGTGTGTGTGTGTGTGTGTGTGTGTGTGTATAACATTAGTAAAGACAAATGTTTGACAATGAGGAAAACCACTGCTAGGAAGTTGCTAGAGGGAAACTTTTCCTAGAGGATGACGACTGTTAGAAACTGTGTTGGCCTTTCCTCTCCTACAGAGACTCTACCATGTGAGGGTCTTGGAGCTGATGGCTTTGCTGTGCCCCAAACTCTGAGGTGGCTTGCTTTTGCAACCTTTCCCATCGCTATGAATAGAATTTCAAATAGTTTCAAGAGTTCATTTCAACTTATTTCCAAGAATTTTTCTAATTTGGGGAAGGGAAGAGACAACAAAAATCTGAAATAAGGATGCAGGTTGACCCATTGTAACAATGAGAAGCACAGGACATTATTTTGAAAATGAACTTTACAACTTGGTAAGGGGAGGGAGTAGTTGAGGAGGTGGGGGAGGGAAGGGATGGTAAGGGAAAAACGAAGGAGGAGGTAGCAATGCTCGATAGGAAATGTACGCATTTCCTTACTCATGTAACTGTAACCCCTCTGTACAGTATCTTTACAATAAAAAGTATATACGAGAAAAAGAGAAAAGAATGTTCCAGAGACACAGCCACATTTTTTCCTCTTGACATAAATTAGTTGGTCATCAGTGTCTGAGCTGTGTGTCACATGGGTGAGAATTCCTTGTCCACAGAGTGGATGGCGGTGAATTTTAATTTTGAGTGTGTTTGTAAAGACAGCCTAATAATAATTTTATGATCTGTGATTTTTTTTATCCATTGCATGAGGTGATTGAACTAAAACATCTTAGAGTCTCAAAATTCCAAAGGTGTAGGGCTCTCGACTAATACTCCATTATAGACATTTATTTACTCTGCCTTATTTTCTTGTCACCCTGGTCTGTTTATGATTCTTCAAACCTGTCTCATCTTAAATTAGCACTCAAGGTTGGAATGGACTTGTCTGATACATTCTGTTCCCTAGACATCTTCTGCCTTCTGGTGAAATACTATAAAAATTCTGAAGCAATTGAAATTCCACTGTGTCCGACCCTTCTCAAATCCCCTGAATGCAATGAACCATGTCATCCCTTGGGCCTTGCTTGTAATTATAGTATGTCTCTGAAGAATAGTTGCTTTGTCCTGGAGCTATTTTTATATCAGGATATTTCTACAATTAGATTGTGAGCGCTTAAGACTGAAGATGTGACATATTAATGCTTTCAATCACACGGAATACGGAGCATGTGTCTTTTCTAGTGGCCTAGATATGCATTTTCTTATATAGATGTTTAGGAATAGGAGAGTTGTTATAAATGCATAGTATTATTTCTACAAATAAAGAATTAAAAAATTACAGGTTTAGATTAAATATATATATAGATAGAGAGAGAGAGAATATAAGAAAAGAGAGTGAACTGTAAGTTTTGAAAGAGAGGAATAAGCATCAAGGAAGAGAAACAGGATTCAGTTATTAATGTTCACAAATTCACCTCCAAAGGCTGTTGGTGCATGAAATTGGTCAATATAAGTCTTTAAAAAAAAGAAAAGAAATATTGAGTTCTAATTGCTTGATTTATTGGACAAATCAAATCCCCCATTGAAGCCAAAAAGAAAAGAAAGAAAAAAAATATGAGAGAATCAGATGTGATTTGCAATCTTTGCGTTACCCCTGCCTATGCTGAAATTTATCCCTCACAAAGTGATGATGCATTTTGGGAGACACAGGCCTTGGCAAGTGATTAGGTAATGATGTAGAATCCTCACAAATTAGGATCAGTATCCGTATGGATGAGACCACTCCAAGCTTCACCATGAGAAGACACAGCCAGGGGAGGCCTTGAGATGTAGGAGTGGGCCCTTGGCAGACACTGGATCAGCCAGTGCGTGAACAGCACTAGATCTTCAGCTTCTCGGACTCCAAGACTGTGAGAATTCATTGCTTAATGTTAACCATCCTTCTAGTCTATGAACATTTGCTACAATGGCACACACTGAGAGAGATGATTTCTGGTTGTGTCCTTCATTAGTCACTTGACAGGCTAGAGAGCTGGAGAGTTAAGTGAACATTGATAGAATAAATAAATAAATTAACATATGAATAAATTTTCTATTTTTTCCATGACAACTTTAAGTTTCTTCTTTTTCTTTTCTTTTTTTTCTTTTTTATTTATTTATTTTTTATTTCCGGTCGTGGGGCCCGAACTCTGGGCCTGGGCGCTGTCCCTCAGCTCTTCAGTTCAAGGCTAGCGCTCTACCACTTGAGCCACAGCGCCACTTCCGGCTTTTTTCTTTTTGCTTATGTGGTGCTGAGGAATCCAGCCCAGGGCCTCAGGCATGCAAGGCAAGCGCTCTACCACTGAGCCACCTTCCCAGCCTTTCTTTTTCTTTTCTTTACTGCACTTTTTTTCTTTTTCTTTCAGCTCCTCTGGTTGTCTGGCCATCTCTTTCAATTTCTAATTATTTTTGGCATTACTCCATTTATTAAAAAGAATTCCTGACACTTTTTCTGGCTACTACTACCAATTTCCTTGCGGAAAATTTTGTGCTGTGAAGACTTAATCTTTTGCTTTTCACTTCCCATCATTTATTTATTTATTTATTTATTTATTTATTTATTTATTTATTTATTTATTTATTTATTTCCAGGTACCATATTTTCAAAATCAATGCCTGTTCTTTTCCATGCCATGTCATGGGAGGAAGTGAATGCTGGTCCCTGGCTGCTACTTCTAAGTGATTTGTTTGTGTGAGTTTCCTGGACATGTTCCGAGCTAATTGGAATTCTGATTGTTAAATGCCTTTTAGATCATGCTTTTTAATTCTTTCAAGTTAAATGAGATAAAAGCTCTTTACGCAAAACTGGAACACAGAATCTCTTCTCTTCTGATGTCATGAAGACAAAAATAAATTCTGTAAGAATTGCCTTTTATCTGCTTCCTGGCCTGATGAACTTTCGAATTCTCGCTTACTTTTCCATTTCTTGTGTCTTAGGACTAGACATCAAGGGAAAACCATGTGCTTTTGCAAAATAAATACAAATTAATAAAACACTCAGTTCTCACCTTCAGTGAGCTCTCCTGTCTCTCTTTCCGCAGCCTTCAGAACTGAACCTTTTTTTCTAGTAGAGTAGCTTCATATTTTGCAGTATGCGTGTGTCGTTTGTATTTTCCTGGTAGCCACTCCATCTGTTTTGGTGTCTGGATTCCCAGCTGTCAACCTTGTTGAACTGAAAATCAATTTTTCTTTTTTTCCTTCCTAAGTTTCAATGACCTCTAAGTTGACAGAAGAAAATGAAGCTTTTGTCTCCATATTGAAAGTGAAAGAAATTCTTTTTGAATTTCTTTTTTGTATATATTTTTATTGTAAAAATACTGTACAGTGGGGTTACAGTTACATGAGCAAGGTAATGAGTACATTTCCTATCAAGCATTGGTACCTCCTCCTTTGTTTTTCCCTACCCTCCCTTCCCATCTCACCTACCTACCTCCTCCCTCCCCACCCCCTTGAAGTTGTAAAGATCGTTTTCTACATAGTGTCTTGTACATCTCATTGTTACAGAGGGTCAACCCGTATCCTGTTTCAGCATTTTGTTATGTCCCTTCCCCTCCCCAAATTGGAAAAATGTATATACAAGGGATGGTGGGGGAAAAACAAAGGAGGAGGCAACAATGCTCGATAGGAAATATACTCATTACCTTGATTATGTAACTGTAACCCCTCTGTACAGTATTTTTACAATCAAAAACATACAAACAACAACAAAAAAGATTCAGAATCAAATACAGCAAAAGCAAGGGTTATAACATGGGGGAAGAACATACAAAAGAAACAAGAAAACCACATGGTTCATTATAAATATATTAAGAACAATAGCGAGAAAGATAAAAACACTTGTGTGTCTATGTTGGGGTTCATTTCACTTAGCATCATCTTATATGGTCAGATGTACATAGCTTTTGACCTTTTCTGGTTGTCCTAGACATATACTAGTTTTTGAAAATAAGGGAAACCATTTTTTTGTTATATTTGCTAAATGAAATAATCTTGCGTTTGAAAAAAAACATTCTAAGCATTTTAGTATTATACCTTAAAAGTAATTTCACAGAATATTTCATTCAAGAAATCTGTCTAGATTGCTGGACCTCTAGTATGGTTGTAATATCTCCATGTGTTTTTTTACATCTGTCTAACAAAACATCATGATGATGATATGAATGATCTTGTAGCTTTCATGAAAAGCACCAATTAGACAGTATGTAATAGCAGACTGGATATTTTAGTATGGTCATTAAGACATTTATGAATAAATCGTGTCTCTTAAGGAATTCTTCAATATAGACTAACCATTCTGCTGCTCCCCCGCAACAACAACACTATCCACTGGCTTCAAAAAAGTTATTCTTCATGCCATCTTTCTGAGGCAACATGCTACAACTGACAGTAGGGATCAAAGCAGGTCACATGTTATCTTTCTCTGCTGAACATGTTTTGCACAGATGTAAAACACAATGCATGTCCAGCCTTTACATTTACTAAGTTCTCCAGTTATCAAGGACTATGCACTTTCAATAAGTACTTAGCTGTTGTTATATTTGCTGGTAGCTAGGTTTGACCTCAGAGCATTGCTTAGCTGCACATGCTGGACAAGTCCTCCACCATGTTAGCCATGCCTTCAGCCTGGCATTTGGATGGATTTCATTTTTTAAAAATTTTTTTGAGAAAAATCTTCCACACATTTTGTCCCGAGCTTTGATCCACAGTTCTTTGGATATCAACTCCCTGAGTTGTAGGATGATAGACATGAGCCACCAAGGAAATATTACTTGAGGTAACTTTTATATTGGGAATCATTTTACTTGGCAGATTATTTTTACAGTTATTTTTAAAAATGACTTAATAAGTGTACAAAAGGAAGAAAGGATAAAATTTAAAGGAAAGATACGGGGAAGGGAAGGAGAAGAGTAAAGGAGATGAGAGGGAGAGCAAGGGAGAGGAGGAGCTTGAGGAGAGCAGAAGAGAGGTGAGTAGAAGAGAGAGGAGGGAATAAGAAGGGCGATGAAGGGAGAAGAGGAGAGATCAGCAAAGAGAGAAGAAAAGAGGAGGAGGGAAGGGAGGAGAGGGATGGACAGAAGAGGAGAGAGGGGAGGAGAGGAGAACAGGGAATCAGAGGGAATAGGAAGAGAGAAATAGCAATTCATACAAGAAGACTTGGAAAGACCAAGTTTGCAGAAGCTGGCAGGTTGGAAACCCAGGAGAACACTGCCGTTTGAGTCTACGTGTAGAAGCAGTCTTTAGTCTGCAGAATTCTTTTACCTTTTAGAAAAGTCAGTCTTTACCACAAAGGTCTTCATGTAATTGTATGGTGGTCATCATGTGACAAAGACTTAGTTTCTTTTTTCTTTACTTTTCTTTTTTTGTTGTTGGTCGTGGGGCTTGAACTGTGGGCCTGGGTGTTGTCCTTCAGCAATTCAGCTCAAGGCTAGTGCTCTACCACTTGAGCCACAGTGCCACTTTTGGTTTTCTGATGATTTCTTGGAGATAAGAATCTTAGGGACTTTCCTGCCCTGGCTGGCTTTGAGCCATGATCCTCAGATTTCAGCCTCCTGAGTAGCTAGGATTAGAGGTGTGAGCCACATAAAGACTTAGTTTCCTCACCTATTGATTTAAGTCTATTGACTTAAATTCTATCCTCATATGATGTGCTTTGCTCATGATACATAATGTTTAACCCAAATATCTGAGTCCCATGGCCTGGCCAAGACAACATGACTGGCTGTTATAGATAGTTCAAGGAGAGTTACTATGGCAGCCTGGATGCAAATCAAAGACCTCAAGTCCTTCAGCATCTTTGTCTCATAATATTTAGCACATTTCAATGTCCAGGTTGCCACCAGTCACGACAGAGCTACTAAAGTTTCTACACTATTGTTGTGACTCCAGGCATGGTGAAGCAGTCAGCATGGGACATGTTCTTTCGATTGTCTGTGCCCCTATGCTTTTGGATCTTCTCTTCATGCTACACTTACAAGCTACATGGAATCTTCTTGTCCATACCTATTTCATATAATCAGCTTCCTCTGCATAATAACTTGAAAAATGTAGCATTTTAGTGTGCGTAATCCAACTCCCAAGAAAACAGTGATCCTACTAAGTCAAAAGGAGAGGAATAGGTATTTCATATAGTCACATAGTAGCTTGTACAACAACAGCTGACTCTTAAGTAACACTTAGGTTTGAGGTACTAGGAAAATATTTAGTGCACCCACTCCTCGCAACAGCCATATAAGACAAAAACAATTATAACAATTCTCACTTAACGTGTGAAAAGCAATGGCTGAAAACCTTTAAGCAAAAGGGAGTGACTGATATACATATCGGGTTGCGAACCTGGAAGCTGAGCATGGACTAAGGGCAGCATCTTGTTTTATTCCTGCCATTGCTTCTCCATTGATTGGTGATCCCTCTTCACCTTTGTGGTCTTGAGCACTTAGAACAGAGCTTTTATGGTCAAATTCCAGACCGCAGGGTCAGCCCTTCTACCACTGCTAAGTGTATATAAAACACGAACCTGAGCATCCGGACTCCAAATATTCAATTTCCACAAAGGACATCAAGTTCAACCTTCTCTACTTCTCACCTCACAGTATGCAGTTGAAGAAAGAATGCCACACCAAGCTATTTCACAACAACTTGAACTAACAAATTACTTGAGATTTTTTTCTTTTTATGCATGGACCCACACTTACCTGTTATTTTTCCAACACACTGAGGCTGTGCTTATAAGAATCTTATCTCCACAGAAATTCAAGGCATTGATTAAAAACTGGGGGCTCTGTTTTTCTTTCTAGCTATATGAAGAACAAAAATCGTACATATGTGATACATACATGATGTATTTATATGTCATAGATAAAGATTTGTGTATCATAGGAAATGATTACCACCCTCAAGTTGACTAACAAGTCCCTCCCTTCACCAGTTCCTTGTAGGGTGATTGGTTAAGCTATATTGTCTCAATGACCCAAAGTAACTACCACATATACATGAAAAAGCCACAGCAGGAGAGAACAGCTTTGGTGTGCTGGCTGTGCAACCTTCCCTGTGGGCTTTCCCAGAACGAGTTGAGGCCTTCAGGACATCATTTCTGTAGCCCCTCCCCTCCTTCTTCCCCCCTCCCACCCCACCTCCTGTCACGAGAGGGAGTCCATGCTTATTGGTTCAGAGGATAGTGGAATGTGAGTGTGTGTATGGGGGGCGGTTCATGGGAAAAGATTCTACTTAAGATCAAAGAAGAGAGCTACATGATAGCTTCTGGGGTGAAGCTTGGTACTGTATGGTGTCTTTAGTTAATGATAATGCTTTGTATTCTAGAGATTTTCCATAATGCAGGCTTTTGTTCAAATCACAGACTACATAGAGCCTGTTCCTTTACTATCAGCCCAGGAAGAAACAGTAAGAGGTCAGAAGAACTCTCTTAAGAGGGAAAATAACATTAGTACTGACAAGGAGCAGCAAGCTTTCTTTGAACTACATATAGCTTTTTTATTCTCCTTAGCTCCTAAGTCTCATATACATATGTGTGTGTGTGTGTGTGTGTGTGTGTGTGTGTGTGTGTGTGTGTGTGTGTGTGTGTGTCCTAATGTCAGGGACTAGATAGAATATTTGTTATGGGGGAGGTAGGATAGGTGGTAACTATTATCCGGTATCAGTAAACAGTCATCTTTAAGGTCATAGAACATTTAAGATAGCTCTGATTTTTGATCTTTGCAAATAGACCTTTCTCCATTCCTACAGAAATTGTACTTTTTTATTTTATGGAACCCATAAATCCAAGAACTTCTCTCAAAGACCCGTTGAGAGAGTTTATGACTTGGCATTTAGAATGTGCCGCTAGCAATACGACATGTTGGCTCTCTGCTCTCAAAACCAACAATTTACCTCTAGAGCACTGCCTTCTGAGATAGAATTGACACTGGCCTGCTAAACCAATCACTTCTATGGAAGAGGTAAGATAGGATGGAGTTAGCTACTGTCACTTTTAGCAAACAACGTTTTCATAAACTTGAAGATGGGATGTTTGTGACAGAGACACCAGAACACAGAAACTCAAGTTAATCTCTTTCAAAGTCTCAGACAAATGAAAAAAAAGCAAATGAAAGAAGCATGTTCGTTGTATAAGCATGTATGTATGCAGTTGAGTGTCTGTGCATGCATGTGTGTGTGAGAGAGAGACAGATAGAGAGTGAGATTGAGCTGTTGGAGAAGGCAGACATGGCTTTGGCACCTTTATATATGGCTTTAAATATGGATTTGATTCCTTTCTCTGTCTCTCTCCACTCATCTAAAACATTGAATTACAAGTCTTATTCCATATAATGTGGTTACCGAAAATCAATATAGTTGGTATGTAAGAGGTGGGTGTCCTAAGACCAGATATATGTATTCATGTGTATTATAAGGATTGATCACTTGTATTATAGCCTACATGTGTCAGAAATGAACTACAACTACTGGATACAGTTTTGCTGTGTCTGTATTGTATCAACAAGCCCTTGAATTCAAAAACTGTTTCCAAATCCAGGAGAGCAGTGAGCATATGAAATTTAATGTCCTTTCCAACAAATAAATACCAAAAAATGCGCTAAAGAGAAAACAAAGGTTTATCCTTTTAATCATCCTGTAGCTTCTCAAATGATCACAAATAAATATCTTTTCATCGACAACCCCATCAGAGACTAAAAAATAATTCTTAAATGTGGGAGGCCCCTTCTGACTTTAAGGAAATTGTATTATGTCAGCTAGGTGATTTCCCTTTTGTTTTAAAGATTGCTTTCTTTTTCTGATGAAAAGCAATTTAAAATCAACAGATTTTTAAAAAAGCATTACTCTGAAAATCATATCTACTGTCCTATTGTCCTTTAGAAGGTACTGCTAATGAACAAGCTAACTGTTAATAGGTGAACTTAAGGATAAAAATTGGCTTTTCAGAATTAGAGCTGAAAGACGTGTCTGTAGATGGAAATGACCCAACTTCAAATCATCGTTTCATCACTTTCTCAAATAAATATTTCTTGGTTATGTTCCTTTAGTTCTCATTTCTTACCCCTTCTCAGAATACTCCTTCCGAAAAGTTTCTACAGTAGTGTACACTGGTAAATCCAGTTGGGAAGATGGAGGCCTAAGGCTGGCCTAGAAAAAAATTGCAAGATCCTATCTGAAAAATACTAAAGCATGAAAGACTTAGGACAAGTTGTCAGTGATAGAGTTTTTGCCTAGTCAGCTCCAGGGCTTAAGTTCAAGCCTACCAACCCAACTATGAAAGAGAGAGAATGGGGGAGGGGGACAGGGGATGGGGGTGGAGAAAGACTAAAACTTTCCCAACTTTAGGTCCTAAGTTCTTTGAGAACTTAACTTTTTATGCTTAGACACAAAAAAACAGAAAGAGAGAAAGGAAGAAGGAAGGAAAGAGAGAGGGAGGGAGGGAGGAAGAGAGGGAAAAAGAGAGGAAGAAGGGAGGAAGGAAGGAAGAGAGAAAAAATAAATTAAGAAAGCTAGGCAGCATGGCCATCCCACCTTTTATAAATAAATAGGCTTCTTCATTTGATGCTACTTGTTATCATTAATATACTAATTAACATCATGGTAGTAGTAGTTGCACCCTATCACAAACTTCCTGTATCAGAGCAGCTCAGGTGGCCTGTATTTCATTTTTCTGGAACATCTTAAATAATATGCAGTAATTTTACTTCCACATAAATGCAATTCAGCAAACGGATTAGTAACACGAAGAGGGAACCAAACTGACATGGTCAAAATACTATGTCAACCTCTTACTTGTTGTAATGACTTAAGTTCCCCCCTCTCTCTCCCTGCTCTCTCTCTTTTTCTCTCTCTTTCATTTTTTCTCTTTCCTCCCTCGCCCTCTCCCCCTCCCTCTTTTTTTCCTTTCCTTCTTCCCTTCCATTTTCCACTTCCTCTATCTGCCTCCTCCTTTTCTCTTTTTCTCTCAGTTTTATTGTTTACAAAATACAGATTATAATACCACCGACCTCAACGGGTAGCTGAGAAAATAAAATATTATAAAGTTTACAATGCACTTAGAAAAGCCTGAAACACAATACATGTTACAGAAGCTATAGATTTCACATAGAAAAAGGGGATTAATATGTGTAAACTACACATTGCTAAAGTAGCCTATTTTCCCTTTATTTGGGCTGGTTAGACATACCAGAATATTTATTGACTTTTAGAATTGCTCATTTCATTACACCTTAAGTGAGAAATAGTGACTGTGAAGAGGAAAGGCAAAGTGAATTCTAGTCAGGTCTTCAAGAAATGTTGCAACAAAGAGAGATCACGTTCCGGGGCAGTGTTGGAGCAGTGGCAGCTCCATGCCCAGGGTCCACTGAAGATCAGGACTTGGCATTAGTGTAACATTTACTAAGGGAAAGATTTGAAAAGGGAAATGGGGTTGTCTGTTTAAGTAGAAGCATGAAGTGTGTAGCAAAGTTGAGATCTGAACACAAGAATCCATGCTGTGAAGTTTTTGCTACGGAGCATTGCTTTGAGGCGTTGACCTCAGAACGACATCTCAAGCATCAGATTTTATCTGTACACATTGTCGATGTAAAGCTCATTGGCACTGATACAATAGGACCTGAAGGACTTAGAAATCTGGAAATTCTGCTTTGTCGTCTCCTTGTATCTCCACCACCCCCAACCCACAAGTGGCCACTGCATAACAATAATTTCCTGCAGCTGGTCTTGAACATTGGGTTACAGACTTTACAATGTACATTTGATTCTAGGCACACATGTTTTGTGTCATAGCAACATTTTATAATAGAGTAATTGGAGCTTTAGATTACAAACTGCTCGTTGTCATCATTAATTGGTATTTTGGTTCTTTCCACATTGTGTGAGTATGAGAGGGATGTTAGGATCCTCTAGGGTGTTCTGAGCATTACCAAAGCCCATGAAAAGACAGATCTAGGGAGAGTTATTTCAGAGGTGCTGCAATAATTTCAATGGGAAGAGAGCTCAGCTTCCAAAATGTTGAAAAAATGCCTGTAATTCATTCACACACTTGATTACCACTCTTCCACCAAAGCCATGGGGCAGGTTCATTTTGATATATGTTAGCACTTAAACTGCCCCCAAGTGATCTATGGGAACAGGAATGTGGACTTTTCTTCTCTTAACATTCTCTCATTTCTCTGAGAACAAAGACTGATTTGGTGAGGAGAGAGTATTTTAAGTGTTCCGTTTCCTTCCCTATGTGGCCCCTGTCTTCTCATAGAACTGTAGATCCTGTTTTTTTGCTGGTGATGTTTTGTGCTTTATCTCATTTGCTTTCTCTGCACTGAGTTCCTGAATCTAACTGCTTGGCTTGGTGGCTTTACTTGAGAAATTTCTTGGCTTCTTTGAGCTGAGGAGTTGAGTTTCCCTCACACTCCTATACCCTTAACCTTAAACAATACTCTTAAACAATACTCTTAAACAATACTTTTTTTTTCTTATTGGCAAATAATGTCATCATGTACTTAGTTCTCAATCCAAAAATCACAGGAGGGTTCCACCATGTCTTCCTTTCTTAAAGTGAACATCATCGAATAGGATGGTCAATGCCATCCGTAACATAGCCCAAATCCATTCTCTTGTTATTTCTCCTGCTTTTCTCAACTTTCCAATGTAGCAAAATACCTTAATCAGTTTACATTTTCTTCGGGCCATCGTGGCTTGGCTCTGTTGCATTGAGAACAACACGGGCTATCACAATGGACATACATGATGGAAGAAGCCCATTCATTAGCAGCCAGGAAGCAAAGAGAGATAAGAAACCACCAGGGACTGAATTTCTTTATACTAACATCTCACCACCTAACAATACAAGCTATGGCCCTTGGATAGCTAACCATTTAGGAGTGTGATTAAAAACTAAACTATTACACCATGCAACCAAGTAATCTCAGCTGGAATAGTGCATCACTACCTGTCCACTATCTTTTCTACTAGTATACTGCCTGATATTCAGTTATGCACATAATTCTGGAAAGATTCTGTAGGAATTGACCTTTCTATATGTTTAGCCATTGATACATAAGAATGAAACAACTGATTAGGAAATCACTTCCTTTAAGGGCAGGTATAGTTCTGGAGTCATGGGAGAAGTTTATTAAGTTAATGATTTTAACAGCACTAAATTAAAAAGAAAACAAGGAGAAACTCTGTGTGTGTGTGTGTGTGTGTGTGTGTGTGTGTGCGTGCACCCATATTTGCATTCCTCACTCCTAATTACACTCCTAACCACACCTTTTAAATGCAGTTTCCTTAAGCACAGTACAAGTCCTATGGATCAAGTATCCTGTTTATCTTCACATGACAAGGAGACAACTAAATTAGAACCAAGAATGGCATGGGCTAGTCGTTGTAAATCGGTGGCCCATATTTGAGACCGTCTGTTCTATGTGGTGCGAAAATGCTACTTGGTCCTGCTCTGCTCTCTCCCTGCACATCAGAAGTGCTCGGGTAGAGGTCAAGGGGGAAGAGAATTCACGGAAGGGCAGAGAGGATACAGAGATGGTAGTTGCTGGTGTTGAAATGGAGGAAATAGATCTGAGGCGTGGAAAATAATAGATGCAAAAAGTCTTCAGATTCATGGATGTTATACAAAGTTGAAATGGAAGCACTTTCCACGTTCTGGGGTGCTTTTCAAAGAACAGAGTGTGATTGGTGTAAGATCAGAACTGGTAGAAAGGACCTTTTTTCTTCTGTCTTACTTCCTCCCTCCTCTGGAAAGATTGCAGACTTCTGCAATCCAGTCTCTAATTCAGACTCGGGGGCCAGAGCGGCTCAGGAGAAAGAGTTGGGCTGTTTTATTTAGTTAGCGGTTTTACATTCTAGGTTTTATTTGGTACCCAAACACATGGATTTTTATTGTTCTTTTCCCTTGTTAAAGTTGATGTGAATGTTACAAATTTTGCATCCACGTTCTGAGTTCTGAGAAGAGATGGAAGGCCAGATTCAACCAGTGTCAATCCTCAGTTTTCAGTGTAAGGAATGCCACCTTATTCAGACACACACCTGCTGGATAATATCTCCTCTGTCAACAGAGAAGGATGGATTGCAGTTAGGAGATGGTATAATTGTCAGACTGGAAAAATGTCATAGGAAAAGAAGAAAGAGGAGAGATGAACTTCATTGTTGCATATCCACATTATTGCCAACCTGATACATGTTTTTTTTGTGATATGATTGCAAAAATCCCTTTTATTGGCTCTAATCAGTTGTGCACTGAGCCATTCTTCATCAGTTTAAAAGTGAAAGAATATAACACACACCCTGACACTTCTCTATAAGATTATAGTTGCATCAAAGTATAGTGGGCTGTGTAGCTAACAAACATGCTGGAGTTCTCTCACTCCTTTGCCTTCTGAAAGGAGAATGACAGAATTCAAATTTCAAAGGCAGCCAGAGAATGACCATAATGCTGAGATGACTCAGCTTGAAAAATATATGATTGTTGGAGTATTACCGTAAAACAAGCCCTCCTGTTCAAGCTGCCAACCCAAATATTCAGGACTGCTAGGAAAGGCTTGTTGGAGAAATGGACTCTAAATGAATATGGAGTTCTTAATCTTTCAATGGACTATGAAGAAGGAAAAAGAACATGTTTGTGAGGGAGAAGGGGACTTCTTACATATTTAAATAATTTACAAGGATGATTTAATTTTCATCTGTAAATTGAAATAAGAGATTGCATGGATAAGTGACCCCCTTTGGAAAACACCCAGTGAAGACACTATGAGATGCAAAATGTACTTGACCCGGTCTCAAATTTTAACTGACTAGCTCAAAAGTATGAAGTTTTAATTATTTGTGAGTTAATTTTAAGGGCCGATGTTTTCTAAATATCAAGTCTTTGAAAATGAGGGCCCTGGAATAATTTCAGAATGGTTTTCAGCTAAGGTAGAATACAGCAATTACTTGAGAAATGATGATTGCTGTTGATCCCATGAAGGACCAGATTGATGACTTGTGCATTTAGTGTCCTGCATTGGCTATGTAGTTCTATCCCAAGTTACTTCCAACAAGATCTGAGTTCTCTGGGGCAAGAGAGGCTGTCCTTATAGCCTACAATTTCCTTAACGTGCAGCAGCACACAGCCCCACTAACAGTCCACCTAACAGTTCATCCAAGGATTTACAAAGGACTTGGTCCCATGTTGGCTTTTTTTGTACTCCACTGTATTTATAAACTGTGTTTATTCATGTTAGTGGTGTGTCCTTCCTAGTTAGTGTAGAAGATGCAAAACTACATCATGGAAATGGAAATTCTGCCATGTATGATTTTGGGGACAACTGGGGTGGGCTTTGTGCTTTGTGGGGTTCAGCCTTATACACTGGGGTATCAGCTCCTTTCTCATGGTCAGAGGGAAATGCTTACTCACTTTGGATGTTTAACTGCAGTCAGCCAGTCAACTGTACCTATGACCAAACCACTAAGAATTATCAAAATGAACTTATCACCATTCTTTGTGGATACAATATGCTATGTATGTTTATGTAATTCAGAATGTGTGATATTTTAAAATTAAGCTATTATAGCTTTCACTTTAATAGATATACTTTCCTGATCATTTGGTAAGTTTTATTTCTCTCTTTCAATGTAATTCTTCTTCTATTGCATTTGCTTATTTGATTTTCAATATCAAAAGTTTCCATTATCTTAAAATATGTTCCCTTTCTGGTAAATCTGATCAACTTTCATTCACTGATTCTGTTGAGTTTTAATGTAGATAATCACACCATTTAACAATAATTTTGTAATCTTATTCTCATCTTTTGATATTACTTTTAATTATTCCACTGGGTTGTAATATAGTATAATGATGAATGATGCGTGAAATGTCTGAAACAGTGATATTTCAGACATTCCTTGCTTTTTATTCCCTTGTACTTAAAAAATACATCCATAGACTCACAATTTAACTTGTTCTAGCCAACACTATTATCAAGTTAATGAATTTCATGTCTAGTTCCACTCAGTTAAGTGTTTTCTTAATGAATTATTTAATTTTAAGAAATATATTTGCATATATTAATATGATCATATTGTTTTCTTCTGTGCATGAATGGCATACATTATGCTATTTAATTTTCTAGAATGAAACCACATCATTTTTTCAGTGGATGTACTTGATTAGGATATATTTTTGAAATGCAATTTCTATTATGAATTTGAAGGTATCTAGTTTTATTTCATAACACCAAAGGGAGCAAAATCTCTAAGACAGTTCTCATTTGTAAGAACAACATGGATAAAATTGTTAACTCTAATCCTTGATTCGAATTTGTGTAGAAAAGACTATGCTTCTAATTCCTTTTATGGGAAACACATTTGCCTATGAGTTTTTTAGTATGATTTGGACTTTGGGTCTTTCTGTGTGGCTGGTTGGTTTTTATGTCAATTTTGCTTCTGTTCATGCCATCTCTAAATCATTTCCCCAGTCATTTACGCTTACACATGCATTAAAAAAAAGTCCCAGTTTTTCCATTGGTATTTTAGTCACTTCTTCCTTAGGAGATGAGACTTTGCTATTGTTATTTTATCTTTCTTTCTTAGGCTTACTTAATTTTTTTTTTCCTTTTTAACTGGCTTTTTGTTTTTTTAATGATTTTGTTCACCTTCATTTTTTATTATTATTTTAGTTTTATTTTATAAGTGTCATCTTTTTTCTTTCTCTTAACATGAACATAATATTTTTAGGGTTTCTAGAACATAACCCAAGGCTGCAGGTTTCAATGAAGTCTAGTTTCATCAGTGTGACCACATTGTGGTTCAATTGCATAGTTATCAATTCATTCTAAATATTTTCAGGTCTTTATTATGACATTATTCTTTGGTGTACATTATCAGTAATAATTTCTGTGTTGTTTTAAAAGACTTAGAGATTTTAAACATTGCATTTATTTATTTTAAAGATGTCATATATTTACACATGAAAATTTCACATGCACACAGAAATATTATGCACATTAATCTCCTTTGCCTACACAAGTAGCTGGGACTTTCCTCAGATGCATCACTATTATTTGGATGTCTTCCTGATTTATTTTTATTTTTTTGCACTTCTTTATGTGTTTGTTTTATCTTCCTTACGCCAATAAAATGTGATATGTAATTTAATTTTCAATTCTAAATTCTAGAGATGTCATTCTATAGAAAAGTGAAAGATATTTTATTGCAATGGATGAAACACCATTTATTTAACTTGACCACTTTGTAGAAAGGTAGTTTACCATAACTTGCAGGCTTTATTGATGCTCTTTCCACAGAAAATATTTCAGATGAATATAGAATAAATACCTGAGAAAATGGACTATTGAGTGATGGGATATGATCCTTTAAAATTTGATAATTATTGACAATTAGCTTTTATTGATTCTATAAAAATGTGTATTTTCATGAGCATCATATGGGAACACTTTGTATTCTGTCTCCAAAACACTTTGCATTCTCTATTTTTTTAATTGTACTTGGCTCCATTTGGCATATATATATATATATATATATATATATATATATATGTGTGTGTGTGTGTGTGTGTGTGTGTGTGTGTGTGTATGTGTGTGTGTATGTGTGTGTGTATGTATGTATATATATATATATATTCTTTGTATTTACAAGAGTATTTGGATATTAAGGTTTTTTCCTATTTTTTATTTTTTGTGAGGCCAATTCCTAATAATTTTCAAAAAAAACCAGAGTGCTTGAATTTCTGAAATTTTATATAAAAACTAAATAAATATATATTAAAATTATGTAGCACTGATACAACATTTTATTTTGGTTTTTGTATTTCTTTTGTCTGTAGAAATATTGGGTTGCTAATAAAAATATCTTGTCCTTTAATGGCATTTTCCATGTTTCTTCCCAAATATGAGTATTACTGATTAATTTGGACTTATTTTAATGGAAGATAAAATTTTCAAATGACTACTTTTATTCAAGTAACTATTCATTTTAACAATTTGTGGAATAATTCATATTTCTTCTTGTAAAATACTATATTCATTACATTCTGAAACTTTCATTCTCTTCAGTGCTTCAGATTCTCTACTTAGAAAAACATTTTGCTTTTCAGTCCGAGGAGCCTTACTTATTTATTTATTTATTTTAGTAAAATGTACTCTTAATTTACCTTCAGGACACATACACACACAGACACACACATGCTCACACACACACACACACACACTTTTATAACTCAAGAAAGACATTTATGTTTATCTTGCTTGAGATGGGCAAAATACCTTTCATTCTTTTGTTGTCAATCTAGACAAGTTGGGCATAATTAATGACTATCTACTTGGCCTGTCGCAATTGGAATGCATGTAGCAATAAACACAAGTGGAGTAAAACTACTGGAGAAACCTGGGCCTTTTCCAAATATTATCTTGTAAATTATTGGTATTATAATTTGTTGTCATATAAGACAGTTGAGATCTTACAATGATTGCAATGAAATAAAATTGTGACAATCTCTCCTTTTTCTGATAAAGTTGAGCTGGGCTGTGTAGCTAATGAACCACCATATGACTTGATAGCGGACGGAAAAGAGTTGGTATACTTGATAGATATGCTTGTGTTTTGTTGGCACTTCTGTATAAACAGGATTCCTTTCAGGGGTACAAAGCTGGTTCATTATATGCAAATCAATTAATATAATTAGAAGGCCTAGCTATAGCAATAAGACAAGATGCAAACATAAAAGGGATCCAAATACGGAAATATGAACTAAAACTCTCCCTCTTTGCCAATGACATGATCTTGTATTTATAGAATCTCATGGACTCCACTCCCAAATTACTCCAGCTGATTTGAAACTTTGGCAACATATAAAATTAACCCTCAAAAATCAATGACTTTTGTTTCTTTGGGCCTGGCTTACTTCACTTAATATAATTTTTTCCAAGTCTTTCCATTTCCTAACAACTGGAGCAATGTCATTCTTACAAGCAGAAATGGTCAGATAAGTTGATGTTAGGCAAAATGAACCCTAGGATAAGGACTCAAATGTTTTTTTCTTTCTTGCTATTGTTTCTAACATATTTATAAGATATTTCTTTGTTGCTTTGTATGTATAACCCAGTTTTCACTGTATTTGATGTTGGTATAATTTGTGGAGGGAAAGGGAAAAAACAAATTGTTTAAATAGGGATACAGGTAGACCCATTGCAACAATGAGATGTTCAAGATGCTATGTCGAAAAAGGAACTTTACAACTTTGGCGCAGGGCGGGGGAGCGGGAAAATGGTGGGGAGATTGGAAGGGATGGGAAGGAAAAAACAAAGGAGGAGGCAACAATGCTTGATAAGAAATGTGCTCATTACCTTGCCCGTGTAATTGTAACCCCTCTGTACAGTATTTTCACACACATACACACAAATCAATGGCTTTTCTGTATGCCAACAATGAGAAGAGGGTGGCTGAAATCAAGAAAGCAACTCCATTGGTAATAGCCCCACAAAAAAAAATACCTAGGAATTAACCAAAGAAGTGAAGGACCTCTATGATGAAAACTTTAAAAACCTGAAAAAGGAAATCAAAACAGAATTTAAACAACTGCCCAAATAATAAGTGGGCTAAAGACTTACAGAGAAACTTCTCTGAAGAAGAGATAAGAATGGCCAGTAGACACATGAAATAATGCTCAACCTCCCTAGCCATAAAAGAAATGTAAATCAAAAGAACATTGAGATACCACCTCACACCTCATACCTCTTGGCTATAATCAAGAACTCTAATAACAACAGATGCTGGAGAGGATGTGGCCAGAAGGGAACCCTACTGTATTGTTGGTGGGAGTGTAAACTTGTTCAACCACTTTGGAAAGTAGTATGGAGGTTCCTCAAAAGACTCCATATAGAGCTCCCCTATGACCCAGCAATTCCACTTTTGGGCATTTACCTGACTGATAACAAAGAAGATCATACTATAGCTACCAACACAGATATGTTTACTGCAGCATTATTTACCATCGCTAAGATATGGAACCAACCCAGATGCCCCTCGGTAGATGAATGAATCAAGAAAATGTGGTATATATACACAATGGAATTCTATGCCTCCATCAGAAAGAATGACATTGCCCTATGAAATGGAAAGACTTGGAGAAAATTATATTAAGTGAAGTAAGCCAGGCCCAAAGAAACATAGGTCCCATAGTTTCCCTTATTTGCAATAACTAGTATATGTTTGAGACAAGCAGAAAAGGTCAGATAAGATGATGTTAGGCAAAAGGAACCCCAAGATAAGGACTTGAGTGTTTTTCTTGCTTGCTTTTGTTTCTAATATATTTATAAGATGATTTCTTTGTTGTTTTGTATGTTCCTCCCCCACGGTATAACCTTTATTTTCACTGTATTTCATGTCCGTATAATTTGTGGAGGGGAAGGGAAAAAATTGTTTAAATAGGGATACAGGTGGACCCATTGCAACAATGAGATGTACAAGATGCTATGTCGAAAAAGGAACTTTACAACTTAGGCGGGTGTGTGTGTGTGTGTGTGTGTGTGAAATGTAGTTGTGGAGATGGGAGGGCAAGGAGGGTAAGGGAAAAACAAAGGAGGAGGCAACAATGCTTGGTAAGAAATGTACTCATTACCTTGCTCATGTCATTGTAACCCCTTTGTATGTTATTTTCACAATAAAAAACTTACTAAAAAACAATGCTTTGTTTTCTCGATCCATTCATCTTCTGAGGCTATTTGGGTTGGTTTCATACTTAGCTATAGTAAATAATGCTGCAATGTACATCTTCACACTGGTGACTTTAGTGTGGCCTTGTTTTTGGTCATTTGGATAGATTCCCAGAAGTGGGATTGCTGTTATCATTGGAAAGCTCTATGTGTAGTCTTTTGAGGAACCTCAACACTGCTTTCCAGAGTGGTTGAACAAGTTTACACTCCCACCAACAGTGTAGTAACGTTTCCCTTTGGTCACATCATCAGCATCTATTAGATTTCTTGATTATGGTGTAAGGTGGAATCTCAATGTTGTTTTGCTTCACATTTCTTTTGTAACCAGAGATGTTGAGCAGTTCTTCATGTGTCTCATGGCATTTCGTATTTCCTCTCCAAAGAAGTCTCTTTAAAGATCTTCAGCCTACTTTTTAATGGGGTGGTGGTTTTGTGGGGGTTTGTTGTGGGGGAATTTAATTTCTTGAGCTGTTGGTATATTTTAGATATGAGACCCTTGTCTGTTATAGGGGTGATGAAGATCTCCCAGTCTATTTAGTTTCCATATATCTTGCTAGCTATGTCCTTTGCTGTGCGCAAGCTCTGCAGTTTCATGCAATCTCATTTATCCAGCTTTTCTTTGATTTGTTGTGTTTCTGGATCTTTATTAATAAAGTTTCATCCTGTGCCAAGGAGCCCTAGTGTTGCTCTGATTTCTTCTTGTAATATTTTCAAGATATCTGCTTTTACCTCGAGGTCTTTGATCCATTTGAAGTTGATTCTGGTGCAGAGTGATATATAAGGATCTAACTTTAGTTTTCTACACTTGTTTAGCCAATTCTGCTGGCACCATTTACTGAAAAGGCTTTCTTCTAATCTATTTTTTGGCTCTCTTTTCAAAGATTTCTGGGTCTTTGAATCTATTCCATCTATTCCATCTATTCCATCTATTCCTCAGGTCTGTTTTTGTGCTAGTACCAAGCTGTTTTGAGTACTATGGCTTTGTAATAGAGTTTGAAGTTTGGTATTGAAATTCCTCTAGTGTTGTTCTTCCTACTAAGGATTGTTTTTGGTATTCGGTGTTTTTTGTTGTTCCATACAATTCTTTGGACTGTTCCTTCTATTTCATTGAAGAAAGAAGTTGGGATATTGATGGGTATTGCACTGAATTTTTATATAGCCTTTGGAAATATTGCCATTTTCACAATGTTAATCTTCCCAATCCAGGAACATGGAAAGTTATGCCACTTCCTGAGGTTTGCTTTGATTTCCTTTTTCAGATTTTGAACTTTCCATTGTAGAGGTCCTTCACTTCTTTGGGAAAGTTGATGGTTTTTCTTTTTGAGGATATTGCAAATGGAGTAATTTTCCTAATTTCCCCTTCTCTCTTCTCATTGTTGGCATAGAGAAAAGCTACTAATTTTTGTGAATCAATTTTATACCCTGCTACTTTGCCAAAATTTTGGGTCAGATCAAGTTACTCGGGAGTGAAGTCTATGGGATTCTGTAGATATAGGATCATGGCATCTGCAAAGAGGGAGAGATTTACTTCTTTTCCCCTTTATGTTTACCTCTTGTCTTATTGCTCTAGCTAGGAACTCTAGGGAGCCGACATCCTTGTCTTGTTTCTGATTTTAGAGGGAATAGCTTTAACTTTTTGCCATTGAGTATATGGCTGTAGGCTTGTCATATATGGCCTTGATTATATTGAGGAATACTCATGGATTCCTAGTTTCTACAGAGCTTTCATCATAAAGGGTGCTGAATCTTGTCAAATGCTTTTTCTACATCTATGGAGATAATCATGTGGTACTTGTCCTCCATTCATAAAGGAAATGGAAAGACTTGGAAAAATTATATTAAGTGAAATAAGCCACACCCAAACAAAAGCAGGTTGTATGATTTCCCTCATTTGTAAGAACTAGAATATGAATATGATATCCTTAAGAGGGGATCTCAACAACCCAAGTGCTTATGCAAAGGGCTTTATATAATAAAGCATATTAACATAAACTCCAACTTATGGAAACATAAGGTTCTCATTAGACCCTGTATATAGTTCGTTATTTTTTCTCTATTTTTTTTCTTTCTTCATTTCTCTTTGTTTTTTGTACCTCATGTTTTGCATAATAGACAACGTGATATGTGGAAGGGAAAGGGGATCACAGAAACAGCAGGACAATGAGTGAACCACAGCAATTTGATACTCACTTGACACTGTGTTGGATATGAACATTATAACTTGAGGGGGGTTAAGGGAAGGTGTAAGTGGAAGATAAAGAGGGATGGGGTAACAATGATTAGCAAAAAAATGTCCTTATTGCCTTACCTATATAAATGTAATCCCCAACTTATCACCTTTTCAATAAGAAAAGAAAAAAAGAATGCTTTGTTTTATTGCACAGGGATTTTAAATGAGATAATATTTAAGACATTTGAGCTTCCAAACTACAAAAAGCATGTAGAATTGACTTATATTAATTGAGGAAGACTATGCTGCATCTGTCAAATAAGATTCAAGTTAATCTTTATTGAGATATGAGTAACATTTCATAGTTAATTAACTGAGCTTTATTCTCTATTTTCCAATATCTTTTGAAAAGCTGTGTGTTTCTCAAGGCACTCTAGATAAGAAAAAATCAATTCTGTGTGTGTGTGTGTGTGTGTGTGTGTGTGTGTGTGTGTGTGTGTGTTTGTGAGTGTGTGTGAGTGTGTTCAGATAGAGTGGAAGAGAAAATAGTGACATCGACAGAGAAACAGAGAAAGGAAAAGAAAAAGAGAGAGCCAGCATGAGAGAGGCAAGCTAAAGATGGATGAGATTAGATACTGTTATTCTACTCCAAAATTCATCAGAGTAGATTTAGGAACAGTGAGTCCTATGGAAGAACTAAGCTGAAGTCCTAGTTTGAAGAGAGTTTGGCAGGATTCTAGCATTCCATTTTAGTTAGGAAAAGTCAATGTTTGTTCTACTCAAGCCTACATCTGTATGGATGAGACCCACCTACTTCTAGAATTAGAAAAGGGTTTGTCCTATCTAGTTTTTCAAATGAAACTCTTACTGAGAAAGGCTCTGGGAGGGACCTGCTCAGAAAACATTTCTAATAAAAAACTGGGCAACCATTAGTTCAATCTAGTTGACAATTGGATTAACCATCATAATTTCTACTAGGAAATTTATCACATTTTGCAATTAGAACATCTAGGACTCCCTGAATGAAAACAACTTCTGTGTCTTTGAGTCTAGAAGTTAGAAACTTTTTATATGTTTGAGCTTGTGTATCTTGGTAGAAATGATTGTGTTTGATCTACATTAAACTTTAAGAATGTTGAATGAACTGATAAAATCATTAACATTGATAAAAATATTCTTGTTGAATTAATGATAATATTTTGGCAAAAATGTGGATTCTCTTTTAATGGGAAATTTTAATGATTTCTCCTAATTGGATATATATATTAGCCATGATTTAATTAATAGGTCATATTTTAAGAGCATATAATTTGGCTGACTTCCCTATGAAAGCTGGCTTCCTAAAATAATAAAGTTGTTCAAATATAATTAAGTGCAAAGTGTCCATATATGTACATTTATCCAAAAGAAATTATACTATGAATATGTGTGCATAGATATTTATATATATTTTCAAAATATAAATTTTACCTGTGTTGTTAAAGTACATCATTTTATTTGATTTATATACTTATGAATATATTTATAAATGCTGATAAATTACAAATTATCCAAAAGTATATATGTATATTATCATATAAATGTCAATTATATAAAACATATGTTCTATGTGGTGACTATACAGTATAACATAAAATATATTTTATTTCAGTTCAAATGTTTGTTTTAGTTTTAATAGTTATTTAGTTCAAAAGTGCACAGTCTAGATTGATAGGATTATTAGTTACTTTAAATATAAGTACTTACTTTACTTGTCTTTTTGAGTAATTTTCATAGTGAATTTTATCTTTTGTATTTTTTCTGCAGGCTACTGAAGGTGAAAGAGTTCACAATGAAAAGTGTTGCTTTCTTGAGTATCTGGAAAACAGATCCTTAGTTTCCTCAAAGGTAATTACAGAAATAAGGAAATTATGGGTAGTCATTGTCTCCTAGTCAAAATTATCATAACAATCTAGTATTTTCTGTGCTGTTCAACACAGGGGAAGCAGTACTATGAATGAAAAACCTCATGACGGAATTCTATCCTCCAACAACCTACAATGTTACCAGAAAGGCAGGAGATGCAATTCATTGTTCATTGGGTCATGCTCCCAAGAAGAAGTTAGCAACTTTTTTCTCATGTGTAGCTTACGGCTGTTGCTTTTGCTATAAACTTTTGTTGCTGTGTTGGGAAATTAATTCTCTCTTAAAATTTTCTTCTGTGAGTAACAAAACTGTCCATGGAGACATGATTTATAGGCAAATTTTCTTTAGGAGAATGTTACTTGAATCTGAAATATTCGTGAAAGAATAGCTCCTTGGGACAGCAAGCTTCTGACCTCTGGATCCTTATAAGCACCCTGGGCCTCAAATGCACTTACCCATTGCAGAGATGGGCCATTGCATGACTCTGTGAACCTTCCATTCTGTCTCACTGCTTTTTACAACTTTAGCTTCCTGCATCCTGGCAACAGTTATCTGGCCTGGTCCTTCTGCTTTGTTATCCCAAGCTGCACATACTCCTAATCTGTGTCCCCCAACAACAATTTTCTAACTTCATTTCCATGACAGACTCATGCCCTGTCTCAGCTGTCCTATACCAAATTCATCTCCATATAGAAGTGTGTGTGTGTGTGTGTGTGTGTGTGTGTGTGTGTGTGTGTGTGTGTGTGTGTGTGTGTGTGTGTGTGTAGTGTATTTTATATCCCTTGTTTTCTTTAATGTACCCAAACAATTAGAGGAAGAAAAGACTGAAATGCTTAGAAAGAATAAATTGTATTGTGACTACCTGGGAAAGAGGCTTTAAATCTTGACACATGTAGGAGAAAGAACACAGTTAACATAGAAACTTCCAGCCAGCCGCAAGTGGTTCATGCCTGTAATCCTAGCAACTCAGGAGGCTGAGATCTGAGGATCATGGTTCAAAGCCAGCCCAGGCAGGAAAGTCCCTGAGACTCTCATCTCCAACAAACCGCCAGAAAACTGGAAGTGGCACTGTGGCTCAAGTGATAGGGCGCTAGCCTTGAGCTGAAGAGGTGAGGGACAGTGCACTGGCCCAGAGTTCAAGCCCCACTACTGAAAAAAATAGTAACCTCCATGATACCGATTTCCAGAGAATAAAATTGAAATACTTTGCAAGAAAACACTTTTCATATTGCTTTAGAATTCTACATTAATTAAGTTATGTTTATACGGTTGTTGTATCTTTTTCCCCTCAAAAGGGCACCAGAAAAACCTGTTCATTTAGCCTGTCATGGTTATTAGATTGTAACAGCAAGAACCAAACTGGAACATTAGAAATAGTGACTTCACAGCAATTCTACACTCTGTCTTAGCCCAAAATTCCTTACAGATATCTCAAGGAAAGTTCACATCTTGGCTTATACCTTAGATTTAATTGACAAAGCATCTTCTTTATTGGCATTTTCCTAAAGGAAAAACACATTAAAAAAGTTGGATACTCTGAAACATTTTTGCAGGACAAATCTCTTTTGTGAAAAGCATATTGTTGGGTCAGCTGAGTAAGGACTTTTGGAAACTGAGTTAGAGAATTGGTCAAGGTTATTCTATTAGGATGTGGCAGAGTTGACAGTGGACTTGTTTGGTCATCTTTCAAATGAGTCATATACCTTGATAAAAATAAAACAGCAAGGGCTGAGTAGGTTGAAATTTAAAATATTGTCCAACCCAGATGCCAGATGCCCCTCAGTAGATGAATGGATCAAGAAAATGTGATATATATATATATATATGTATAAATATACATACATAGATAGATATAGAATGGAATTTGTGCTTCCAGCAGAATCATGATTCTGCCCTATTTGTAAGGAAATGGGAAGACTTGGAAAAATTATGTTAAGTAAAGTAAGCCAGACCCAAAGAAGCATAGGTCCCATAGATTCCCTTATTTGCAATAATTAGTATACATCTAGGATAATCTTAGCAGATGAGCAGAATAGCTCAATATCTATGTACATCTGACCATGTAAGATGATGCTAAGCAAAATGAACTCAAAGACATGTACATAGAAGTTTTTCTTTGTTGTTGTTTTTAATGTACTATGTGATTTTTTTGTTTCTTTTGTATGTTCTTCCCCCTGTGATATATGCCTTGTTGTCACTGAATTCGATTCTGGTACCTTGGTATTGTGCATACATTTAGTTGAATTAGGGGAGGGAAGGTGAAAAACAGAAAGGTTAGACAGAAGACAAAGGGGGAACCAATACAACAGAAATACTTATAAGAAAATATGTTGGAAATGATCTGTGCAACTTGTGGGGGTTGGGGAGGGAGGGAACGTAGGAGAAAAATGAGGGAACATGGAACAAGTTTGACAAGAAACATACTTACTACCTTGCTTATGTAACTGTAACCCCTCTGTATATCACCTTGGCAATAAAAATAATTTTCAAAAACTTGTCACTTAAATGTGGTTGACTTTATGCCTTGAATGTACTCCTAAAGAGTGTCTACAAGTCTGGATATGAAGAAAAGGCACTCAGTCATCTGAATGCCTTCAGAAGTGGATGGAAAAGACATTTAACCTGATGTCTTTGGGCATTTTGTATTTAAATGTGTAACTTCTCCAAAAGCAATTTTTTTGTTTGTCTTCAAATAATTTTAGTTATCTGAGGTGAAGAATTCATCATACAAGGAGAAAAGTTCAGATAAGATGATGTTAAGTGAAATGAACCTAAAAATAATGACACAGTGGTTTTTTTTCTTTCTTGCTATTGTTTCTAACATATTTATAATGTACCATGTGATTTTTTTTGTTGTTTTGTATGTCCCTCCCCCCCCCCCCGTTTTCACTGTATTTGATGTTGGTATAATTTGTGGAAGGAAAGGGAAAAAACAAATTGTTTAAATAGGGATAAAGGTGGACCCATTGCAACAATGAGATATACAAGATGCTATGTCGAAAAACCAACTTTACAATTTAGGCAGGGGCAGAGAGCGTAGTTGTGGAGATGAGAAGGAAGGGATGGTGGGGGAAAAACAAAGGAGGAGGCAACAATGCTTGATAAGAAATGTACTCATTACCTTGCTCATGTAACTGTAACCCCTCGGTACAGTATTTTCACAATAAAAAAACTTATTTTATAAAAAGGCAAAAATGAATTTTTCCTAATTTTTAGAATTACATTTTATCATACAGCAATATTTGTGATTGCTTTCCCCTTCTAATTTTATGACTTTATTCATATATTTTAATTGTACAAGAAAATGGGTAGATGATATTTCCATACACACCAAACTTTTGTGAATTATAGTTAAAGTAAACTAATAAAAAGAAAAGGAAAAATCCATACTCACAAAACAAAAACAATACCAAGTACGATATTCAGCATACTAGAATTATGAAAGCTATTTTAAAACGTTCTCAATCCTTATTAGTTATTGTGTTTGACTGACCTCTTTACCTCAGGTAAATGTGGAGTTGCTTTTATTTGTAAATGAAATTGAGGCCATGAAGGAGGCCCTAATGCAACACGTCTGAGTTTTTTCTGAAGAGAAGAGAGGTAGATGATACAGGAAGCAAGAAGGAACCATGGAATTATGTGGCACTGACCCAAAGATTCCAAGAAGTGTGGAGGGACCTGGGAGGCCTCGGAGGGTATGTGGTCTTGCTCACACTTTGAGTCTGGACTCTTCCCTTGCCTTCAGAACTATGAGAAGAACAATTTCATTCTAAGTCACCCATTTTGCAGTACTTGGGTTTAGAAATAACTAGGAAACCAGTATAATGAGGAAATTTGAAAATAAAAATGGAATGGTGAATTCCAGAAGGGATTTCCTCAAAGACTGAGCTCCAGAGAGGCAAGAGGACCACCAATCCTGGGTCTACATGGTAGGCCAGCGATTCCTCCTGTTCATGCTTTCAAGCAAGATGGAGTATAGGCCAGAATCAAAGGTCTGGTGTTAAAAGCCAAATATACTTAGGCCCAGAGAAGAAAGTACCCATTAAACAATTGGAATGGTTCTTGCTGTCTGAGACAATAGAAGTCTCTTCCCACCTTATCATGCTTCTAGGCATGATAAGCATTGAAACACCACAGATTTTTTTCAGTGTGTTGCATCATTTTCAATACTTCCCTAATTATATCCTATGAGTTTGACAAAATATTTCCTTAAAACCAATTAATTGCCAAGCCTTTTACTCTGAAAGTAAATTCTCTCCACTACTAATTGTTCATGCAAATTGCATGACAGTATGGTATTAATGGGTTTTACATATTTTGAGTTAAAATGCACATTAGTAGCACTCAAATATGAAACTACATACAAAAAGTACATAAGAACTCAAAAATCGACACCAATCAATTCTGTATTGACTCAAACAGTTTAAAATCTAGGTACACATTAACACTCATGCATTAAGCATAGAATACTGCATAAATTATTTATAGAACTAAGTATATGAAATCAGGTGTATGGAAGAATATGACACAAAATTTAAAGATCAAATTCAGATACAAGTAGTAAGTGGCTATTACCACCAAATCTAGAATTATTTAATCATAACTGGTTATGTAGAGAGACCCTTCTATTTTTAATAACCAAAAAATGAAGGAAAAACTCAAGTCAAAACAAGAACAAGTTGCGATGGATGATTGGGTTGGAAAGCAATACAAGAAAAGCAAGCTATTGAAATTTCCACTGCCCTTAGAAGTAAAAAGAGGAGTTACAGAATGAACTCAAGAGCATAACTTTTAGAGGCTATTATACCTGTAAAGCGAAAAGCAGTTATCTGCAATATTTTTTAAAGGTCAGAGATATATTCAGAAATAGGTCACAGGAATGAGAGTAGAAAGATGCCAAGCTGTTCTGCAGAAATGACTGGGTTTCCTTACTGCCCCATAGGCCAACCCCAGTGATTTATAGGAAGCCCAGGAAGGTGGCTGAGCAAAGGGTTAGGTTGGAGCCCTTTGAAGGTGCTGTCCCACTGGCACCTGTCTGTAAAGAAGAAGGTTTGACCAGTGGTAGGAAAATATTTCTGATCTCCAAAAGCCAAATCTATCTAACAAATTGGTTGATAAATACAAACGTTCTGGTGAAATAAAGCATTCACATCAAACCGAAGTGTTTCAACATAGAATTTTTTTCACTCTTTGTTATAAAGCTCTTTCATTAGAGCAATTAGTGAGTTTCAATCATGCTGAAGGTAGGAGAGACCAGGAAAACACCCCGGAAAAGATGGGTAGTGATGGAAAGCAAGTGGAACATGAGCGAGACACTAACTTATTTAATAGTTGCCATGTGGAAGACACACTCCCTGTGCTGTCTAAACTGTGGTTGCAACATTTAACCTTTGCCATTCCTCAGGAATAAAGCTCCACTTAGAAATGAAGGAGCTGCAACACAGTTACGTGAGATTGCCCATCCAGTACCACAGTTAGGAGACACTGTGGGTGGAGTGTCAATAGTTTTCCTCAAGGTCTCTGGCCATGCCTTGTCATTAAATAAAACAGACATTGTGCTATTTGCATAATTTAATGTGTTAGCTTTCCCACGATGCCACTCTTTTCATATACTATCTTTCACCTGAGCCTCACAGAACTTTTTTTTTCTAGATAACTCGGACATTTCACTTCAACAGACACAGGAGCTCCAGGTGCAATGTATCCCTATAGAATATTAAACAAATTGTGACACAGGAAAACTTATTAGCTGGCCTAATAGTAACATTGTTTCTTCCTTTATGCTGTACAGAGGACTTTTCCTTCTTTAAAACACAACAGTTCCTCTAATTGACAGCATGATGTGTGTGCATCCTATGAAACCACACTGTTTCCCATGCATTGTAAAGTAGCTTCGAAGTCAGATCTGCAAGTGGAACTGTGGACATGTTTTATTCAGCAGCAGCATGCTAGAATGTGTGGATACCTTCCTAGAAGGATGGTGCTTTTTACACAGCAAATTGGAATGGGGCTTATTTCAATATTAGGTTCATTATTAAATGCAGAGAGAGAAAGCACATTCATTAGCTTATTAGTTTATGTTTACTTATAAAGAAAGGCCAAATATAAGTCCTATGTATGCAGAGATACTCATTTGTGAAGATAATTACTACCACTATATTCTCCAGCTATCTTTAATGGGCAGAAGAGGCAGGCAAACCTGAGCTAAATGCTGAGCTCCACAGCAGCATCAAAATGATTGGCACTTTTATAACCTGAGTACCTCACAGAATTCCCTCACTGAAATGGATTAATAAATATTTACATAAAGTAAGGAGCATTTTGAAGATGGTCCAAAATCAAAATGATTTATGCAAAGTACATTAAGTCCTGAAGATAGATTCATAAATTGAATTCATCATTATTGATTTTAAAATAAAACCATGCTCTGAGATTTAAAATTAGTCCAGGAAGATAATGATAAATAGAGCAGGAGATCAGAATCAAACATAGTGACAACAAGGGATAGACTAAGGGGAAAAAGAAAAAAAGAGAAAAGGGAAATTGGGAGAAATTTGAGCAAGGGGCTAGCAATGTTCAAGAGGAAATGTACTCATTACTTATGTAACTATAACACCTCTATACATCACTTTTACAACAAAATAAATTTTTTTAAAACTAAATAGAGCAGGTCAATCATATTGGTGTATCAATGTTTTCTTCTGATTACAACTAGGAATGGCAATGCTGCCCAGATGTTATTGCTTTGTGAATTTTCTACTTGATGGGACCAGAAATCAATATTTAAGAAATAAGAATAATATTTTCATACTGATAGTTCAAGTTCAAACTTAAATATCCAGCATTTTAATTTTTTAGTTTGTAACTTTCTTCCATTGAAAACCCGGTGCATATATTTGTGTGGTCCTCTGTCTATCAATATATTTGTCTATCTCTCATCTGCCTATTATTTATATATATATATATATATATATGTCATTCTTGTATTTTCAGATAAGATATCAATATAATTAACTGCAATAAAATTTTGTACTTAAGATTTCTTTGAATTTGTTACTGCTCTGACAAGTATCTCACTGAATTGATGTATTTTACTTTCTATGTTTTAAAATCATTTGTTTTGATCAGGTCATCACTGCACAAAATAGGCTGGCTTACCTTACTATCATTGATTATTGAATAGAAATTTAATGCTTGGTCAGTAAAATCATGAAGTTTGAACTGAATATAGAATCATTTCAGAAAATTACTGAAAATAGTAATGTGTGTGTGTGTGTGTGTGTGTGTGTGTGTGTGTGTGTGTGTGTGTGTGTTCACAGGAAGTCCTGTGAACAGGAGGACAAGAGAATGAGGAGGTGGTTCCCTCTGCTCTGCAGAGCAAAGTGTATAGCATACCTGTGGGGAATGGACTGATTCTTGTAGAGGTGAGCCCATTGATAGAAACCTTCTTCTCAGGGAGAATCCTTGTGAAATTACCACCAGGATGATTGATATGCCTACTGATTGGGGTGAGGTTGAGGAGGAAAACAGTGGTTGGGAACTGCCACTGCAGAGACTAGAGAGCCAAAGCTTATGTGGGTCCCATCCCACACCACCTGGAGAGTTTGAATGTGCACTACATACTTTCGTCTCTCCACAGAGCAGACAAAGTTATTGTATACATAACAAAAAGAGACAAAATATATAAATGTTATCTTAAAGTTATCTATTAGGAAAAAGGAAAGAAGTGAGAAAAGGAGGGAAAGCGACTCTTAACTTCTCTGCAACATACACTCCCATCCTCCATTTTTCCATCTTCCATGAAAGGGACGGGGTAACCTGGTATTGAGATAAACCTCCCAGGAGTGGAGATGTGGAAATGGAGACAGGGTGGTGAAGCAGGACACTCAGCAATGACCTTGAATGTGCACAAGGCAGGCACACATACATCATGAGCACTGGGGATACACGAAGAGGGAGAAAGTAGTCAAAAAATTAACTCACCTTAAAAACACATGTTAGTGAGGGAGTGAGCATTGAAATGAGTTAGAGAAACATGTTAAAGGCAGTCAAGTAGCGGTGGTGGTCAGTCTCCCAAGGGAAAAATGTTTTCTTTGTCATTCTAATGATTGGAATTGCAGATGTGTGACAAAAATAAACAAGCAAAAGATTTCCGTGAGCTTGCTATCTTTTGAACTGTCTTAGTTTATACTTAGAACATCCCTGCTCTTAGTTCGGGGTGTCTCTGACAGCTTTCAAATGATCATGGGCATGACAGCGGGGGGCGGAGGGTGGTAAATGTGGGGAAAGAGACACAGAGTGGAATTTGGAAGTGGAAGCCCTGAGCAAGACCTTCCGGGAGTCGTGGGTGAACAGAGAGATGGCCGATCATCTGCAGGAGGAGGACAGGGCCTCACATGCCTTTTGCATACAGGTGATTTTACCATAGTGGGTGTGGCCATTGTGCTACAAGCACAGACCCGCCTTGGCTCACCAAGTCTCACCTCGTCACTTGCTGGATTCTTGTTCTTGGTCATCTTCAACTCATTAGAGTCTGTCACCAACCAGGACAAGGACTGCCAGGTGCTGATCTTGGCAGATACTTCTGGAGGCTTTCTGGATGCTTTTTTTTTTGACAAAAGTCTACCAGAATTACTTGCTAGTCACAGGAACCACCTTGGTGATACACAAGTGTTCACAACTGTCTCTAACTTTTATGCATTCTAGGTAATCCTTCCCCTCTCTCCATTCTGTCTGTTTTTAGAGGAGGGTGCTCAAGTGGAAGACCAAGGTGGCCTATGGCTATCTGCTTGGAGAACATTACAAACAGAAGGAAGAAATAGAGACTGACTCCCTTGAACGACAAACTTCAAGAAGGCCGGTGTGCTGGAGAATGAACAAGGCAGGCAGCCAAAGAGTGCTGAGAGATAATCAGGTGCAAACCTCAAAGCAGAGTCTCGCATTTCTTTCAGAGATGCCTACCATGTACCAAAAAGCAGCTCAGGACAAGTAGTGGATCATGCTATTGGACATTCATTCACTAGTAGATCGTGGCCTGAGGTAGAACCTGGGGCATCAAAGTTTTGAGACAAGAGTGGGTATAAACCTCCTTAAACCTCCTGATTTAGTCATCTATCCCTGAGAGTTCCACAGATGGAGCAGGTGGACCTGTGCTCCAGAATATTCCAAAATCAACCTTGAGAAGCTACACTCTTGAATTTCCTGTTCCATCTTGTCTCTCAAATTATAATCACTGTTTTTGTTTCATTCTCCTACAAAGATCTATTTCACTGTTCTTCTCATTTGTGGCCTCAAATAATACGTGCAGACTTTTCTTAAAGCACATGATTGGCAGAGTTATAAAGGGAAAGACAGTGCAAGCAAACTTTCTTTACTTGCATATTACAAAGTAATAAATGCGTATCACCCAGGAGAATACTGATAAGTTTATTTTGCGAACAACCTCAAATAAGTACATTTGTGATCACAGAAAGAACTATAAAGTTAAATGATCTTAACAAGGGTTTCTACTTTAGTGTCTCCAACATCTTTTAAAGGCTAACTTCACTAAAATATAATATGCTTATAAAATATACCATATAAAGTTATTAAGCAATCATTCATAGCTTCAGAACTTTTTCCAACAGACAGGATATAGCATCTGCTACATATTTCTGCATTAAAACGACATCCTCTAATATTTTTAGATATTGACTGGTTGTCTGGAAAATAATATAGACCATTTGGATAGAGATTGAAAATTCTGATAAAGAAAGAAGAGGGTGGCCTGCCTGGATAGTTAGTGAAGGAAATGTGTAAGGAATATTATATCAAAGGGTGCTAACGTTTCTTGCTATATAACATTAGCCACGCTCTCATTCATGTTAGGTATAGTCATCGTCACCTTATTATTGCTTTCTTCAGTAAGACAGAACTGAAACATCTCTCAACACTTTAAGCAGCAAATGAAAGCAAGTTTTGTTTACCTGAATCTGCACACTGTCTTCTTCCCTGTTGCAGATTAAGGCTACATGTTTTTCAACTGACTCTTGACTTCTGAACAATGCTTGTGAAGCCAAAAAGCCCCAGTTCCTGGACTGAAATGGTCACATGCTGCCATTCTTCATTTCCTTTCCTACTATAGTACTTACAGTAGTATATGATTCTATCTTATATTTGTGTTAGATTCATTAAATGTGAAAGTATGTAATTCATGACAAACAGATTTCAGTAAGAAAATCTTACTGTAGCAAATACACATGAGTAAGAAATAAAATCACCTTCAATGTAGAGCTCACCAGAGAGAAAATACATGCAAAATAAGTAAATCAAAAAATGAATAGCATTTGAATAATGATGGATGCTCAGAAGTCATGAACCAACAACATAAAGGGCTGTAATTGACTGAGTAGGAATGGGTATAGGAGGTGCATGGGTAATTTTAGTTAGTTAGTAGGGAAAACCATAACTGAAATGCTAGTTTTGAGGATTCTGAAAAACATTTGGGCCCTCCATTCTTCCCAGTTTTTCTTACTTTCTGCCATGATACATTAACAACCTTGTATTCATGCCATTTCTTCCTGGAATAAATCTAGGAGGATAGGGATGGGCCAGAATAACAGAGGTGTATCTGAAGGATATGTTAATACCCCTGGCAGTACTCAACAATTCATTAGCTATACTTCTAATCTATTGTGATAGCACCAAATTTTGTGAAATATACTAACTATGTGACTTTAGACCTAGTAAAAACTCATAACTTGTCAAGTCCTTGTTCTACCGTGAACTTTCTCCTAACCTGGAGATTGAAACATCTGCTCATGTGTGACATCTATTTTGCCCATGTTGAGAGACTGAGATTGTCCTTTGGAAGCATGGCATCTATGGTCCTTGGTAATGCAGCAGGAGGTATTTGCACCTTAGTTGATCATTCACTAGATGGTTCAGGAAATCCCTTTAATGTAACTGGACTCACAAAATGATTACATGATTAAATTCTTATCTGAAGAAGTTAAAACTGAGTTGTTGAACTGGTTTGGAATGCTAATTAATAATATCTCTCCAGAAGCAATTTTTTCTCTTATCAAAGCACAAATATAATGGTCTAAAGGGCAGAAAACATGTGTTCTGATATATGTAATTTTTGGAGAGGATTTTTATTCTTAATCTCTTAATATGTATATAAAATGTATATTTAATGACTCTAATTTGATTGATGATTTGAGGTATCTGAATTAATCAGTGTGAAAAAAATAATAGACTAACAACATTTTGAAAAAATGGAAGAAAACATTAGGTAATTTGATAAGAATTAGATTTGCAGTTTCTATTATTTATTCCCTTTTCCATTTATTTTATTCATTGATTCCATCTTTCAGAAACATTTGCTGATATTTGCTATGAGCCAAGGCTTACATGTATGCTCTCTTCATAATTAAATATTTTGATATTATAACCACTAATCTAAACACTGCAGGCTTTTACAGGTGGTACTTTAACTGGTAAACTTTTAACTGACTGTTTCGTCCAATTGTCATAAATTTCTCATGGCATATTTCTGGAGAAACCCCAACAAGTGGAATTTAAACAGTCTATAATTTCTTACAATATTAAAGCAGCTCAATTTAATATCTATCTTTGGAATGTTATTCTTTGGAACATAATTCTAAATGAGGCATGATTTAAAGAATGCTTTACAAGATATATATGAAAGATGTAAGAGATCAGATCCATTCCTTCTGTAATTTCGTAATGCTAGATGTTGCTTTGTTTATGTATGCAATGAAAATTTTAAAATGATAAGATGGAAAGTTAAACCACTGGGATGACTCATACAGAAAATTGCCTTGGAGGTTATTTTAAAATGTTCCACATAAACTAGACTCTTATTTAAAGTTTACTCGTGGCTTAAATGAATTGCACAGGCTTTGGCACATCACTTTTTATAAATGAATAGTCATTACTACTAAAACTAGCTGGCTCAGAATACATTACTTACTTTTCATATTTTCATGAGTCATGCCATTCAAAGACAAGTTTGGCATTTCTCTGCCTTCTTTATCCAGTGGATGGAAGAAACTGTTTTCCATACTCGATAGCAGGATGAATGGGCTTTTAAAAAAGACATTATATAAAAGCATAGCAATGAAGAGAAGGCAATATGAAAATGACCGCTGTCAACGTGCAGTGAGGAATCAGGGTTGGATCACAAGTGTTCTGACAGGCAGCATGTTTATATTTTGTGGTGAAGAATTGAGATGCAAGGTAACTTGCTAGCATGTTAATGAACAAGTCTACTAAGCAGCTAACTTGGAAGGAGGGAAGGAAGGAAACATTCATTCGTGGTACCAAGTCAAAAAGCCACACAGAATCAAGGGCTTGGATGTCAGCTCAAGAGAGACCTAAGAGTTCCCTGTGTGGATGACCTCTAGGCTCAGGGTCAGGAGCCAGTGGAGGCAAAGTTGAAGTTATTCCTGACCTGACTCACGGTGAAAAGACAAGCAGAGGGAGAAGATTTTTTTTTATTCCTTGTTTCTCTGTATTTATTTCCCTTTTCCCTTCCTTCCTTCTCTTTGCTCCTGACATTCAAGAAATCAGTTAACTACATAGAAAGTAAGGGTTTTAGAGACCATTTGACATCAAATATACAGACTTAAAAGAAAACAATTAGAAAAAAACGCATGTAGCACACAGCAAGTAACAAATGCAAACACTGGAAAGGAGGGAGATTACCAAATCTAAATTTTAAAATACTCAAATTTCAACAAAAGGTTGAAGTAAGCCGAGAAAAACATTACACAATAGCCCATTTAAATTAGAAAGAGAGAGAAACTGGCCCAAGAATGCACAGGCAGTTGACCTACTAGACAAAGATTTTATAGCTATAGACAAAAATAATTGAACCAGATAATGATCTGACAACATACAGAATATTTTAATAAAGACATAGGGGGAACAAAACAAAGATTGGGAAAAATATAAGAAGTGAAAGGAAAATTTAATTGAATAGTTTCAATGGCAGTTTTCAGCACATTGGTTAAACAAACTAAAATTTGGATGTTTAATTGAAATTACTCAGTCCAAAGAATTAAAAGAAAAAAGTGAATAAAGAAAGGACTGAGCCTGAGTCTTGTGGATGTGCTCTGTGTGTCAGATATGATGGAGAAAAAGAAAGAGAATAGAAGTAATGTTAGAAAATAATTGCACCAACGTGAAACTGCATGAGTCTACAGATCGGAAAGATTTCATCTGACTCTGAAAAATGAACCCCCAAAAGATTTTTCCTAAAGTGTCTTATAATACAAATTATTTAAGAATGAGCAATGAGAAACTTGTAACCTGATGATAAAATTTACATAAAAATACTCCGACAAAAGTATTTTCCTATCAGAAGTCAGAAGGCAGGAGGCAATGTAACACCATCTTTAATTTGTGAAAAGAAAAGGCTGTCAAATGAAAATTACATACCCAGTGAAAGTATTGAATAGAAAAGAGACATTAAGAGCTTACAGATAAAGCAAAAGGAGCTTATCACCAGTAGAACTTCCTTGAAAGAAATATCAATGTTAGTCCTTCAGGCTCAAATGAAAGAAAATTAGGCAATAAATAACTTGTCGCACTACGAAGACATCGACAACTGCAGTGCAGGACAACAATAATAGATGGAATATCCAGTATTAGTGTAAGGTTGGCTTTCATCCCATTTTCATTACACTTTATTAAGACAAATATTTACAAAAGAATGGTAAATAGACTAATGGTCACAGCAGATTCTATTTGCAATGTATTTAAAGATGTATCTGTGACAATAAAAACACAGGAATGAATATACATAAATAGATTTGATAGAAGATTTGATTTTACAATGTTATTGAAGCTCAGTTGGGGTATCAAGTTAGTCTGGAGTATTTTAAGTCTGAGGTATGAATTGTAATCATCACAGCCATCACTATGAAAATATTAAACATATACACAGAATGAATTGAAAAAGGAATTGTAAATATATCAAACTCAACCAAAATTATAGGTAGGAAGAATGGATTGAGATGTAAAGTCGTTATGTCAAAAAACAAACTTAACAACTTTGGTGGGGGGTGGGGGGAGGATTGTGTGGGGGCAAGGGGGAGATGGGAAGGGATGGGAAGAGGAAATAACCAGGAGGCAACAATGCTTGATAAGAAATGTACTCATAATCTTGCCCATGTAATTGTAACTCTCTGTACGGTATTTTCACACACACACACACACACACACACACACACACACACACACACACACACACACACACACACACACACACACACACACACACACACACACACAAGCAATGTATCTATTGGCCATCCTTCTTTCCTCTTCAGAGAAGTTTCTCTTTAAGTCTTTAGCCCACTTATTTATTGGGCAGTTGTTTATTTGAGGATTTATTGCTGGGGGATTTAATTTTTTGAGTTCCAGTTATATTTTAGATATGAGACCTTTGTCCGTTGTATGGCTAGTGAAGATCTTCTTCCAATCTGTGGGCTTTCTATTGATCTTGCTAGCTATGTCCTTTTCCATGCAGAAGCTCTGCAATTTCATGCAATCCCATTTGTCCAACCATTCTTTGATTTGTTGTGTTTCTGGGTCTCTATTAAGAAAATTTCGGCCTGTGCCAAGGAGACCTAGGGTTTCTCCTATTCCATTCTTTAATGTTTTCAGGCTGTCTGCTTTGAGTCCGAGGTCTTTGATTCATTTGGAGTTGATTCTGGTGCAGGGTGATATTTAAGGATCTAGATTTAGTTTTTTACATGTAGTTAACCAATTTTGCCAGCACCTTACTGAAGAGGCATCTTTCTTCCATTCTAGGCCTAAAGAAACATAGGTCCCATGGTTTCCCTTATTTGCAATGACTAGTATATGTCTGAGACAAGAAGAAAAGGTCAGATAAGTTTATGTTAGGTGAAATGAACCCCAAGATAAGTATTCAAATGTTTTTTTCTTTCTTGTGATTGTTTCTAACATATTTAGAAGATGATTTCTTTGTTGCTTTGTATGTCCCTCCCCCACGGTATTAGCCCTGCTTTCACTGTATTTAATGTTGGTATAATTTGTGGAGGGGAAGGAAAAAAACAAATCGTTTAAATAGGGATACAGTTGGACCCATTGCAACAATGAGATGTACAAGTTGTTATGTAGAAAAAAGAACTTTACATCTTTGGCCAGGGTGAGGTCGGGGGGGGGTAAAGGGGTGGGGGGAAGCTGGGAAGGGATGGGAAGGAGAAACAAAGGAGGAGGCAACAATGCTTGATAAGAAATGTACTCATTACCTTGCCCATGTAATTGTAACCCCTCTGAATGGTATTTTCACAATAAAAAAACCAGAAAATTCAAAAAAAGCAATGTAATTAAAAAATGTATTGTATAAAAGACACTTATTTTGCATCCAAAGTGAAAAATTATGAATGGAAGGTGATACTTTAGGCAAATAGTAAGTAAAACAGAATCTGATGGGCCTATTAAAATCCAACAAAATAAATCAGCACTTTTATGTGAGTCAGAGAGTATACTTATATATTGCATGAAGCACCAAGTCTTTAGGAAAATAAAATAATTACCAGCATAAATGCCACATAGCAGAAACTACCTTATACAAAGCACATACCAGACAGACTCCGGGGAGGATGAGACAAACCCTCTTTTAATAAAGGACAGAACACAAGGCCAATGAGAAAAAAGAAAACATCAGAACTACTACCAACCAACTGGACCTAAGAGTTTTTCTCTCTCTCTATTTTCTCTCTGTCTTTTTAAATTTTTCAGAAGAAGGATTTTCAGAAAAAAGGGTATTCTTCCAAGCAAAGCAAGCAAAATCAATGATATAATTATATCTTTTGAAGCAATCTCACTTTATAGCGCTGCTCTCTTATGTTATCTTGTATTTCAGAATGCTTTTTATTGTGACGTATCTATACAAGTAGAAAAAGAGTGAAACATACAAGTGAATTTGAAAATAGAGGCCCTGTTGGGTCTTCCTCCTTGGATTCAAGCAACAATGACTTAAAAATAGTTGGAAAAAATAACATATGTCGATAATGGAGCATATACAGACTTCTTTTCTTGTCATGATTTCTGAAACAGCATATTAAATGCACTATTTGCATTCAAGTAAGTTGAAGTAAGATCTTTGCCCTAGAAATGATTTTGGGTAGCGAGTTTTCATATGTACATATCATGCACTTTTATGGGAGGAATATGAACATCTGGAATTTTTTGCATTCAGGTTGGAATCATGGCACCAACTCCCTATGGGAGTCAAAGGGACGTGTACAAAAAGCACAAATTCACTGACACAAGTTCACTGTGAGAGTGACATAGTAGACAGGTGGTAAAAGGGAGGCAACACACACAGAATAATGATTTCTTCTTCAGTCCACTAACATTGATGAACAATTAATGTTCTTCTCTAAGTAATCTTCCTTGAAGTTCTAGTTTTCCTAAAGAATTGGGCCAATGCTATCCAACTTACCATCACTGGAACTATTTTTACATGTATTGCTATAGTTAAGAATTATTTATTGACAATAGAATCATCAATGATCTTTTAACTTCACTGCATATGAAAAAGAAACCAGGTGTTTTGCAATATCTTAGTGACCATAGACAACATATTGCATAAAATACATTTCCTTCTCTTTCTTAGTTTAGTTTCCTTAGAATTGGAGTTTGTATGCAGGACCTCACATTTACCAGGCAATCACTCTACCAGTTGAGTCCTAACTCCCATCTTTTATGCTTTACTTATATTATTACCCACATGTGGGATGCTGAAACTGGATCCCTATCTGTCACCTTGCACTAACCTCAACTCAGGGTAGGAACTGTAAACCTGAACTATTACAGAAAGGAGTAAGTATAACACTAAGACTCCTTGGCACAGGTAAGAACTTTCTGAGTGAAGATCCAGAAGCACAGTAAACCAAAGAAAGACTCCATAAGTGGGATTCTTGCATAGCAAGAAGTTTCTGCATAGCAAAGGATATAAAGAACAAGCTCAAAAGACTGCCAAAGGAATGGGAGGATTTTTGCCAGCTACATATCAGACAGTGGCCTAATATCCAGATTACACAATGAGCTGATAAAATTAAACCCTCAAAGAATGAACAACACAATTCATAAATGGGCAAATGAGCTAAAGACAGTCTTCCCAGAAGAAGGAAAAATAGCCAATAGACACAGGAGAAATGTTTTATATCTCTGGCTATAAAGGAAGTGAAAACTAAAACAACACTGAGATTCTACCTTACCCCAGTTAGAATGGCTGCTATCATTAACTTTTAGATAGGGTCTTATGTGGTACCCCAGTCCTCCTGTTTACACCTACCACATAGATGAGTGTAGATTCATACCGCTGCCTGCCTTGCTCAGCTGGTGTTTGAGACTGAATCTCATTAACTTTTTGTCAGGGTTGGCCTAGAACTGTAATCTTGGTTCACTTTCTCAGTAGCTGGCGTATAGGCAGGGGCCTCCATGCCCAGATAAGAAACACTTTCTTTACATAGGGTATTAGATACAAATGGAAACTCTTAAAAATGCATTACAAAGACATTTGACAAATGAACCAAATAAAAAGTAATTTCCATTCCTTATATAATATTAAGGAAAACAGTAATTAAACTAGCTGAGGTATTCATTTTTCTTGTGAATGCTATCTTGAACATTTTAATTCACAATAAGTTTATTTATCTCGAGGTAAAAGGATAATGCCATCAAAATATTTTTATTAAATAATAACAGAGTAAGCAATGCTGACAAAGAGGAAATGCCTTAGTTTTCTAGGTCCTTCTGTAGTTTGTGTATTATTCTTTCAATACAGCCAAAAAGTGGCTACAGAATGGCAGAAGTTGTGTTCTAAGGTTGAACTGAACAGGAAATACAGGGCTGAAGGCCTGTGAAAGTAGCCACAAATTTTCATCTACTGTCAGTTATTGTCCATCACTGATCAATAAAAAGAATGCATCAAGATCATGAGAATTCTCTGGAGAGAATACTGGTGGAGACTGTGAAAGTAAAGGAAGATACCTGAGCTGAAACAGAAGAGATACCATGCTAGATTAGAAATATGTCTTTCAGCTAAAGGGCTGAAAGAAGAAAAGATCCTATGATCTCTTATTCAAACTGACTAGTTTAATTATTATTAGGTGTTAATAGTTCTACAATTATGTTTAGATTCATTGGACCTTAATATTAATTATGATACTCCGATACTTGTACATCGCAATAAAATAAGTGAGAAACATCAGGTGTGCAATTGTATCTTCAGAACCGTATGGCAATGAATAATAATTAATGCTAGATTGTAACTGGACACTGACAGTGCTGTTCTATTATATTATTATTACTTTCTAATGGATTTTATGTTTGGTGCCAGCTGGGTAGAAATTATTGGGGATATTTTGTCTCAGATCATTGATCTTGGTCAAGAGGTTTTATAGCACCAGTGTCCGCTGATTTCACTGCCTCGCATCCTGGTGTGAGACAGGAGCTGAAAAGAGACCAACGTGAGAGCTGGGATGACTGCTACTAAAGACAGAAGACAAGTGGTTGATACCCATGGATTTTGGCCTATGGTAGGACTCTCAAATCACTGAGCATGAAAAAAACCTACATTTCCAAATAAAATTGCCTTTGGATAGAGTAGCGTCACATATCCACTCTAGCTTCCACTGATGCTAGAGGTGCATTATTTGGATAACCATAACGTGGTCTCTATACAGCTGGAAAAACATCAAGACGCTCCCCATTAACAAAGGCATTCCCTTTTCAGGAGAAGCTATACATAAATGAAGAAGGGATGTAGAGTGAATTTTCCCATGGGCTCACACTTCGGAGGTAGCCAGTTAGCTGGAGTGGTCCTCTGGGTGTACACCATTTCTTTTTCCTTGTGCATCTTTTTCTTTCCCCCCAAGTGTACCATCATTTTGTGAACACATCTGTTATTCTTGACTCTATTATGAGACATGAGAAGCAGGCTCTTCAATACCTTTGTTCCTTTATTCTTCTGTGTTTGCCAAGGAGGCTCATTGTGCAGAGCTCCTGCGGGGACTAACACAAACACAGCGTTCTCCACCCCCAGTGAACACACTTCACAGCATGGCTTATTAAGCAACCACAACAAAGCTCTTCACAAGAGGGTCGAGGCAGAGAATATGGTAGAACTGAGGATCAAAATATTATGAGTTTATTTCACAAACACTTTTTTATACCAAATTCTGCAATATGTCCAAAAAATTTTCACAATGACCACCAATATTGTACAATGATTATCCGGTGAGATTGGTGAGTGTTTTAATTATTTTTTAAATTTTATTTTCACCTTTGAGTAATTGTACAAAGGAGTATCCCTTCAACAAAGTAGGGTATGAGCAAAAGAGTGTTCATTGATGTTACCCCTTTCTTCATTCTCCTCATTCCTCTCAACCTCATTGTTTAATGCCTTTTGCCATTTAAACTGGAAGTTTTCTTCCAGTTTAACTAAAGATTAACTAATGATTAAGTGCATTAGAATATACCTATCTGATGTTCAATATGGTGTAGCGTACGAAAATGAAAAATAAAGAGCTACCTGAAATATTCAATGATAGAGACATGATTCAAAACATTAGGCTATACAAAATATAAGACAAAACCATTAGGATTATGACATAGGGTGGCAGTGGCTCATACCTGTAATCCTACCTACTCAAGAAGCTGAGATCTGAGGATCATGGTTCAAAGACGGCTCACGCAGAAACACTGTGAAACTCTTATCTTCAATTAACCAGCAAAAAACCAGGAGTAGAGGTATGACTTGAGTGGCAGAGTGCTTGCCTCGAGCAAACAAAGCCAAGTAAGAGTGTGAGACATTGAGTTTATGCTCCACTACTGGCACCAAAAATATATTATATAGATGAACAATTATTGAAATGAAAAATATCAATAATACTAAGTAGAAAATTACACTGAAAATATGTATCACTAAACTCATTGACATTTAAATGATATTTCTTTCAGGGTTCATCCAGAAATTTACTTTGATTTCACAGGGTGTAATTCTGTTTTCTAATAATCCTTCAGGGCACAGTATGTCTTGCACTATCTTGTCCCATGCATAGAAACACATATGAAATTATTTCTCAGAATGTGATTGTGTGTGTGTGTGTGTGTGTGTGTGTGTGTGTGTGTGTGTGTGTGTGTGTGTGTGTGTGTGTATGGTACTGGGATTGACCCTAGGGCCTTGTTCATTGGTTGTCTTCATTAAATATAATTTAAGAAATAGAGTATGAATTTAAAAAATTTCAATGTACACAAATGATAGATGTATAATTTCTTGCTGCTCAGTTACATGTCCACAGCGAAAAGCTGCATTTGGTGTTACTGTAAGTTTTCTGTGTTTAGTTTCTAGTAATATCAATGTTCTAATTTTGACTGGTTCTCTTTCTTCACAATTGACATGACAGTTCTGTGTTCTCCTAAGTTCAGATATATAATCATAGCTTTGCAAACTCCAGTTTACCTCCAGGTTCTCATTTAAATACAGGTTTTGATACTTTGCTTATTTTCTGGTTAATGGGAGATAGAGTCTTGTAGATTTCACTGCCCACTCTAGTTTTATTTATTTATTTATTGTACACTTTTATTGTAAAAATATTGTACAGAGGGGTTACAGTTACATGAGCAGGGTAATGAGTACATTTCCTATCAAGCATTGTTGCCCCTCCTTTGATTTTCCCCTACCATCCCTTCCCTCCCACCTTCACAACTTCTCCCCCCCCCAACCAAAGTTGTAAATTTCGTTTACAACTATTGTCTTGTACATCTCATTGTTGCAATGGGTCAACCTGTATCCCTATTTAAGCATTTTTTTCCCTTCCCCTCCCCAAATTCAAGAAGTGTATATATAAGATGTAGCAGGGCACAGGAATCAAATACAGTGAAAACAGGAGCTATACTATGAGGGAAGAACATACAAAGAAACAAAAAACTCACATAGTACACTAGCCATACAACAGACAAGGGTCTCCTATCTAAAATATACTTAGAACTCAAAAAATTAAATCCCCAACAACAAATCCTCAAAGAAACAACTGCCCAATAAATAAGTGGGCTTTATAAAGACAAAGAGAAACTTCTCTGAAGAGGAAATAATAATGGCCAATAGACACAACCTCCCTAGCCATAAAAGAAATGCAAACATTGAGATTCCACCTCACCTGAGTTAGAATGACTATAATCAAGAAGTCTAATAACAACAGATGCTGGAGGGGATGTGGCCAGAAGGGAACCCTTCTGCATTTTTGGTGGGAGTGTAAACTTGTTCAACCACTTTGGAAAGCAGTATGGAGGTTCCTCAAAAGACTCCACATAGACGTGTATTTAAATGTTTTTTTCTTTCATGAATTTGTTTCTAATGCATTTATAAGATTATTTCTTTGTTGCTTTGTATGTCTCCCCCCACAGTATAACCCCTGCTTTCACTATATTTGATGTCGGTATAATTTGTGGAGGAGATGGGGAAAAACAAGTCGTTTAAGGATACAGGTGGACCTGTAGCAACAATGAGAAGTACAAGTTGTCATGTCGAAAATGAACTTTACAACTTTGGTGGGGGGGGGGAGGGAGAGGCTGGGAAGGGATGTGAAGGGTAAGCAAAGGAGGAGGCTGCAATGCTTGATAAGAAATGTACTCATTATCTTGTCCATGTAATTGTAACCCCTCTGTACAATAAGTTCACACAAAAAAAGACTCCACATAGAGCTCCCCTATGACCCAGCAATCCTACTTTTGGGCATTCACCTGAATGATCACAAAAAGGCCCTACTAAGGCTACCAGCACAACTATATTTGTCTCAGCATTATTTACCATAGCTAATATATGGAACCAACCCAGATGCCCTTCAGTAGATGAATGGATCAAGAAAATGTCACACACACACACACACACACACACGCACACACACACACACACACACACACAATGGAATTCTATGCCTCCATCAGAAAGAATGACATTGCCCCATTTGTTAGGAAATGGCAAGACTTAGAAAAAATTATATTAAGTGAAGTAAGCCAGGCCAGAAGAAACATAGGTCCCAAGGTTTCCTTTATTTGCAATAACCAATATATGTCTAGGACAATCACAAAAGGTCAAAAGCTATGTACATATCACCATATAAGATGATGTTAAGCAAAATGAACCCGAGATAGGGACACAAATATTGGTTTTTTTTCTTGCATGCTGTTGTATGCATTCTGGTTTTAAACTGTGATTCCCTGTGTCTCAGCCTCCTGAACAGCTAGGATTACAGGTGTGAGGCACCCACACCCAACTTAAAAGTGCTTTTGTATAAACAGAATGGCTTCTAATGTAATGAAGCTATTGATGATAATCTCCTAGAAATTAATATCATTCAATGCCTTGCCTTCATTCAATCCCTTTTTTTCTTTTCATTGAGTCTGCCTTGAAATCATAACCTTTTCTCCAGCAGTTCATTCTCTCCCTATAAGTCTTTTCCCAGTTATTAAAACTATTTCCTTGCTGTTCTTGACTTGCATCCCCTAGGAGTTTCTTCTGTTTAAAATAACATCTCCCTTGATGATACTTGATCTTCAGTGTTCACTAGACAGCAGCTTACTTTCTGAAGCTCATCAAACTTGCAGGCCTGGTTTTGCTAACCTACGAAGAGTCAGAAGGCTCAATAGTGTGCATTTATATACCACCTTCACTTACCTGCCTTCACATCTAGCTTGTTTACCTACGTTTAAGAGGGAAATCACAATAACTGGAGGTAGCAAGTTTTTTTTTTTGTCTGGTCGCGGGGCCTGAACTTTGGGCCTGGGCACTGTCCCTCAGCTCTTCAGCTCAAGGCTAGCGCTCTACCACCTGAGCCACAGCACCACTTCTGGCTTTTTTCTTTTTGCTTATGTGGTGCTGAAGAATCGAACTCAGGGCCTCATGCATGCAAGGCTCTACCACTGAGCCATCTTCCCAGCCCTGGTAGCAAGTTTTTATACCAAATAGGAATATTCACCTGGGTGAACGTATTTCCTTTGCTGATAACACTTCAGACAGGCTCAGTGATAAGAACAAGAGATTTATTTTGTCTCACAAGCCTGATGTTGGAAGCCTTCATCTGATGACTTACCTTCTTAGATTCTCAGGGTGCCTTAGGGCATCCCATGGGAGAGCAAGTAGATGTTTGTGTGCATCCTCTGATCTCCTCCCTGCCGCTTCTTAAAACGTCCACGGAATTTGACAAGATCTATTTTATTTTTTATTTTTATTTTTTTGGGTTGTGGGACTTGAACTCTGGACCTGGGAGCTATCCTTCAGCTCTTCAGCTCAAGGCTAGCGTTCTACCACTTGAGCCACAGCAGCACTTCTGGTTTTCTGGTGGTTTTTATTGAAGAGTCTCATGGACTGTCTGCCTGAACTGGCTTTGAACCATGATCCTCAGAGCTCAGCCTCCTGAGTAGCTAGGATTACAGGCGTGAGTCACTGGAGCCTGGCTTGATCATGAGATCTTCATCCTGAGTTCTTGGTTCAATTCTTATAGTTTCTCAAAGGCCATCTGTAAATACCATAGTTGGGTTCTCTTATTACTTCACAAGGGAAATTAAAGATTCAACATTTGGATCCTTAGAGGCAGATATCAGAACCATTAGGCACAACATTAAACCTAAAATATGACCATTGGTGAATATTTTCAGATCACATAGAAAGCACTGTAATGTATGGGGACTTTCATCTGGCGAATGCTTACTGTGTTGGAAATGACAAACACAACACCTTGGTTAAGCACCTGGTATATACAGCATCACGCAGGAAGATTCAGTATATTGAACCATTTCTACAAAACCTCAACTATGGCTGAGCTAACTAAACTTCCTATGCCACAATTTTCTAAGTGATAAATAGGAGAAAAGAACATGTGTATATTTTACCATAAATTGTTAATAAAGTCACACGTGCAAAACAAATTAAAATTAATCTTTTATAAAAGCTTACATATTATATGTTATCATACATAAAATCATTTATACTTGTCATGTTTCTTTCCTATAATTTTTATAGTAATATACTTAATACTTTCTTACTGATAAATTTCTTTGTGCATCATTGAGAAAAATTTTGCTCTCCTATTACATGGCAAGAATCATTGCTTTTTCAAAAGACAAGTATCAAATTTTTTTCTCATTCGATAAATTTCAAAAAGACATGATAGATTTATTTCTGAAAGATCACACTTTAGAGTTGTGACACTTAAGTTAAAAAAGAGTACATTTTAAAGTGTATTAACTTTTAAGGTTAAGCTAGTTCCAGCTTTAAAAAAAGTTTTAAACAATTTGAATCACATGAATTTCTTTGTACAATAACCAGAAATCAAGGGAAAATTGATAGGTAATACCATTAACTCATGTCAAGGTGGTTCAAATGAGCCCGATTTTAGTAAGAAAATAGAAAGTGCGATTCATGTTCTTTTGATGGCCGTGTCTTTATGACTGTCACTGAGGCCATTGAAGCTATGAGTGATGAAAAGAGAAAGTAAGTGCGTGCATTTCTTAAAAATAATGGGAAGAGCTGTGGCTTTACAAAGAACTTTGTATTAGGAATAGTTTAGGCAAAGTTCATTTTGATGGGAATGGACAATAAGCCAATATTCCATTGAGAACTGACCAGGGTAAATGATAATACAGGAAAGTAGCAATTTTAAATCTATTGAAGCTCAACCATGCAATGCGATTTCAAATCTAGAGAGAGAGAGAGAAAGGGCACAAATGGAAGGGTAGAAAATTCTACAAATAGGAAGGGAGATGAGTGGTGATCACACACCTTGACAATAGCTGATACTCTTATATGAATATTCAGCCCTAGGATTGGAGTCAATGGGGCCCAGAGGGTTGCCAGACGATCTCAGTGGAAGTCCAGCTGTGGCTCATAGCCTCACCTCAGAGTAGCAGAACACATTCTCCTTGCTTTTTACTGGTCACTTTCATTATTAAAATGTGCATGCATACCTCTGCCACCGTGCTATCAATCATTTACATTTTCAATTTTCCCATCATTCCTTTAAACGTGTTTTACAAATAATTAGGCCCCAATCACATGGATTGATTTAAATTTCTCATTCTGATTCTGTTAGTTTATTTTTCCCTTTTGGAGCATGTGGCACATTAGACATATCCATATTTAATACTTATATTCTAAGAGAAAATTAAAAGAGGAAAAAATAATATTATGCTCCTCTTAATATTTTTCAAACATAGTAAATCTATCACCAGCACACTTATCTTATGCATTTTTTTACATTTAGGAAATCAGTTTTACTTTATATTTTGTTGAATTGTTTTCTGAGTAGAAACAATAATAACAGGCATATATCAGACATACAGAAGGGCAGAATGAAATTTTGGATGTACCGTATCTCACTGAACAGAATCGTGAAGGGCACAGAATCATTGCTACAATTTTAGACCAGGCTCTTAGCCTGAGTGATTCTGGTTCCATTTTGAACATTGGAACAAGTAGCCTATTGGATCTGTCATCAATTTATATTCAACTAATGTATTACCAGACAAACAAGCAGCAGTACAGATTACCTGTAAAAGAAAAATTATACTTCCATCTAGACATGTTCTGATGTCTTTAATTTTTCCCCTAGATATGGCAGACAAATATTACCGGGAGAGAAGGTGGCCTATTCGTGAAAGGATGCATCCTCACCACTTCAAGATACTCTCAGAACTGAAGATGGTATTATTAAAGTCATGTTTTTTCTTTCTTCTTTTTTTGGGAGGTGGAGGGTGGGTATGGAGGTTTAATGACAAAATCAAGGTCTTTTGTTTGCTAGGTATCAGTCTGGCCCCTGGTGTACTTTTGCTTTTAACATGTTTTTCAAATAGCATCTCCTAATATGGAGAGCCTCCTTTCTCCAACCTCTCGCACATGGAGGTTACAGACGATCACTCCCACCATACCCAGCCTGTGATGTTTATTATTTTGCATACTGTTGATGTTTTATTTTTGATTGGTGAATAAGCAAATTATTAAGATGCATGAGGTGTACAGCCTCCAATATTCGGAGCTGATATTAATAGCTGTTTCATCCTTACCGAAATACTGCAACCAATGACATCATCAACTCAAATAATATTTTGCCAGGCAGATGAGTAGCGTTTGATAGAGTTGCCGATATACAGAAGAAGTAGAGAGAGGAGCATCTTTCCTTCTGTATTTTGGAGAGACATATAAATGATTTTATGTGTACTATTGATAATGTAGTCAAAGCACTTATTGAGCTCTTTTTGTATAAAAAATACAGTCAATATATATTAAGTTGTTTCTTTTGGATGGCATTCAAATTTCAGTCTTTGGGAAAGAAGATATTGAGGATATATAATGAGACCGCTTGTAAGGTAGAGCAGCTGACAGATGAGATTGGCTCTTCTTTATCACTGGGATCCAAGGGCAAGTTTTTGTCAGTCTGCATAGCATTCCAGACACATTGGTGTAGATATATAATTGCTTGGCTAGCATTGAGAGTCCCCTAAACTCTTAATAGAATGATGTTCAAAATTCATCTTATGCAGGATGCTTTCCTGACTCTTGGCAGTGAGACTCATCTTTGCTTCTTCAAATGTTGCTGTGGTGAAATGAATTTTCTTTTGAAATTTACATAAAAGCTTCATAAAAGAAAAAAAACAGCAAGGGAATCAATACGCATAAGGAAAATAGTTTCTAGTGAATTAATTTTTCCTGTTAAACTATATCACAGCTCATTTCTAGTAATACATTGCATTTGGTTTACTTTTTCAATTCTTATAAGCATTGCAAGGGCAAGGATTATTTTGAAAATAGCATCAAGTTGCTCATGTTGTCAAATTGTTATTTGTATCAAGTGGAAGAGAGAATGAAAATTTAATTTGATTTTTATCTTTCCTCCCCTCTGTCCTTCCCTCCCTCCCTCCTTCCCTCCCTCCCTCCTTCCCTCTCGTCCTTCCTTCCTTCCTTCCTTCCTTCGTTCCTTCGTTCCTTCCTTCCTTCCTTCCTTCCCTCTTTCCTTCCTTCCTTCCCTCTTTTGTTTTGGTTTTCCACTAATGGGGATTAAATTTAGAGCCTTGTCCTTTCTAAGTGGGCAGTCTAAAGCTTGATTTACACACTCAACTTTCTTTGATATAGTAAATTTTGGATATGGTTTCATGTTTTGGCACAGAACTACCCTAAAACTTCGATCCTCTTTCTAACTTCCTCCTTGGGATTATAGACATATGCCATTGTATCCAATCATCTTAAGAAACACACAAAATGTAGATAATAGAGCTATAGTCTTCCAAGGAAAGAAATAAAAACAATCTATTGATTTATAGCAGCTTCCACACTCACCCAGAGTTTGTCCCTCACATAGCGTATGGTAACAAAAAGGGGGACATGATTAAAACCAATGTAGGAAGGGCTCTCAGGAAAATACAATCAATGCATCATTTTTGTCCCCATAGAGGTTAGAATCTACTTGGACATCGTGACTATTCTGTCATGATGGTGGTGGCGGTGGTGGTGGTGATGGTGATTGTGATGGTGGTGATGATGATGGTTATGGTAAAGGTAGTGGTGGTGGTGATTTTGATGGTGATGGTGGTGATAATGATGGTAGTGATGGTGGTGATGATGGTGATGGTAGCGATAATATGGTGATGGTGGTGGTGGTGGTGTTTGAACTCAGGGTGTCATTGTTGCTTAAATTGCTCGCTCAGCTGGCACTCTGCCACTTGAACCACATCCTTACCCTGTTTTTTTTGTTAGTTTTTTTTTTAGAAATTTATTCTCACAGATTTTCCTGTCCAACATGATCTCAAACCAAGATATTCTGGAAATAAGCCACCTAAGAAGCTAGAATTATAGGCATGAGGCACTGATTCCTTGCTGGAAATCATGATTTCTAAACAGCAAAAATATGGAAAAGAGATACCATTTCAGAACATAAAATCATATATATCATACATATGATATATGATACATATGATACACACATATATACATATATATGTTTGTTATTTTAAGAAAGTCATAATGGTATCAAAGATGAAGTCACATTAGAGTTGACATTTTGAGATAGGCTGGGGAGAAGACCATTGGAATAATTGGCAGATACGGAGAAGGTCTTTCAGAAAGAAAGAATAAAAATAAGTGTTACTAAATAAATATAATTATCTGCAATTATAGTTATGTGGAAAGATTTCTAATTTTCTTTAGTTAAACATACACTTAATTCTCAATGTATATCGATCGAGGATTTGACAGAGAAAATGTCTGTATTCTTCCATTAATATTAGAAATAATAGTATTTACAAGCGAATTGTGGCAGTCAGCTACACATGTTCCAAGTCCTCATATTTCTTTAAGGCAGCAAATGTAGCACCACTTAAGTGGAGAATGAGCGGCTGCCTTTCTTGGTAAAAGCAACTAAATCACCATGGGGATGATCAATCAATGTGAAAACCCCTTTTAGAGAGTTGCTGTTGATCATTTTGTTCTACCCTTTTTACCCATTTGCATCTGCCTGATGTTTCTTGAACCAAGACACACATAAGTTTACTACCTAGGGTATTAATAAAGAGTTTACTGAAGTTAAAGTATTCTCAGATTCAGTTTAAAAATCAGATGGTGTAAACAAGCACCATTTCCAAAGTTTCAAGAAAAGGAAAGATTATAAAGCATATAATACTCATTGTCTCGAATGCCTTGATTTTTATTGTCAGGGTCCTGCTTCTTATAGCAACCCTCTTACTTCTTTACTGACAAGGGTACTATTACTGGACACTGTGGATATGATATAATGATGCATACTCCCTAAAAAATTGTATTCTTAAGACAAGAAATGCCCTGTTTTCCCCTTAGAGGAGTTTTTCTTTGGTAGCCTTTTTAAATTCTTCTTTCAAGATTATACATTTCTAAGCAAACTTCTACTTCAGAGACCCCACACTTATCTAAGGGTTAAAAAGCTCATGAATTGGCCCCCCAAGATTCCAGCTAGCTCTCAGATCACAGCAGGTGTTGTCTCCAAACAGGAGTGACCTTCACTGTGTGAAGGCTATCCACTGGTCATGAGGGAAGCCTCACCATCTCCCCCAGGACTCTGTGTTCTTTCAATTCTTAGGACCTTTTACATATCCCTCCCATACTCACAGTCTGTCTGAAAATTCCAGTCTATCCTTGCTTGCTAAATATGGGGAAAAAAACTATTCTGTTGCATTCTCCAGATTTAGGTGTCTTTTCTGACTGAACTAGGTCCAGCTGTGACTAGGCCTTCCCTAGACACATTTGCATGGGTAAGAGACTTCCATTCTAAAAGTCATCTGTTGTTTTGATTGCCTCTCCAAAGCAATGTGGATGATACTTCCATTTTTTTTTTTGGTCTCATAAAATCCTTCTCATTAGTATTCTCCCTATTCAAGTTTCTGCATTCGTTTACAAGCAATGAAAATTTGCTGTGAGGACATCTTGTCACCCTTAGGACAAAAATGGCTGTAGATTTTTAGGCAGCAACAGATCAATCATGATTTTCACTTCCCAGCCTGGAAACGATTTGGCAGTGATGTTATGTGAGAATATGCGTTGGCTTTTGTTGGTTATTATGACACATTACCAGGTGTAACTGATGCTATTTTTCTTCAGAATGATTTTTTTGTTCATTTTTAACCATTCTTTTGAGTTAAAAATTTAGGAAAACAACTTACACAAATTAATTTTTGGCAGATTTTTTTTTAAAAAGTGAAGAAGAGGATAGAATGGTCTAAAGTCAAAAAGGAAGACAAAGTAAAAGTGAATGCACAATGAGTTGGTTGTATTGCTTTAGGTGCTATTGTCATCACTGATTCGAATCTAGAGTCTATGCAAATAGGCCCAATTTTTGCAATGAGAAATTGAGCCATTAGATGTGTAGAAAGCTGTGAAGTTTCTTCATATCAAAATGATACTTTGTGAGATCACAAGGTAAAATTTCTTTCACTTCTGTGAAAATTTAAAAAGTAGTGAATATTACCCAGCATACAAAAATAAAAAGCAAAACAAAAAAGCAGTGTAGTCATGTATGTTTGGGTTTTTTTTTGTTTGTGGGTGGTACTGGGGTTTGAACTTGGGGCCTACTTACAAGGCAGCTGCTGTACCACTTGTGCTATATGCTATCTCCTCCCTAGCTCGATAACTATATGCACTTTCTGAGACAAGTTTTGAAACATTGTACATATTTCAGGTGACACGTCAAGTTTTGAAACATTGTACATATTTCAGGTGACACGTGCTAGCTTACATTTGCAATTTCATCTTCTTAGGAGGTGAAGATTTGGAGGATCAGATTTTGAGGCAAGGCTTGGCAAAATTTCAACCAATAGAAGCCTGGATGTGATGGTGTGTCCCCAGAATCCTAGCTATACAGGAAACATAAACAGGAAGACCACCATGAAGGTTGGCCTAGGCACAGACACGATATTCTATTCTAATGGAGACATTAACCTTATGTTAAGGTATATTTTAAATTCAAATTTTAACAAATTACCAGAAGTAATTTCAGTAAATAGGAAATAAATAGGAAGTAGGTTAATTAGTTACTGAGCTAGAAAAAAGTGAAAACTTCATACTGTGTTTAATGACATAGTCATTCTGATAGATTCACCAATGGATTTAGATCATGTATTGATTTGGGCTTTGTTTTTTTTAATAAGTTTTTTTATTGTGGAAATACTGTACAGAGGGGTTACAATCACATGAGCAAGGTAATGAGTACATTTCTTATCAAGCGTTGGTGCCTCCTCCTTTGTTTTTCCCTTACCATCCCTTCCCTCCCATCTCCACAAAGACATATTTCCCTCCCCACCTGTTTTCACAGTATTTGATGTTGGTATAATTTGGGGAGCAGAGGGAAAAAACGAATTGTTTAAATAGGGATACAGGTAGACCCATTGCAATGATGAGATATACAAGACGCTTTGGGCTCTGGTTTTTGAATCTGCACATATTACAATTCTAGGAATATTCCTTATTTCTCCTTATCTCTCAGTTCTCACAGCATAGAATGTTTTGTAGCACATATCCTTTCTGGAAGAATTGAATAAATGTAGGGTAGGTACATCCCAAGAAGATAATTTTATTTCATCATAATTTCTGAACCCTATCATCAATATTATATTAGAACATTTGCATTTGATCATCATAATGCTGCTTATAATTTCTTGAATTGCTGTACCACATTCTATTGCATTTTAAATTATTTCCATAAAAGAAATGTGCCTATTCCAAATAACATTTCCCATTGATGGTATTTTATATTAAGATAAATGTATAGCTGTCATTTACCCTAATGATATAATAAATAATCTTTTAAATTAGTTTTTATCCAACTGGAAATTATCCAAGAAGACATTCAGAAAACCAAATTAATATCACTGGATTAAAGAGCATACTTGGAATCTATTGGCTTATATAGAAAACATAATACTACTTTAGAGGGCCTGAATAAATACTAAAATATTTGATACTAATCTGCTCTTGGCAACTACCGTTTCAGTTAGCAAAAAAGAGTTTCCCATTTTAGCATATGATATCTGGGGAAACTTAGCTATTGTCCTTGAAATTTAATAAAAATTCTATAATGCATGCAAGAAAAAATGTACAAGATCTGTATTGATAAATCCAAATAACAAAGGAGTACTAGATTTCTGAAGAATTTTCTCACCATCTATGAATTATTCCATCAGTTGCTATTATTATTATTTTCTACATTCTGTTAGTGATGGATTGTACTAACTTTAGTCATTCTCAAAACATGGATACTAAATGTTCTCACTACACAAGTTGCAATGTGCCAGGTGATGTTTGCTAATTAAGAAAGTTTGTCATTTGACAATACATGTGTATAAATACACAAGCACATACATATGTGCATAGGTATACATATGTAGATGTATATGTCTATATTTATATGTATATATACATATAAATCATGTTTTATAAACATTAAAATATTCCTGATATTTCAGATAATGTGCAATATTATTTGCTAATTTAATAATGTACAAGTATTTCAAAAATAGCAAGACCTATTGCAGATTGTTAGTTATTTAAAAATACCTACCTGCTCTTCAATTGTGTCAAATAAATTAATTAACCATCACAGTTCAAGAAGAAAATAAATTCCTGTTGCTTAAGTCATTCAATCTATATTTTATTGTTTTACATACTTCTAATAAACACATGAAAATGATGTGAAGGGGGCTGGGAAGGTGGCTCAGTGGTAGAGTGCTTGCCTTGCATGCCTGAGGCCCTGGGTTTGATTCCTCAGCACCACATAAGCAAAAAGCAAAAAGCCGGAAGTGGCGCTGTGGCTAAAGTGGTAGAGCGCTAGCCTTGAGTTGAAGAGCTGAGGGACAGTGCCCAGGCCCAGAGTTCAGGCCCCATGACCGGACACCCCTGCCCTCCCCCATAAAGAAAATGATGTGTAAGGAAACCTCTCTGTGTTAATTTCTGCGCCATTCATGATGTGTGCGATGGGCAGTGTGAGGGGACCTAAAAATGGATGTCACTCAACTGGCCAGTCATCACAGATTCAGGTCAGATCCTTGGCTTTGAAGTTCTAAAAAGAATGGTTAGCCAGCTAATTCAATGAAAGATTAACTTTAAAAACCAAAACCACATTCAGTTGAAATAAAATAGATGGTAAAATTTTGGCTAAGGCATTTATTAGACAGTCAATGTCTCAACTGAAAAAAATAAGTAATTGTCACTTACCAGTGCAATTATTTTAATTTATCTATAGAAGAGAAACACACTGATTAGAATTGAGTATGCAATGCCATTTTAGAGAGACCAGTCTTCTCTGATCTAACGAAATTCTTTCTTTTAAAATGTTATTTATTTATTATTTTACTTTATTTTTTGGGGGGTGGGGGTTCCAGTCATGGGGCCTGAACTCTGGGCCTGGGCGCTTTCCCTCAGCTCTTCAGCTCAAGGCTAGCGCTCTACCACTTGAACCACAGCACCACTTCCGGCTTTTATGTTTCCCTGCTTATGTGGTGCTGAGGAATCGAACCCAGGGCCTCATGCATGCAAGGCAAACACTCTACCACTGAGCAACCTTCCCAGTCCAGTGAGATGTACAAGACTCTATGTCGAAAATCGAACTTTACGACTTTGGCCAGGGGGTGGGGGTGGGTGGGGGTGGAGGGAGAGGAGGTGTAGTCGTGGAGGGCAGGGATGTTAGGGGAAAAACGAAGGAAAAACAAAACAACAACAAAAATATTTTTATTGTAAAAATAATATACAGAGGGGTTACAGTTACATGAGTAAGGTAATGAGTGCATTTCTTACTGAGCATTGTTGCCTCCTCCTTTTTTCCCCTACATCCCTTCCCTCCTACTTCCCCAAATCCTCCCTCCCCCCCACAGAAGTTGTAAAGTTGTTATTTACATAGTGTCTTGTATATCTCATTGTTACAATGGGTCAACCTGTATCCTTGTTTCAGCATTTTGTTATTTCCCTTCCCCTTCCCAAATTAGTAAAATGTATATACAAGATACAGGGCACCGATGCCAAATACAGTGAAAACAGGGATTATACCATGGGGGAGGAACATACAAGAGAAACAAAAAAAAAACATATAGTACATTTTAGATACGTTAAAAACAATAGCAAGAAATTTATTAGGATTGTGTTAAGCAATTGAGGTTCCTATGCCTTGCTTATCTTATTGGAACCTGTCTTGGGTAAACATCCGTTATGTCAAAAAATTCATATGAGTTGATTAAAACATTTAGAGTTATTTATTTTATCTCACCAAATTCATGGATACTAATACCAAATATTTAAAAATTATGACTCACAAATATGAGAACTGCATTTTTAAACAAGATAAACATGTTAAATTGCAACTGCCTTGTCTAACCTTTTCAAGTTCAGAAAAACAATAAAAGGAAAGAAAATAAGACAGTAAAACAAGTCATCCTTACATGAAATTTGCATCTAAGTATGCAGAAACTAAATTAGACCATGATAAAACCATTGTTGTTATCTATCTACTTCATTTCCTTCCTTGACTGCTGCATAATTCCTTTGTCTAATTTCGATTAGGTGTTATTTAGGATTATTTTACAAAATATATTAAAGAATTTGCTGTGTGCTAAAAATTGTTCTTACTCTACAGAAACATACAACAAAGCTCTAATGTTTAAGGAAGCATAGTTATTTTAGCTATCATGTAGTTATTTTAGCTATCAAAATTTAATTTTACTTTAGATGATTTATTCAGAATTTTTGGGAATCAATTTAGTAAAAATTCATCATGTCATATGATTTCTAAGACATGAATTTTGTTTTGAAGCTTAATGATAGGCATCATTTAAAATATATTTGGCAGGAGAGCCTAAAACTTATTTCTGTTTAATTCGTGACAAACCTCATTGTTAATGTAAAAAGGGAAGGGAAATAAACCCCTCACACCTGCATTAGGAGATCACATTAGTGCAAATCTCACCTTGAGAGTGTAGATACAAATCACAAGCCAATGGCTTTTTGACATTAAAAAGTCCCTTTAATGCCCTTTTATTATGAAGTTATATAACTTCACCTTTCGCTTCTAACTGGTGAGATTTCTCATTTGTGGGAAAAGCATTTGGCTGTTGATTATTTCCTAATCTTGATCTATTAAGATGGAACAAAATGTTTTTCTCCAGAGCATTTTCAATGCTCTCTCTACTTTTCTTCTTCTGCCTCTAATAGCTTTTAATGTAGGCACGCTTTTAATTTCTAGTGCATTTAATAAATTAGATATTACATTTTAGAATTCCATGTACTTATTCTAAGTCACAGTAAAAACATCATTTAGAGGGTTAGGGGTGCATTTGGTTTACGAGTCCTGGTGCTTCCAGAAATAAACAAACCACAGAACAATTACACACATGGCTGCTGAGAAAACACAAACAAGCATTACACAAAGACGTGTGTACACATGAAAATAATACAGGCATGGGTTAAAGAAATTTAAGTAACCTCAAATAAAGTAGTACCAATTGTAAATTCTTATTGTTTTCTATGGGAATCTGAGCAGAAGGATCATAAAGTTCTTCCTAAGAGCATTGCTTTAGGAAAACCTTTTAAATATCGATTTTTAAAATCATCTATCCAGTCTCCTGTGAGATTTGAAGAGAAGCTTTACATAGTCTGCTGGGGGGCCAACGGCCCCCTGAAAAGGTGGCTGATGGTGTGGTGTCTTATTGCACAGGACAGGCTTCTAGAGAACAAGCTTACTCAAGGTCTACAAGCATCATACTTCTTTATAAGAAAGTAAGCACTAGAAAGCTGGGTGCTGGTGGTTCAAGCCTGTACTCCTAGCTATTCAGGGAGCTGAGATCTGAGGATCGTGGTTCAAAGCCAGCCCAGGTAGGAAAGTCCATGAGATTCTTATCTCCAATTAACCACCAGAAAACCAGAAGTGGTGCTGTGGCTCAATTTGTAGAGCCCTAGCCTTGAGCTGAAGAACATAGGGACAGTGCTCAGGCCCAGAGTTCAAGCCCCACAACTGACAAATAAAATTAAATAAGCACTAACAGATGAGTTCCTACCAGATTTTCTATGGGGCATTTACAGTACACTGCTTGTTAATGTAATTCCTCTTGTAATGTAAACACACAGTAAATGTTATCTTGCCATTTAGCATTCATGAATATAATTTTTTTTTCTTTTGCCTCACCCTGAACATTTCATTTTAATGATCACACTTAATGATAACCCAAATAAAAGACATCAGCTAATTCTATTTGGTCATTATCTTAGAGGGTTGTTTTTAATTCACTACTCTTGCTCCCTTCCATAAATGATTAGTGGAGATTTAGTTTCTAGTGCAGGTGTAGTGGTAAATATACTCATTGTGTCTCTCTGTTCAGGCATACCTTTGTGTGTATTTTAGGTCTTCAGAGTAGTCAGAGAAGATTAAAATCTTCATAGAGATGGGATGGGCCAAGTCTTCTCCACCCCCATCCACATAACCAGCCCTCCCAGGTACCCTGCATTCATCCCATTCTTACAAATCTCTTCCTCTTGACTGGTTTTCTACACGTACTTATTGTCTCTTGGGGACCATTCCCACCCAGTTCTGGCCAGGAAATAATGAGTTCTTTAGTCCTCTTTGTAGCCTTCTTCTACTTTTCAATTGATATTTCTGGTGGAGTGATTGCCCTCGGAGTCTAACACTTCTTCAAATATACTTAATGAAGTATTCATTTCACATCTCTCATTCTCTGACTCCTAGGCATAATAAGAATCCAAACTGAAACCTCAAATCCTTTCTGCAAACATGTTCCCAGGCCAGTGTTTTCGTAACATGTGACCATTTGCCCTCAATGTTATATTTTTTCCCACATTCCATGCTTCTATACTACTTATTGAAGACTCAGCCTATGGACCCTCAATAGATCTATTAGTACTGGTAAATAAAAGTAACCTTGCCACAATAATTGATCCATAGTAAAAATGATAAGTGAATTATTTTAATAACAGCTATTCATTCTTCCAATTTGAATAATTCATTTTCATATTTGAATTTCTAGTGAGTCACATTATTCAGTTTAAGTATTATTCTGGCAAAACCTCCAGATATATCACAATAGCAAATGGCTTGATTGGTGTCTGTCTAATTAGTTAGCTACTAAGACAATGTCTATGTCTGCAGATCAAGTAGATAGCAGATTTAATTTGCTAAATTATTAGAGGAAAAAAACACATGTTCTAATTATATGGATAGCATGTCATTATCAAATATAATCTCTTAAAAGTATGGTGTTGACACTTAAATAGGGCTTTGTGACATTAAAAAGTATATACTTCACAGGTATATTATAGTGAACATCATATATCATAGAATACAAGCAGCTCTTTTGCCTAACTTCATGCTGCAAAATCAAGTTATACTCAAACTAGAAACATCCAGAAATTGCATTTTAAGTTTTGCACAGGCCAATAATTCAATTATAGATTTAATTTTAATGTTTTGTTTATTGATTTACTTCTTGGTGGTATTAAAGCTTGAACTCAGGGACTCACACTTGCAATTCAGGCACTCTGCCTGTTGTATCAATGCCTTTTTGTTTGGTGTGTGTGTGTATGTGTGCTACCATTTTATGTCTAGGATCTCCTGGAATGTGATCCTTCTATTTGTGCTTTCTATTGTCACTGCGCTCACTGGAGCATACAACTGCATCTAGCCATGGTGCTTTCCCCATAGCTTGAGATGACAGGCATGTGCCACGGTGCCCAAACAGTGTTGAGATACAACCCCATGGACATTTATGCTGGACCTCTGAATCTGCCACATTAAAAATGTGTGACCACCAGTTCACATGTGAACTCTATTCAGTCTCTCTACCTTTCAGGTCTCTGTATTAATCACCTATTTTAACACTGCCTACCAGTAGAGGTGCTATTTCCAGATAACTAGTTTCCTTCTGATCCTTGAAATGTTTTGGACAAAATACTTATGTCTCAGAAATCATGTTATCACTGGTCTTGTGTTCCTCATCATTTAAACAGGATAATACTGATATCCATATTGCAACATTGATTTGGATGACAAATGAACGAGTTGATATGTGTAAGTTGGTTAAGGATGCATTGCATAGTACACTGAATGAGCACTGGGTCATAGCTATAGCTGCCTAGTATTCTCTTGTTGCTTTCACCACTCTCAGTAGGAACAGGAATGTTAGTAGTCTCATTGATGACCTTAAAGCTTCACCTGAGAATCTGGATCCTATATTAATAGCTAAAGCAAAACTTAAGTACACACTTTTATTCCAAATTGTGCAATAGAAGTCTCCACCTGATTTGGTTCAAATGCCATCACTCCAAAATAGAAGAAGGCATAGATTTAATGTGTTCTTGGGAGAGAAATCTGACCCCCTTGAATTTTTAGACCGAGTTCAGATTCTTTGTAGACTCCCTAAATAACTTAGGAGTGAGATAAAGATAGCGATCTTCCAGGAGCAAGTGCATACCTTTCATCCTCACGGCAAAGGTCAGCTATTTCATGAGTTGAACATTTTTCCTGATCAACATGACCAGAGTCCTTGCGGAGATTCTCAAGGACCACAGACCAGGAACAAGAGCTTTTTATTACTTTCAGAATGTTGACAAGGACAGAAAAGATGTAGGGTTTGATATTTTTTGTTCAAAATTAAACCTAGGATATGTTGAAGACTGCAGGTCAACACAACCAAAGGTAGAATGATAAAACCATTTCAAAAATAGATTTCTCAAAGGAAACATGGGTGAATATATTTCTTCATCTTGTTGGAAAGATGACCAGATTTTAAAGATGTTCCCAAGAGAGAGACAGAGACAGAGACACACAGAGAGACAGACAGAGACAGAGAGAGATAGAGAGAAAGAGACAGGACTAATTGCTTTTAATGGCAAAGCATCTACCTTTTTAAAAAATTTCAGTATTTCTTTTTTATTGTCAAGGTGAGGTACAGAGGGGTAACAGTAACCTAAGTAAGGCAATAGGACATTTCTTGTCAAACTTGTTACCCCTTCCCTCATTTTCTCCCACTTTCCCTCCTCCATCCCCTCCAAGCTGTACAGATCATTTCCAACATATTGTCTTGTGAATATTGCTGTTGCATTGGTTCCCCCTTGTCTTTTGTCTCACAATTCTGTTGTTTCCCTTTTCTTCCCTAATTCAGATAAACATATATACAATATCAGGGTACCAACATTAAATACAGGAGATATACCATAAGGGGAAGAACATACAAAAGAGACAAGAAATCATATAGTACATCAAAAACAACAACAACAAAGCATCTGCCTTTAAAGCTGCTTCAGGTATGGTGGTCTGTTCCCTGGGGATTTCTATTAGGAATCTGCTTTTCTATTTTACAACTTGTTATCCTATTTTTTGAAGTTATGAAAAAATCTTTCAATTTTATAATTTAATATATTACCAATATTATCTTACAAATATATTCAGTGAGATAGATTATTTCAAAATTTAAACATTTTTCCACTTTCCTTTTAAACTCTACTGCCCCCAAATTGTGTCTGTCTTTCCAGACAACCAGGCAGATAGATGCATGCATATATGTGCATGATTATCAATTAGAAGTTTAAAGGTTATCAATGGCCTGTATGTTTTGCAGAAAATATATCTAATGTCCCAGCTATTCTCTACACAACTTTTTGCATTGTGCAGGGTAGATTCACAGGATATAAACTGCAATGTGTGAATTTGGGAAAGGTCAAATTTCTATAAAATGAATGTAACAGTATGGTAACAATATAGGCTGAGAAGGAATCTATTGGTTCTTGGAAATTTTCTTCAACAGGCACTTGTGTGACCACAGTGTTCTTCCTTCACCCGTTTAAACTAATAGCTCAAGTGGTATGCATAGTATATTAGTGTTGAGGAAGAAGCCAAGAATGAGTTTGGAGGGCTGGGAAGGTGGCTCAGTGGTAGAGCACTTGCCTTGCATGCATGAGGCCCTGGGTTAGATTCCTTAGCACCACATAAGCAAAAAGAAAAAAAGCCAGAAGTGGTGCTGTGGCTCAAGTGGTGGAGCGCTAGCTTTGAGCTGAAGAGCTGAGGGATAGGGCCCAGGCCCAGAGTTCAGGCCCCATGACCGGACCCCTCCCCCTAAAAAAATAGAATGAGTTTGGAAGAGAGAGACAAATCTTAAAGTACACCATATCATAGTCTTTCAGGTACTCGATTCTAATACTTCAAATATTTATGTTCCTTGCAGGTACCCAGAAAAATCCTTGTCTATTCAGAAAAAGGAATTAGACAGAAACTACAGGGGGTGGCACCCAAATTAATGGAACAATAAAATTATATATGGCACTGTAACAGAACAAGACAGCAAACAAAACCAGGAAGATCAAATGCATTTTATTCATTTAGTGAAGGTATAGTATTAACTACATATTGTAGTAAATATGTGGAAGATACAAAACAGTTCACAGAAGATATCTATCTTCTTTAACCAATATAATGCTTGTACATTAGTTAGACTAAGATGTGAATTATTGACAGAAGACATCAGGAATTTTTGTTAAGTTTCTGTTCATCCTGAATTTAATGATGGAAGTAACAGGTGACTAATTCCAATGTGTGGAGATCAGAACTGAACATGGAAGCTGAAAATCTTATGTCTGATGTTATTAAACATTTGTGATTTAACCCCTACATTTCAGGCATAAGTAAAAAGGAACACCACGATATTCTTTTAGCTAAGCAGGGGATCAACAAAAGGGCTCCATGTTTTGCCACTGTTATAATTACCAGTTCTTTGTGGATATTAATTTCCAGTTCGTGTAGTGTGGAAGGGAAGGGGCATGTAATTAAAATCTCATCAATTCAGGGTTGTGTGGAAGGAGGAAATAGCATAAAAGTTCATCATGAACGCTATTAGTATTCTAAACATTAGGTTCTCTTTTAGCATGTGATCAACTTTAGAGAAATAGAAATCTCTTTATTGAAAAAATGATCAAATTTTTCCTATAAGAAGAAAAGATGGTCTTCCTATGCAAAATCCAATTCGATCCAGTATTCATAGTCATTGCACTCTGAAATCTATGCTGGCGATCACAGGCATGAGAGGAAAAGATGATAATTAAGCAGCTCTAGTTCGTTAGCAGCTGGAGAAAGTCCATCCCAACACTGGGCTTGACCTGTGGTGAAGCAGAACAGCGCTTTGCACTTAACAGATGAACTTTCTTACATCTGCTGAATAAAACATCTGTAGTATTGGCACAACACATATTGTATCTTATTTTTGCTGCACTGCAGCATCTTTTCCTTTACCCCCCAATTCTAGAGAATTAGGTCACAATTTTCCTATTCTCATGTTGTTCACATTGATAATTGCCACTATACTTTATTATTGAAAGACAGAACCTTCCTACAAAATGCAGGACCGACCACTAATTCCTTCTCTCCAGATGGTCAATCATGTAAAAAGTTCTTGTCATTGCATGCTTTTTAGCTCCTACTGGAGGAATCCAGAGCCATGCATATCTCCATCTCTGCACAGCTGATACTTTGGCTTTGGGTGTTTTCTCAGGGCCATGAAGCCCCAGGATGTACAGCTTCCAAAATGTCTTAAGCATAAACTACTGATGACAAGATATTTTCCTAAATATCAAAGGCACAGCTGCATTGGATCTTTATGGTAGTGGCATTCTGAGACTGGAAAATCAAGCAAAAGGGACAGATTGTCCCTCCTCGAGGGCTGAGCAATGTGACCTCCTCATTCACAGTATTAGCACATGGAATTGATTTGAGAATTAAAATGACATTTGAACAAGAATCGTGGGGATATGAAAAGGCATGGGGTCTTGTGATTTTTTTACATTATTATGTTGAAAGATGAGATTTATTATAAAGCCTTTGGTTCTCTCTTTGGAAAGTAGAACTCCAGTTGTGTTTTCCTTTTGGATTTAAAGAGGGCAAAGCTTGTAGTCTGATATTCAGAAAAATTAACCGGTATTTTCTAAATCAACAATAACAAACAATAAGTCTAGTTTCCTCTGCACTTGAAGGTAAAATCTTGTAGTTCACTTCTCTGCCAGGAAGAATAACTGGGCCACACATACCATATAATCCACATTCGTTCAAGGAACAGAAGAAGTAGATTCAAAGAACCCCTGTATGTGGTAATAAAAGTATAACCCCTGCTCTTAATTCTCCTAGCCCATATGGAAAATGCAAACATTTGTATAATAAGGTGGAAATGACAAAATCAATGATAGAATATGAAGGGCTGTGAAGGTCTCTGGGGATAAATAATGTTAGGTGAGAAGACAGGAGTAGAGAGAAGTGTTGTAAAGAATGAAACACTTAGAGTCAGGTGGCAATTCGTTTCTGCAGTGAGGAAAAAGGAGCTATAAAAAGAAAAGAAAGAGTAGTGATCATGTTTAACAATAACTTACACTCGGTTGCTTCTCTAAGGAGATTGCACTTGATGTTGTGCACGGGTCTTGTCATGAAATTCAAGACTTTCAGGTCTGTTCAGTAAAGATAAGGGGACCAAGTGGTCAATAGAGCCATAGACTTTCTGAATGCTTCCTGCAGTGGTTTTTTTTTTTCCGCTCTTGATTTCTAGGTTAATTCTATAAGAGTCTGATAGAATATAGGGAAGCATTTGCTCAGATTTGTAGGATGTCTTGGGATATATTCAATATAAAAAAATGGCCCCCTCCGGGAAGTACATGATTGCCTTTGGAAATTACTGGCTTCCTCTGTTTTGCAGCTTTGTACATTTTTTCTTTATTCTGTTTACTTAGTATGCTGATTGTAAGTTGTCAGGGAATTTCTTCCCTGGTCATATTTATTTGGAGTTCTATATACAGACTGATAGTCTATTTCTCAAAGTTTGGGAAGTTTTCTGCCATTTTTTTTTATTGAATACATTCTCAATGAATTTAAGTTTTATTTCTTCTACCTCAACTATCCCCTCTATATGTAGATTTGACCTTTCATTAGAGTCAGAGTCTGGTAACACACCTTGGTGTCTCAAGTTGTTTTAATCTTTTTTTTTAATGTGTAGGACTAGTAAATAGAATTTCAATATTTTATCTTCACCCACTGATACTTTTTTTTTCAGTTTCTCTTGTTTTACTATATAGGCTTCAGTTAAGCAGGGTGTGTGTGTGTGTGTGTGTGTGTGTGTGTGTGTGTGTGTGTGTGTGTGTGTGTGTGTGTGTATGTGTGTGTGTGTGTTTTGTGAGACTTGAGCTCAGGGCCTGGGCACCATCCCTGAGCCCTTTTGTGTGCAAGGCTAGTGCTCTACCATAGCACACTTGCATTGGTTTTGAGTAATTAATTGGAGATGAGTTTCACAGGGATTTCTTTTTTGCCCTGGCTGGCTTTGAACCATGATTCTCAGATCTCAGTCACCTGAGTAGCTAGGATTACAGGTTCCCAGCTCAGTTGAGTTGTTTTTTTTTAAATTAGGGCAGTTTAGAATTTTAGGTTTTTTTTTTATTGGTTTCTTTTTGGTAATTTTCTGTTTCTACCTCTTTACTGATTTTTTTCATATTCTGTATTGGATTATTAACTTCATTTATCTGTTTATTTTCTCTTGTTATGCTTTGATTCCTCTTGTTTGTTCAAACTCTTGGAAGTTTCTTAGCTTTTAAAATACATTTTTCTTCATTTTAGTAGTCATTCTTCCTTAGATATCATTGTGTTCATTGAACTTCCTTTCCTTCATCCTCACTGAAGTCTTTCATTGAAGCATTACTGGGCAGTTTATTTACCAATTTCATGATCTTTCAATTTGAACATGTGGGACCAGGCTTTGTAGAAGTGTTTATCTCCTGTGTACTCTCAATTGTTGGTTTCTTGCAGCTTTTTTAGGATGGTATGATTGCTGAGTGGTGGTACTCGTATTTGAGAGGGTGGGTCTTATTGAGAGACAATTTCAGTGTTCCAGAAAGTGTTTGAGACTATTCACCTTTCCAAGTGGGAAAGCGACGTTTCAAAGGCTATTACAAGTGACAAACTATGGACTGAATTTATGTTAAGTTATAAAGACAAATCACCACTATCCTTCTGATTTTGTTAGGTAAGCATAGCAATTAAGCTATACCTTCAAAACACACCATTATTTCTTCTACTCTGATTGCTTCTCAGCAGTTTCCTGGGTCATGAAAACTCCATGCAGTTTGTCCTTTCTTATGTCATGACCATTATGCCCTTGAAGTGGATAGTTGGATCTCAGGCATTTTTTGTTTTTCACTTCCCAGGAAGGGAATGATTTGCTCCACCACGTGCTCTGTACCATGGTGCTCTGCCCCACTGAGGAAACTCACATGGGTCACGGACGCGGATCACCAAAACTAGGAGCCAAAGTGAACATTTTCTCTACATAAATGACCTTGAAAGAACATATCATCTTAGTTAATTATCACCAATATTCTCCCCCTACTTCACTGTCATCTATAATATTTTTCTATCACCTCTTCCAAATTTATGTGCCACAGCTATTAGTCACTAAATATATCCAAGTCAAATTCTTCAGTATATTTCAAATTTCATGCTCCTCTCTATATCTATTTCAAGACTGTTTTGAGTCTGTATTCTTTTAATAATTTGAAATTACTAAAATTTTTATTGAATAAAATTACAGGGCAAGGTAGTTTGCAGATGAGTTACCGAGAAGAGAGACCATAAATATGAGCCACAGACAGGATATGTAATATGTCCTCTGGAAAATAAAGTTTTTTTTTGTTTACTATCAATTTCTACCCCAAATAGTAAGAATAAATGTTAGTTTGTTTCCCAATATATTAACTTGAAAGACATAAACATTACACTTGGTTAAGCAACAAGGTCGTGGAAGATTTACCTAGCATGAATTAAGTCGACATTATTGTGCTACTGTTTAGCTTACCCAAAAGACTATATAAAAGCAACAATATATTGATGTAATTAAATCTTCCTCAGTGAGATTTATGAAGCACTGATATGGAACAAGTGCTGGGCTCAGCCATAGCCAGGGATATGAAATCTTCATTTGTGTTTTGAATGCAGCCTGATTTATATCTGTATAGAAAATCCACATACTGTTACTTTATAGAATATAAATATATAGATGCAGTACTTCAATAGACATATATAATATTTTTATACTCTAGCTCGTGTTTTGTCTTTCAAGTGTGAATGTAAGCCAAAGTTGATTTTATGGACACAATTAAATGTGTAAATGGAAAATGACTGATTACACTCAGGAAAATATTGTAATTACACTATTAAAAATAAAGGGTCCCAGGCTCTGGCAGTTCACACCTGTAATCCTAGCTATTCAGGAGGCTGAGACCAGGGGATTATAGTTTAAAGCTAGCTTGGGCAGGAAAGTTGGTAAGACTCTTATCTCTGATCAGGGTGGCTCAAAGTGATAGAAAGCTAGCCTTAAGCACAAAAGCTCAGAAAGAGAACCCAGGCCCTGAGTTCAAGCCCTAGGACCAGCACAATAAAACAACAACAATAACAACAACAACAACAACAACAAGTGAGGGTAAAGGGTGAAGATAATTATCTAGAGAAGACAATATGTTTGTTAATTAAATTTTGTATATGACATCACAGATTCAGTAATAGAGTTCTGTATTATTTTGTTGGCTAATTTCTTTTCTGCTTTTTGTTTTGTATTCAACTTAATTTCCCTATAGCCATTGGCATTGTGAAACCAAACAGAAATACTTTTTTATTTTAAGGATATTTAGAGAGACTTTTAGCTTTATCTTTTGCTTACCACATTTCAGTGTTTGTTCCAAAACCACCATTTGCCTCCAGTTAGCAAAAATTGGCACTATTTTTGATGTTTGTTTGTTGGAGTATTTATTTATTTTGAACAAGATTAGGGAGTTTGATAATTACCATCTTATCATTCGTGAGTTAAATATCCATTGTAAAGTCTTGTGGTAAACATTAGGCAGGAGCCTCAAATTTGATGCAGGTGAGTAATTGTACTATAATTATTCTTAAATACACCACAGGCAAAAGGCTAAGTGACAGAAAAAGGCATGATTGCTGCTTAAGATTCCGTTTTGGGTGATTTTATTAAATGCAAATTTAGTGAATTGCTTATATTTTCCTTCTATACTCATGTCATTAAAGTAGGTTTGATTTTCTTTCTTTTTTTTTTTTTTTTACTTTAGCTTAAAAGCACTTTATGGTTGGGACCATAAATTCATTGTTGTGTTTGTTACAGAAGGGTGACCATATAATTTATTCTCTAAATAGAGACATTTGCGAGAGTGAAAAGAGCTGATAATAGTAATTATGTTAGAACCATGAAGTAGAAGCCAGGACTCCCCCCAGCACACATGGATGTAAGGCCATGCTAATTGTAAAATGTGTGTCAGAAGAAAAAAACCCGATAATAACTGTGCTACTATTCTTCAAGGTTCTATTCTGCTCTCTTTTATATCTTCTCTGTCTCTTTTTTTGGTAAAATCTGTCAGTTTTTCCTGCATCTGATGATTGCAGATCAACTCAGCTCAACAGCAGAGTTGAGAAATCACACTCTACTGTGACAGCTCAAAATGTTGCACAGTGATTTACATTTTTTTTCTAGTGTGAAGGGAGATCCTTATATTTTCATTTGGCTTCACAGTATTGAGCTCTCTTCCTTTTTTAAAAAGTAGGCAATTCTAATATATTTCCCTTGTAAGTATCAAACATGCCAAATATCTATTTATTTACATACTCACAGGGCATGACTCATTACTGTTTAAGCTAAACCAGTCACTCCCTTATTTATTTACAAGTACAAAAGTTAATCCTAAAAACATTATTTTATCATATGAAACATGTCATATATGTAGTGAGTGGAAGTGTAACTAACCTTTCATGTAGAGTCATATGACATTAAATCAATACTTTTTGGCATAAATAATGAATTATGTGAATGGACAGAGTGTGTGAATGCAATGTAAATTCTCCAGTGTAAACACCATGGGAAGCTAAACTTAAAAATAGGTTAATTATTACCCATGAGCTAGAATATAAATCAACACAGTATTCGGGGTCTTTTATTGTTCCATATGAATTTTTGGATTGCCTCCTCTATTTCCTTGAAGAATGAGGGTGGAATTTTGATAGGTATCCCGTTGAATTTGTAGATAGCCTTGGGAAGTATTGCCATTTTCACGATGTTAATCTTGCAAGTTCTGTGTTGATTTCCTTTTTCAAGATTTTAAAGTTTTCATCATAGAGGTCCTTCACTTCTTTGGTTAAGTTAATTCCTAGGTATTTTATTTTTTGTGGGGCTATTACAAATGGAGTTGCTTTCCTAATTTCAGCCACACTTTTCTCATTGTTGGCATATAGAAAAGCCATTGATTTTGGGGGGTTAATTTTATAACCTGCTACTTTGCCAAAGTTTTGAATCAGCTTGAGTAATTTGGGAGTGGAGTCTATGGGATTCTTTAAATACAAGATCATGTCATCTGCAAAGAGGGAGAGTTTTATTTCTTCTTTCCCTATTTGGATCCCCTTTATGTCTGCATCTTGTCTTATTGCTGTAGCTAGGCATTCTAATACTAGATTGCAGAGAAGTGGAGAGAGTGGGCATCCTTGTCTTGTTCCTGAGTTAAGAGGAAATGGCTTTAGTTTTTCACCATTGAGTAAAATGCTGGCTGTAGGTTTGTCATATACAGCCTTTATTGTATTGAGGAATGTTCCATGGATTCCTAATTTTTCCAGAACCTTCATCATAAAGGGGTGTTGGATCTTGTCAAATGCTTTTTCTGCATCTATTGAGATAACCATGTGGTTCTTATTCTTGCTCCTGTTGATGTGATGAATAATATTAATTGATTTGCGTATATTGAACCAGCTTTGCATCCCTGAAATGAATCCTGTTTGATCATGGTGTATGATTTTTTGGATGAATTGTTGAAGTCAATTGGCCAAAATTTTGTTGAGAAGTTTTGCATCAATGTTCATCAAAGAAATGGGTCTGTAGTTCTCTTTCTTTGATGAGTCCCTGCCTGGTTTTGGGATGAGGGTTATGATGGCTTCTCCTCAACGGAAAGAACACTACTGGAGGAATATCAGTACCAAATTTCAAACTCTACTATAAAGCCATAGTAATCAAAACAGCTTGGTATTGGCATAAGAACAGACCTCAGGACCAATGGAATAGAATTGAAAACCCAGAAATGAACCTACAGACCTATAGCCATCTAATCTTCGATAAGGAAGCTAAAACAATAGAATGGAAGAAAGACAGCCTCTTCAGTAAATGGTGCTGGCAAAATTGGTTAACTACATGTAGAAAACTAAAGCTAGATCCTTATATATCACCCTGCACCAGAATCAACTCCAAATGGATCAAAGACCTTGAACTCAAAGCAGACACTCTGAAAACATTACAGGATGGAATAGGAGAAACCCTAGGTCTCCTTGGCTCAGGCCGAAATTTTCTGAATAGAGAACCGGAAGCCAACAAATCAAAGAAAGGTTGGACAAATGGGATTGCATAAGGTTGCAGAGCTTCTGCAGGGCAAATGACATAGCTGGCAAGATCAATAGAAAGCCCACCGATTGGGAGAAGATCTTTACTAGCCATACAATGGACAAGGGTCTCATATCTAAAATATACTTGGAACTCAAAAAATTAAACCACCCAACAACAAATCCTCAAAGAAACAACTGCCCAATAAATAAGTGGGCGAAAGACTTAAAGAGAAGCTTCTCTGAAGAAGAAAGAAGGATGGCCAATAGACACATGAAGAAATGTTCAACATCCCTAGCCATAAAAGAAATGCAAATCAAAACAACATTGAGATATCACCTCACTCCAGTTAGAACAGCAAAATTCAAGAACTCTAACAACAACAGATGCTGGAGGGGATGTGGACAGAAAGGAACCTTACTTCATTGTTGGTGGGAATGTAAACTTGTTCAACCACTTTGGAAAGCAGTATGGAGGTTCCTCAAAAGACTTCACATAGATCTCCCCTATGATCCAGCAATCCCACTTTTGGGCATTTACCCAAATGTTTACAAACAAGACCACACTAAAGCTACCAGCACAACTATGTTTATTGCAGCATTATTTACCATAGCTAAGATATGGAACCAACCCAGATGCCCCTCAGTAGATGAATGGATCAAGAAAATGTGGTATATATACACAATGGAATTCTATGCCTCCATCAGAAAGAATGACATTTCCCCATTTGTTAGGAAATGGAAAGGTTTGGAAAAAATTATATTAAGTGAAGTAAGCCAGGACCAAAGAAGCATAGGTCCCATGGTTTTCCTTATTTGCAATATCTAGTATAGGTATGAGTCAAGCGGAAAAGGTCAGATAATGTGATGTTAGGAAAATGAACCCTTAAATATGTATTTTAATGTTTTCGTTTCTTTCATGCATGTGTTTCTAACGCACTTACAAGATTATTTCTTTGTTGCTTTGTATGTCCCTCCCCCACAGTGTAACCCCCGCTTTCACTATATTTGATGTCAGTATAACATGTGGAGGAGATGGGGACAAACAAGTCGTTTAAGGATTCAGGTGGACCTGTTGCAACAATGAGAAGTACAAAATGTCATGTCAAAACCAGCTTTACAATGTCGGTGTGGGGGGGGAGGGGGGTATAATTGGGTGGGGGGAGGGGGTAAAATTGGGTGGGGGGAGGGGGGAGGCGGGGAAGGGAAGTGAAGGGTAAACAAAGGAGGAGGCTGCAATGCTTGGTAAGAAATGTATGCATTATCCTGCCCATGTAATTGTAGCCCCTCTGTACAGTATGTTCCCAAATAAAATAAAATACAATTAAAAAAATAATAAAAAAAAATAAATCAACACAGTACTTAAGTTCATGTTGGAAGTGTAGTAACTGATAAGTTAATACCATACCTGTCTTTAAGAAATGTGATTTTGCCTTATGAGGAGTAACATATTACTCAGACATGATTAACATAAAAATTCATACAGGTTGCATTTTATACTTAATATAAATATATACACACATATATGAAATATATGTGAAAAAACTAAAAGAAAGCAAAACAATTATCCAAAATCATGTCCTATCCTCAGAAACGGAATGTGAATGCATCTATTTAAAGACTTTTTGTTCTTGGGTTTGAACTCAGGGCCTTGCATTTGGTAGGCAGAACCTCTACCAATTTCTACATCCATCCATCTGGGTCTACCTACTTAAATTCATATGTTAAAGTGAAAAAAACCCACTGTTAAAAACCTTTAAGAAATGTTACCAAGGAAAAGCCATTATTAGAAAATAAAAGGTGTATACAAATAGATATATATTTAGCAAAATGCATGATAGATGCAACTTTTATACATATATAGGACATTAACTTATACTTAGATATTGTAGAAGTATTTATATAAGGTGTTGCTTGAAAACACAAATATACCCATGTAGCATTGAACCAAGGACCAGAACCTCCTGCTTTGTGGTCAAGATAAGAAGGTAGTGGCTTCTTTGCTTCTAAAATATTCCATAGAACCAGTGGCGGGGTCTCTATTGCCTCCATCAGAAAGAAGGACATTGCCCCATTTATTAGGAAATGGAAAGACTTGGAAAAAATCATTTTAAGTGAAGTAAGCCAGGCCCAAAGAAATATAGGTCCCATGGTTTCCCTTATTTACAATAACTGGTATATGTCTTAGTCAAGCAGAAAAGGTCAGATAAGTTGATGTTAGAGAAATGAACCCTAAGATATGTATTCAAATTTTTTTTTCTTTCAGGTGATTGTTTCTAACACATTTATAAGATTATTTCTTTGTTGCTTTGTATGTCCCTCTCCCATGGTATAACCCCTGCTTTCACTATAATTGAGGTTGGTATAATTTGTGGAGGGGAAGGGAAAAAACAAATCGTTTAAATAGGGATACAGGTGGATCCATTGCAACAATGAGATATACAAGTCGTTATGTGGAAAAATGAATTTTACAACTTTGGTGGGGGGGAGGGTTATTGGAGGGGTGGGAGAGAGGATGGGAAGGGATGGGAAGGGGAAACAAAGGAGGAGGCTACAATGCTTGATAAGAAATGTACTCATTATCTTGCCCATGTAATTGTAACCCCTCTGTACAGTATTTTCACACACACACACACACACACACACACACACACACACACACACACACACACACACTCAAAGAACCAGTGGCAGGGAAATTGGTGTAGATATTCACAGAATTTCATCACTCATCACAACCGTCACAGGAAACATCTGGTGCAAATCCTATTGACACTGGTCAGGGTCAATGCTGTGACTTCCTTAGCAGACTTTAGGGTTTTTTCCATAGTTGGGGCATCCCCTTTGAATAAGAGCTCGATCATCTCCCTCATTCAGTCTTCAGCTACTTCCCACCCTCTTTCAGATTAAAAGCTAATGACCTGTGTTCATCTTCTTTATCTTTGCTTCGCTCCCTAACTCAGTAGTACCACCTGCTCCTCCATCCACGTGCCCTTTTCTTCAGAATTTGCAGACGACTTTGCAATTCTTATACACACAAAGCAAAGTCCCAATTTAGAGCACTACCCAGCATGCAAATCCTCCCTGCCGTTCCCTTCTCCTCATTTCCCACTGGCCTCTCACTTCTTTTCATGGGTTTTCCATCCTAACTCAAGTGCATCATTTCTTATGGAAGTCCCCTTCAATGTACTATTTAAAATTTGAATATCTCTTCAAAGTTATTAGGATGGATGATGCCCTTCTGCCTCTTTTTTTCCCCTACAGAAAATCCTGCTGTGGGGGAAACCAATGCATCAAAACCAGAGTGGACAGTTCACCAGAGAAGAAACTCCCCATTGGAACTGTGAACTGTACCAAAGGTTCCCACCCAGTCACCATCACCATCTTGGTAGACCCAGAGACTTTACTACGAACACCTTGAATAAATGATGTGCTCTGGTAGCAAATATTTTGTCTATGTTAATGTATAAGTGGTTTTTAGCATAATCCAAGTGTTGTGTCAGGGTGATCCCTCTTGGACACTGTGATTCCATGTTGTATGGTGTCCCTTGTGGATAATAATTAGGTGGTGGAGATGGAAAAGCAAAGCTACCTGGATAAAGGCAGCTGTGCTCAAGAATGTTCACATTCACAGCAGATTTGGCACAAGCACGAATGTGTTTCTTGTATTAAGCCACTGAGATGTTTGGGATTAAACACTGTGCCAGCACAATTTTAATCCTTTTGCCTCATATAATGATGGTACAGTGCTGTATAGTTAAAATGTGGCACAATATCCTGACTATTGTATAAAATATTTATTTTTAACTTTAAATCTACTTGCACATGTCTATCACTTGCAGTCTTTTAATTTTGACGATAGAAAACTGATATAAAAATGAGAGCTGTCAAATTAAATAAAATTAATTCTTTCCATGGGCATTGGGATTTTAAAATCACCATTATTTCACTTATTTTTTGAGAGAAAATTTGTGATTTTTAAACACATGCAATGATGATGAATGGCATTGTTATTTGAACATGGATCTTCCCTAAACCAATTACATGTATTTTATGGACATTGAAAAAGTTTTGCTTTCATTTTAAAGTCCATCCTAAGAAGTGCGTCTTCATATTTGAGATATAAGAACACATATGGGTTTTTCTTCTTATTTTCTTTCTCACTCTCATTTTTTTCCAAGTTAAGAATACAATCTTTGAGCGACTTTTACTTAGGATTTAGTAGAAGAGATCAAGAAGCTGGAGAAATCCAAAGATGGTTGAAAGAGGGAAAATAGAGTTAGTTTTCTTAGGAAGTGAAGGAAGAGAAAGGCAGAGACATTGGGAAGGAAGTGAAGTGATGTGAGGTATCAGAGTGCACTGGTACAGAATGTGAGTCAAGGTTCCTCTCCAGGCAAGTACAAGACATAAGCACATGAAATCAGAGCCCTTGCTTCCTTTGTTAGAGGAGGTAGTAATAACTCCACGAATACAAGAATATTCATGAGTCCATGAGTATATATGTGTATAGGATTGGGCACAAAGCAGCAGAACAGCATGAGTTCTGTGGTTGGAAAGTTCTACACATCGATGGGCGATGCCAGTGGTGTCACTGTGTTTGGCTTTTTATTTCTATAATATCTTTACATTATTTTTTTATTAATTGTAAACCTTAGCCCCGGTTCTTCTAAGAGGCTAATCTAGATCTTTTTCATGTGAAACACAAGTAACACCAGTTATGACAATTGTACCGGGACCTTGTCACTCAGAGATAATTTGCAATATCTCAATTAGAAATAGAAATGTGCTCATCAGTCTAATTCTGTGCATCAGTGCATTCAGGCAAGGGAGATTGAACACTCTTTCCAAAGTCACCAGGGGTATCAATGTCAGAGTCAGGGGTTCACTGAACTCAACGTCAGGGCTGTCAGTTTTCCTGCTGTGTGAATTGTCCATCTCTTAATCTTTTCTAATTTGGGAAATACGTTTGAGTAAACTATCTATTTGAATCAGCATGATATATTGAACCCATCTAGTTTCCTCTTGTAGTTTGCCATTTCTCTATTATCTTCCTCACTATTGGTCAAGACATCAGAAGAACAACCTGTGTTCTGTTTGTTTTTTTCTTAATGAGCTACTGTGTTTTCACTTGAGTTTATCCTATGTCCCTTCCCAGAGTAGGATTTTGGTTTGAGTTGTGCTCAGATAAGGTTTTATTTAGCATAAATGCTAAAGGTTTATGGTTAATGCCACCTTGCAACCAGTAGGAAAAACTAATAGTATTCTAAACACTTAATGTTCAATGATCATTATCTACTCTTGGGAGATCCATTTATAAGATATTAAATCCATTTATGAGAACGTATACTTCTTCTCAATGAATTCCATATCTATTTTTAAACTTGATGCTCTATCTTATATGAGATTAGTATGACTACTTCAGTTTTCTTCTCATTATGTTTGTAGGATGTTTATTATTAATTTTCATTCTGCCACTTCATTTTAATCCATTCATGTCCTTATACATAGGGGAAGTTTCTTACAAGCCCCACGGTACACTTTGATCAAATTCACTCCTCCATCATATTCCAATCGCAGCCCTCCCTCCACCCCACCTTTCCAAATATTATTTGGTAAGTTTTGTGTGTGTGTTGGTGTGTGTCTCTGTGTGTGTGATTCCCTTCAGTCTTTTTCACCTCTCAGTGTCCTCATCTTTCCTACCTCCCTCTCCTACTGATATCAACCCCAAGACTCTCTTTTCTATCCATGTCCCATTAAATGTCTAGTGTAATCACCACCATCTTCACCACCACCACCACCACCACCACCATCATCATCATCATCATCACCATCATCATCATCATCATCATCACCATCATCATCATCATCATCATCATCATCATCACCATCATCATCATCATCATCATCATCATCATCATCATCATCATCATCATCATCATCATCACTATTCTAGGTTTATAGTCCATAAATAAGTGAAAATATGCTATTCATGGCTTTCTGTTTATCTCATCCCCTCAACTCCATAGTCTCCAGTTCCATCATTTTTCTTGGAAATGTATTTTTTTTCTTTGAGTAACATCCTATGGCATAAATGCACCATATTTTGTGAATGTACGGATGTGTGCAACATGCATGTTCTGAGAGTTATTTGACAGTGGCATAGTTATGTCAGTTGAATTTACCATAAGTAAAAGCCATTGCTTATTTTATTGCCCTTACAGTTTTCCACGTATTACTTAATCTCATCAGACAAGGGTTAAACGCTTAAAGAAATTATTTGTAAGGCTAGTGTCCAGGCCCTCCAAGACCATATCAGTTTTTTACTTTTCACTAAACTTTGTTTTACTTCTACTATATCGTAAGTATTTTATAGATTATTAAATAGTTGTAAGCATTGCAATTAATTGTTGTGGATGGTTGTTTAAGACCCAGGAATATAATTCTTAATCACTTACTGTTGAGCTGTGGAGAATCCAGGTCATGACATAAAAGGAATTTTTCTATCATTTAAATTAATTTTTACCTTATATTTTATATTTCATCACATAAAGAAACAGCAATAAAAATAAAGGTGGTTGAAAATAAGTTTTGGCTGCATCTTTTGTCCAAAGTATGTGTGTGTGTGTGTGTGTGTGTGTGTGTATGTGTGTGTGTGAGTGCATGAGTGTGCATTCATGTGTGTCTATGAATGCTTAATCTACTCTCTTTTTACTTCTGAATATCAAGAATTAAAAGCAATCTTCTGAGTTCCTTTACTTAGTAGTTCCATTATTTTTAGTAGTGGAATATCTACCTGACTCATGGCATTCTTTTATAACTTAAAGTAAAGTATAACTTTTTAGTATCCCTGGTAACCCTCTAGTAGGGTATCTATTATGTCTAGTAATATTTCTACTATTCATATTTGCATTAATATTTTATATTTTAAATATAATGTAAACATTTATATATAATATTTTAACAAGACATTAATACTGATCATATTAATTTATATAATTCAGATATTAAATATACACATATTTATAGCATATTTCTACTATTTTTACCAGTGGTCACCAAGCAGAAATCTAGATACATTGTTGTGTGTAGTACTATTCAATATTCTTCATTTATGCTGATTTATGTTTGAGAAAACATGAAGGACAACATCATTTTCTCTAGATTGAGGTTCCAAGATAAGCAGAGAATAGTGAGTAGAGGAGAATAAACAACCAAAGAGAAGAAGCAAGGCTAAATCTGCCTAAATTATGATGGTATGCCTGCCTCCTATGTGAGGGCAGTAGAGAATTGATTGCTCCTGGTATTTTAGGATGGCAATTTTAGTCCAGTGTGTCTGTGTGTCAACACAGCCACTGTGGTGCTGATGCGAATCTCAACTCTGGACCTCAGTGCTAAAGATTTGTACAACCTTGCCATCACTCCGGGCTTGACTGCAATCCATATCCCAGTGGATGAACACACTACTGTGAGAGCAAAAGGAATATTAGATTTCTTACTGCCCTTTTCATTCTACTGCTATTTGATAATGTGTATAAAAAACAACAACATGCTATTTGAGAAAGAAGGAATATCTGGCCTACAGTATTGCTTTATAATATACAGTCCAATGCATAATACATTATCTCCTGAAATTTTTCAGTTTTTGTATATATGATTGCTGAAGACAGCTTTTTGGATGGGGTTTGTTATTTGGCGATATCTATAAATTAATTAAAATTTGCAAAGTTAAATTTAAGGTGGACACCTGTGGCTCATGTCTGTTATCATTGCTACTAAGGAGGCTGAGATCTGAGGATCACAGTTCAAAGCCAGTCCAACCAGGACTCTATGAGACACTTAGTTCCAATTAATCAAGGAAAAAGCCAGAAGTGGAGCTATAGCTCATATGGTAAAATATACCAGCCTTGAAGGAAAAAGCTAAGGGATAGCTTTCAGGCCCTGAGTTCAAGGCCCAGTCCTGGTACACAAATATGTCATAGCTGGTCTTCATTGTTTAATTGTGATCCTTCTTATTTCTTGACACATATCAACTTAAGAAATCATACAATCAAACCAAAGAGTTTATATACATGTACAAAAACATGGTAGGAGTTAAGGCTTAGACCACAGTAAGACAATGAACATCTTTCTGGAAAGAATTTTAATTCTACCTCACCATTGCAAGTTGAAGATAATGAATGCTGTAGAAACTCTAAAGAGATAATTTTTGTGGTATCTTTTAATGTCCTTAATACAACCAGCCCCAATATAGCTTGTTCCTGGATCTGCCCAAGAGACAAAGAAAGATAGTCTCATGTGATTGTGCCTACAAACTGACAATGATCTTCAACAGGTCTATGTTTTGAGAGGGAAAATGATTACTTTAAACCATTCTACCTGTGAATCCTTCTCTAGAATCACTTTGAAGAGCACTGCACAATCTCAACATAGTTCTGGCAGCCAATCCCTTTAAAATAGTTCTCTTATGTTCTGAAAATATGGATAACAACTAGCTGTATATACTAAAGTTCTCAGCGTGTTTGAGGTTTTATTTCACACAATATTGGTTACTTCTACTAGTATTTCTACAAGAGGGCTGCTGAAAAGATATCTTTTCATCATTTATAAACTTGAGAACAAAGTTAGAGTTTAGCAATTAGCGTATGGCTTTGGTTCATGAAGCACACACACACACACACACACACACACACACACACACACACACACACACCATCTCTTTTGCCTTTCAGGCCCAACAAAACCCTAGATGATGTTATAATGGATTATTTTTTCATAACCCAAGAATGCATTTTTTTTGTTGGTCCACTAAGTCCTCTTCCATCCGTACTTAGAAATTCTTAAACTTTTGTTTAGAAATATTCTTTTTTGTATTTTGTTCCTTGGTTTTCAAACATATTTTTTTTGTAACTGTAGGGTTTATCCTTTGAGGAACTGCTGGTATCAATTTTGTGGAAATCTGACAGAATGGAATAGAATACAAACTAGAGTTTATCTCTCATGGGAAAGTAAATATTATTTAAAGAAACTTTTGTCTGGCAGATGTATATGGATTTGGACTTGTGTCTTAGGTCTTGTGAAATTCATATATATATATATATATATATATATATATATATATAATAAATGATAGGCAGAAGAGGATTTTAATCTATGTTTCTAGGGCATTTTGTCTTCTATGTTTGAATAAAGACTTTTTATTCACATAAAATGCATTTATTTTTAGCTTAACTCTAATAACACAGTACATTTTATTTGACAGCTTGATATTCCTTTGTATTCTCCCCATGGATATCTTGCACGATACAAAAAAAATTCAATAGCAATTATTCGACATCAAAATGTCATTATCACTGTTCATCTTTCTAATTTTGTTTGAGGAGTCTTCTCTTTCATACTATTTACATTCCACTCGCCCTTTCTTCCAGTTCCTCGCATTTCCTTTTGTAAGTGTTATTTTTTTCTTTTTCTTTTCTTTTTTTTTTTTTTTACATACCATTCAAGAATGGGTCAGGCTTAGAATGAAGGGAGTTTATTTAGGATTTATTCTAATTGACAATAAATGGCCTGAGGGATTTAGCTGCCACAGCTGTCCCTTATTAGATCAGAGTTCAGGTCATCAAATTAAAATAAGCTGTCCTAAATTCCTCACTGTACAAGGGAAGAAAGAAAATGCATTAGTCTCTCTCAGAAAGCCCGTTAGAGTAAATTATGTTGATTTCTTTTTTTTTTTTTTTTTGGTAGAGAATGGGCCAGATGACAGCTATGTTAGAGAAGCCTGTCACTGCTACTAACGCTCATGTGTCCAGCTTGGAACTGGGACACAACCAAGGCTCATAACTGACTGGCTGTCAGCTTTGGGTCAAGAGGCCAGGGTTCAAAGGGTGAAGATCTGAGCAAGCTTTCGGCATTCAGCACCCAGCCTTCCGTGCCTGAAGTCTTGCTTTCAGCAAGGATGGGCTGTCACAAGCGTTCTAACAGAAAGTTTCACATGGCTGTCTGCTTGGCATCACTTTGTTTTCATTCAAGTTTCAGGAAGGTGACTTACCTGGGAGCTCCACCTAGAAGTATTACATGCAGTCAATGCTTTTAGGCAATAGCAAATGAGATGGGATGTGAATGGTCAAAAATAACTCATTTGCTACATTTTCCTGAATAACTTTCCATTTGTTTCTACAGGGATAAAGCCACTTAAATTGATAACGTGGCTGTCCATGCCACCATGAAGTTTGGACAAAATCTTAAGCAAAATAGGCTGTGGTGCGTTAGGGAGGGAGGAAGGTGGGAAGGAGAAAGGGACAGACATTCTAAACATAGTCACTTTCTTTTCCTTTTCCTTTTACCTTGATCAAAAATATATGATAGCAAACAACAGAATCTTCGAACTTACTCAAGGAGCATCCAAGTCTCTCTAGAGCTTTTTCTCCAGTGTATTTGCTCCTGACTCTGAGTCCGAATTATTTCGGACATGTTGAAGTTGTGCTGTGTGTGGTTCTCTAAACCACTGCCCACGATTTCTCGTTAAACACAGTCTTTCTTTTCTGGAAAATTTCTTTTGCAGAGTCTTCTTTTACAAGGTTTATGTATAACCTAATACCGTAATAATCTAAAATATCATAATCTCAGTACTTACAAACTGGTGTACAGACTGAAGCAGTATATGGTTTAGCTAATCTGTGTTTGGTATAAGAAAGAATATCAAAAATATCAAAGCTGCTGTGACAGTGTATGCCTTTAAACCCAGTTTCTTGGGAGGCACGGTTCAAGTTCAGCCTGGAAAGTAAGCATGAGACCTATCTGAAAAACAAACTGAAGCAGCAAAAGACTGTGCGTGTAATTCAAGACATAGAATAAACACCAAGTCAGAGGCTCTGGGTTCAATCCCCAGTACTACTAAAAAGCAAATGAACAAACAAACAAAATGCAGGCTGCTACTGATAAAGAGCTCTAGGAGTCAGGTGTGAGACTTCTTACTATCTCCTTGATGTGTAGACAAACTCTTCTTTTTTTTCATAGAAAACAAAAATATGACCTTGTAGAATACGGATGATATATGAGCATTTTGATTGTTAAGTATACAGGTACTACTTTATTTCAGATTTTGAGATAAATAACAGCATTTAGGAAGTCTTATGTTTCAGTAAAACTCAATGTGAAGATTGTAGGCATGAAAATACACTGTTTTATTTGCCTCCATCAGAAAAAATGACATCGTCCCATTTGTTAGGAAATGGAAAGACTTGGAAAAAAATACATTAAGTGAAGTAACCCAGGCCCAAAGAAACATAGGTCCCATGGTTTCCCTTATTTGCAATAACTAGTATATGTCTGGGATACGCAAAAAAGGTCAAAAGCTATGTACATATGACAAGATAAGATGATGTTAAGCAAAATGAACCCCAAGATAGGGACATGTGTTTTTTTTTCTATCTTGCTATTGTTCTTAGCGTATTTATAGCGTACCATGTGAATTTTTTGTTTCTGGGTATGTTCCTCCCTCATGGTATAACACCTATTTTCACTGTATTTGATGTCTGTGCCCTGCAACTTGTGTATACACTTCTCTAGTTCGGGGAGGGGAAGGGAAAAAACAAAATGCTTAAATAGGGATACAGGTTGACCCACTGTCACAATAAGATGTACAAGACATTATGTTGAAAAACAAACTTTACAATTTAAGAAGGAAGGGGGGAGGGAGGAGAGGGACTGTAATTGTGGAGGTGGGAGAGAAAGGAGGGTAGGAGAAAAACATGCTAGATAAGAAATGTACTCATTACCTTGCTCATGTAACTGTAACTCCTCTATACAATATTTTTATAATAATAATGTATTAAAAAAGAAAATACAAGGGTTTTTATTCCATTTACAGCACTGTTTGTGGGAAAGTTGTGAATAAACTTTGTCTGATAGGCTTTATCAGCCTATTACCCAGCTAATGGTCCTTCAGCTGTCCTTCAGCTCTATTTCCATATCACATTACCTGCTATAAAACAACAGAAACCATGAATTTCTGGCTAATTTCCCTGGTGCGTCTAGTAAAACAAAACAACATAAAATAAAATAAAAATGGTCCCTTTTTTCTCACCTTGTAACTTGATAGATTATTCCTATTTCAATTTCTTCCTGAAAGGTTGTTTTAAGTAGATAAGTAACTTAAGGGATCTCACAGGAAGAGATGTAACACTACCACGAAATATTCCTAATACTCATAAATATTTTCCTTCTGTCAGGTTTGTAAAAAAATATTCCAATGAAGTTTGAACACAGGTAAGAACACTAATGGAATTAAGGAGAACATATTTTTAATTGAACAAATCCCGTATGAACAATAGAAGACTGAATCTGACTTCTAGGTGAATACTCGTCAACTCTACAGTAATATCACTTCTTATAATATAAAAATATTCTTTATAATTCTGGCTTATTTTAAAAGAAATTGTGCTAAAATATTTACAGCAGCAGTGCTTATTCTTAATTGCCAAATTATGGGAGTGCGTTGTCCCTATTGGGTGTATATGACCTCACAGAACTATGCTATCAGTGTTGGTAGAAACCCTGGTCTCAATGGCTAGACATTTGGGTGTCAGTCAAGCAAAGAACTCCTTCTCCAATAGAATTGTTCAGAGTTTCATAAATTAAGCTTCAGTGATGAAATAATGTCCTTCTGAAAAATACAAATGTGGAAAAGAGACTATCATTTTGGTAAGAGAAAATATAGCTCAGTAGCTGATATGTGATTTGATACTGATAATTTGACATTAAATTGTTTATAACAATTTCATATGTGAAATGCACATGCAAATAATCACAGGCAAAAAGTACATCCATGCAGACAAAAGTATAGGAAGTGGACTATATGTTTTCAATTTTTAATTAGTTGTTCCACTCAAAGACATAATATGTCAGAAGTGGATATGAACTGTTAATTTCTCAAAGTAGATAGTCAGCATGTGATAGATTTGAGCATCCTCTATTTACAAGATCATGTCTGTTTCAACTGGAAATAAATTGAATTAGTTAGTACTAACAATTTTAATACAACAAAGAAATCAAAAAAGTTTGCTGTACCATATTGGTGAATTACTGCTTTTAAGAATCATTTATTTGCTGTTAATTTTACTGTGTTGCAATATACCTGTTTACAAAAAAATAGTGTGGTTATATAATTAAAGAACTGAAACTTTATGAAAGAAAGATTATATTTATTTAACTTGTTACTAAAACCTCACTGAATACATATTTCAAGAGAACAAGGAAAAATAGTAAGTCTTAACAAAATATAAGTCCTCGACAACTTAAAAAAATGAAACCCAGACATGTTGTATTTTATTATTGAGGGCTTTGCTTTTGACAGTGTGTAGAAAATGTTCACATTTGTCTTGCTTTTTTTCATGTTCTTGTACACTTTCATTTCTATTAACAAACAAGTTAAGTACCTCTAATATACTGCAATGGTTTTATTGTAAAAATGACAGATAAAAATAATAGACAAATTAAAATTAAACTGCAATAATTAGAGAATTAGACAAAGCAGAATCTTAAAAAATATGCAAATATATAAATTATAGTTGAAATAATGTCATATCAGCATTTTATTTTTTTTCCTGTATCAGTGGTATAAAACTACACACATGGAGAGTTCCGGGAAGATGGCGGAGGAGAAGCTGGAATCTGAACAAGCTCTCGCATAAAAAGCAGTTTTAGAGTTCCAGTGACAGTCCTAAGCCAGAGAATCACAGCAAGTGTGCCATCACAGGACAGAGAGTTAGTCAAGAGAGGGGAAGCCAAGGAAACACATCAGCTGCCGCTGCGGCGGCAGGGTCGCAGCGGGGACCACCGCGCCGCGGGGTCATACCTGAGACACAGAGAGTCCGGGACGAAGGAGCCAGATGCAGCAGACGAGCGGATTCTACTCAACACCAACAAGAACCGACAAGGAGCGGAAAACTTCATCCTGCTGTTTGCAGACCAGAGACGACCCAGGATTTAAGACTTAGCGTGAGTACAAGCCCGACATCCTCACTCCTCAGGGAGCAGAGGAGGGAAGGCCACCCCTCCCCCCCCAGCACCGGTGATCTCCATCTTGGATACCGACAAAGCTCGGAGAAGCTGCTAGCTCCAACTCAGGCCTTGGAATAAAACGAGCCATTTAGCAGGTCACAAGAACTTAACGGCGAAGTGACATGCCAGACTCAGCTCCATCCAGGCAAAAGTCACCCAGCTCAGGCGCCAGCCATTGGAGTGGCTGGCCTCACTGGGTAACCAGAGCCAGAGGCTGCCCCTCCCTCTAGCAGCCACCACAATCAATTGAAAAACAGAAACCCTGAGAATGGCTCCAGGCTGGGCGCTGTGAGCTTTATCACAAAATAGCCCCAGGGAAAAGCTACTGTTTGTTGAAAGGCCTCAACTCTACCCAGAACCTAGCCTCATCACCACATCCCCCTCTTTTGTGATTCTCAAAGCAGATCACCCTCCCAGAAAACTAACCTGGGAGGGGGGATCTCAAAATCTTGGGTAAAGCAGAGCATTTTTCTGCCTCTTCCAACAAACCGACTTAGGAAACCAATCAAGCCACAGGACCTCAAGCTAACCAGAGACTCCAACAAGAGACTGGTTACAGACAAAAGGGAGATACAGGATTCTTCCCACCCCTCTCCCCCCAAAAAGAAAAATCAAAAGACTTTTTTTTCTTTTTTTTCTTTTTTTTTTCTTCTTCTTCTTTTCTTTTTTTGTTTGTTTTTTGTTTTTTTGTTACCATATATATATATATATATAAATTTTTTTCCCTTCTAAAACTTTTATTAATCTTTAATTTTTGCCTCTTCTGAAAAAAGTAACTTTTTTTTCCTCATCTTATAATTTTTATTTTAGGAATATGTGAATGAGCGTTTTCCTTTCTTTTCTTGTCTTCTTTCTCTTTTTCTTTCTTTCTTAATTATCTTTTTGTTTTTTATCTAGCTCTACTGAACTTCTGATCTTTTCTTCTCCCTTTCCCATCCTTAGAGTTTTTCACATCTCCTCTATGTCCCTCCCCTTCTCTCAACATATTCACATCCCTCTCTAAATAGACGGTCTTTTAATCTCTATGATAACATTAATTTTTACATTTCTATTTTTTTTCTGGTCTCTTGTCATTTCCCTTTCCGTCTCTTCTTTTTCTCTCTCTCTACTTGCATCCTACCCAACCCATTTCCTGCAATGTGATTAGGACATAATTAACTCTCCCTGTGCCTCCCCACACCAATCTATTCCTATTTTTTACCCACATCTCTCCCTAATCCTAATAATTTCTGGTTTTCCAAATTCTTTTCTGCGGTTCGAAGTCCTTTAACATATAGTTGTTTGATGTTGAATAGATGTATCTGTTGAACTAGATTGTATCTGTAGACTATTGACTGTACAAACACAAACTTTGGTTGATGGTTGCCTTAAGATAGTGTTCTAGCACAAAACTGGTGCAATCTTCATCTCAAATGGGCAGAGTAAGCCGGAAAAACACAAGAAAAATGGCAAATTCGGGTATCTCAATTCCCAATCTTGATAATCAGGGATTAGAACAGATAAAGAATAATCCAGAGGAGAGTTCCCAAATAGCTCTACAAACACTACTAGCAAACATGATAAATGAGAAGTTTGACAATGTACAAAGGACTCTGTATGAGCGTGATAGGGAGAGAGAGGAGGCATCCCAGAAGTTTATACAGGAATATCATAAGCGTGAGGAAGCTACTCAAAAACTGATACAGGATTTGCGTGAACAACTTGAGAATACTCAAAGAGAAAGGGAGGAATGGCCTGAGCAGGCAGAGAACACTCAAAGAGAACTGCAGGAATGCCACCAACAGGAAGAAAGAGAACTGCAGGAATCCCACAGACGGGAGGAAGCTAATCAAAGAGTAATTCAGGAATTAAGAGACCAGGTAGAGAATACACAAAGATCACTAAAGGCATTCATGGAATCCATTAACAAAGAGCTGAAGGAAGTCAGGGAGACCACAAAGGGAATGCTGAATGGAACCCAACAGAAGGAATGGGAGTCCAAAGAAACCATAACCAATCAACTAAGTGATTTGAGAACAAACACTGAACACCAAATTAAGGAAGCAAAGAAATTCATACAAGACCTAAAACAGAGCTTCAACAAAGAACTTGAAGCCATCAAAGCTGACCAATTAGAAGGAAAAGAGATAAAAAACAAAGTAGAGAGTCTTGACAGCAGGTTAGACCATGCAGAAGATCGAATCTCAGGGATTGAAGACAGCCTAGATATTATAGAGAAAGAACATACAACCATCCAAGACAAGTCCAAGAAATATGATAGGTCTATCCAACACCTGGAAGACACCATCAGAAGGCCCAATCTAAGGATAATGGGTGTAGAGGAGCACCTAGAAACAGAAGTTAATGGTCTAGGAAATTTGTTTAACAGGATCCTAGCAGAGAACTTCCCAAACATACAAAAAGATAGGCCTATTCAGATACAAGAAGCTTTAGAACCCCAAATAGACCAGACCAGAATAGGACATCCCACCGTCACATTATAATCCACACAGGATCAACCCAGACCAAGGAAAAGATCCTTAAAGCTGTCAAGGAGAAAAGGTTAATCACCTATAAAGGGAAACCAATTAGAATTACCTCAGATTTCTCAGCAGAGACAATCAAAGCAAGAAGAGCCTGGAATGACGTATGCCATGCCCTAAAAACAAATAATTATCAACCAAGAATACTGTACCCAGCTAAACTCTCCTTCATAACTGAAGGCCAAATAAAAACCTTCCATAGCAAAGAAAAATTGAAACAATACATCTCCACCAAACCAGCCCTACAAAAGATTCTTAAAGATGTCCTACACATAGAAAACCAACAAGACCGCAACAAAGGCCAAGAAACTGCACCCAAATTGAGAATCCAAGAACCTTAGGAAGAACCCAGTTTTCGCAGCCCCCAAGAAGGTGGATAACATGGCAGGAACTCCCAAATACCTCTCAGTCCTATCTCTTAACGTTAACGGACTGAACTCTCCAATTAAGCGACATAGACTGTCTAGTTGGATTAAAAAACAAGACCCTTCTATCTGCTGCCTGCAGGAGTCACATCTTGCCCGTAAAAACAAACACATTTTCAATGTTAAAGGCTGGAACAAAATCTACCAAGCAAACGGCCCTCATAAACAGGCGGGAGTTGCAATCCTAATATCAGATAAAATAGACTTCAAATTAAAATTCGTGAGAAGAGATAAAGAAGGTCGCTACATACTAATTAAAGGATCTCTCCTTCAGGAGGATATTACAATTCTAAATATCTATTCGCCAAACAATGGAGCACCCAAATTTATCAAAGAAACACTACTTTCCCTCAAATCCCATATAGATCCAAAGACATTAATTGTTGGGGATTTTAACACACCACTCTCCCCACTAGATAGATCAACTCGGCAAAAACTCAACAGAGAAACCGCAGATCTAAACAGCTGCATAGATCAACTAGACTTAACAGACATTTACCGAACATTTCACCAGCAGCATCAGAATACACGTTCTTCTCAGCAGCACATGGAACGTTTTCTAAAATAGACCACATTTTAGGCCACAAAGCAAACTTGTCTAAATTCAGAAACATTGAAGTTATACCTTGCATTCTCTCTGACCACAAGAGAATAAAATTAGAACTCAACACCAAAAGCCACCAAAGAAAGTCCGGTATCACATGGAGGCTGAACAACACACTGCTGAATCATGAGTGGGTCATGGAAGAGATTAGAAGGGAAATTCAAATGTTCATGCTATTCAACAAAAATGAACACACAAATTACCAGCTCCTCTGGGACACAGCAAAGGCAGTACTCAGAGGCAAGTTTATAGCTCTGAGCTCCTACATCAACAAATTGGAGAGATTGGAAACTAACAATTTAATGACACATCCAAACCTCCTTGAAAAAGAGCAGCAAGATAAACCCCAATCCAGTAGATGGAAAGAAATAATCAAAATTAAATCAGAATTAAATGAATTAGAATCCAAAAAAACTATAGAAAGAATCAACAAAACAAAGAGGTGGTTCTTCGAAAAACTTAACAAAATTGACAGACCCTTAGGAAACCTTATCAGAAAAAGGAGAGAACACACCCAAATTAATAAACTCAGAGATGAGAATGGAAACATCACCACGGAAACAACCAAGATTCAGAACATTATAAAGGAATACTTCTCAAAACTTTATGCTAATAAGTTTGAGAACTTGACAGAAATGGACCTTTTCCTAGCAAATATTGACATGCCAAAACTAAACCAAGATGAGTTAAACCAGCTTAACAGGCCCATATCAAGCATTGAAATAGAAACAGCAATAAGAGACCTCCCAGCTAAGAAAAGTCCAGGACCAGATGGTTTTACAGCGGAATTTTACAAGGCCTTCAAAGCAGAGCTCACACCAATACTCCTCCAACTTTTCAATGAAATTGAAAGAGAAAGCTCACTACCGAACACATTCTGTGAAGCCATCATAACCCTCATCCCAAAACCAGGCAGGGACTCATCAAAGAAAGAGAACTACAGACCCATTTCTTTGATGAACATTGATGCAAAACTTCTCAACAAAATTTTGGCCAATCGACTTCAACAATTCATCCAAAAAATCATACACCATGATCAAACAGGATTCATTTCAGGGATGCAAAGCTGGTTCAATATACGCAAATCAATTAATATTATTCATCACATCAGCAGGAGCAAGAATAAGAACCACATGGTTATCTCAATAGATGCAGAAAAAGCATTTGACAAGATCCAACACCCCTTTATGATGAAGGTTTTGGAAAAATTAGGAATCCATGGAACATTCCTCAATACAATAAAGGCTGTATATGACAAACCTACAGCCAGCATTATACTTAATGGTGAAAAACTAAAGCCATTTCCTCTTAACTCAGGAACAACACAACGATGCCCACTCTCTCCACTTCTCTGCAATCTAGTATTAGAATGCCTAGCTACAGCAATAAGACAAGATGCAGACATAAAGTGGATCCAAATAGGGAAAGAAGAAATAAAACTCTCCCTCTTTGCCGATGACATGATCTTGTATTTAAAGAATCCCATAGACTCCAAATTACTCAAGCTGATTCAACACTTTGGCAAAGTAGCAGGTTATAAAATTAACCCCCAAAAATCAATGGCTTTTCTGTATGCCAACAATGAGAAAAGTGTGGCTGAAATTAGGAAAGCAACTCCATTTGTAATAGCCCCACAAAAAATAAAATACCTAGGAATTAACCAATGAAGTGAAGGACCTCTATGATGAAAACTTTAAAATCTTGAAAAAGGAAATCAACACAGAACTTTAAAAATTGCAAAACCTCCCATGCTCCTGGATTGGAAAGATTAACATCGTGAAAATGGCAATACTTCCCAAGGCTATCTACAAATTCAATGCAATACCTATCAAAATTCCACCCTCATTCTTCAAGGAAATAGAAGAGGCAATCCAAAAATTCATATGGAACAATAAAAGACCCCGAATAGCAAAAACGCTCCTCAACGGAAAGAACACTGCTGGAGGAATATCAATACCAAATTTCAAACTCTACTATAAAGCCATAGTAATCAAAACAGCTTGGCCTAAGAACAGACCTCAGAACCAATGGAATAGAATTGAAAACCCAGAAATGAACCTACAGACCTATAGCCATCTAATCTTCGATAAGGAAGCTAAAACAATAGAATGGAAGAAAGACAGCCTCTTCAGTAAATGGTGCTGGCAAAATTGGTTAACTACATGTAGAAAACTAAAGCTAGATCCTTATATATCACCCTGCACCAGAATCAACTCCAAATGGATCAAAGACCTTGAACTCAAAGCAGACACTCTGAAAACATTACAGGATGGAATAGGAGAAACCCTAGGTCTCCTTGGCTCAGGCCGAAATTTTCTGAATAGAGAACCGGAAGCCAACAAATCAAAGAAAGGTTGGACAAATGGGATTGCATAAGGTTGCAGAGCTTCTGCAGGGCAAATGACATAGCTAGCAAGATCAATAGAAAGCCCACCGATTGGGAGAAGATCTTTACTAGCCATACAATGGACAAGGGTCTCATATCTAAAATATACTTGGAACTCAAAAAATTAAACCACCCAACAACAAATCCTCAAAGAAACAACTGCCCAATAAATAAGTGGGCGAAAGACTTAAAGAGAAGCTTCTCTGAAGAAGAAAGAAGGATGGCCAATAGACACATGAAGAAATGTTCAACATCCCTAGCCATAAAAGAAATGCAAATCAAAACAACATTGAGATATCACCTCACTCCAGTTAGAACAGCAAAATTCAAGAACTCTAACAACAACAGATGCTGGAGGGGATGTGGACAGAAAGGAACCTTACTTCATTGTTGGTGGGAATGTAAACTTGTTCAACCACTTTGGAAAGCAGTATGGAGGTTCCTCAAAAGACTTCACATAGATCTCCCCTATGATCCAGCAATCCCACTTTTGGGCATTTACCCAAATGTTTACAAACAAGACCACACTAAAGCTACCAGCACAACTATGTTTATTGCAGCATTATTTACCATAGCTAAGATATGGAACCAACCCAGATGCCCCTCAGTAGATGAATGGATCAAGAAAATGTGGTATATATACACAATGGAATTCTATGCCTCCATCAGAAAGAATGACATTTCCCCATTTGTTAGGAAATGGAAAGGTTTGGAAAAAATTATATTAAGTTAAGTAAGCCAGGACCAAAGAAGCATAGGTCCCATGGTTTCCCTTATTTGCAATATCTAGTAAATGTATGAGTCAAGCAGAAAAGTCAGATAATGTGATGTTAGGAAAATGAACCCTTAAATATTTAATGTTTTCGTTTCTTTCATGCATGTGTTTCTAACGCATTTATAAGATTATTTCTTTGTTGCTTTGTATGTCCTTCCCCCACAGTGTAACCCCCGCTTTCACTATATTTGATGTCAGTATAACATGTGGAGGAGATGGGGACAAACAAGTCGTTTAAGGATTCAGGTGGACCTGTTGCAACAATGAGAAGTACAAAATGTCATGTCAAACCAGCTTTACAATGTCGGTGTGGCGGGGGGAGGGGGGTATAATTGGGTGGCGGGAGGGGGGAGGCTGGGAAGGGAGGTGAAGGGTAAACAAAGGAGGAGGCTGCAATGCTTGGTAAGAAATGTATGCATTATCCTGCCCATGTAATTGTAGCCCCTCTGTACAGTATGTTCTCAAATAAAATAAAATTAAATTAAATTAAAAAAAAACTACACACATGCCATGAATTCAACTTTAAAATGCTAAAATAAAATGTCCCCAAATACATCCCCTTTCTTGAAGCAGGTTCAGATGAGTGTGTGGCACCATCCTGACCATGGCTTTCTTTGACTCTAGAAAATTCAGCATGATAGCTTGTTCTGGGTCTGCAAGTCTAGGGGACAGCAGGTTCTGTGGAACCTCAAAGATGGCTGTGAACAGTTTTGCCTCATTAGCAGTGGCTGAAACAGAGACTTTCTCCTTTCTTTTAAATAGAAATGAATAATACATGCCCCAGCTAAAAACTACAACATTTATTTACTATGAATTACCAACTTGCTTGTCTTTAGGAATAGTCAAATGCTATCATCCTTTTAAAGCATTCTATCTAAAACTGTTTCAAATTCTCAACCTTAAAGAAACTGATGAGTCCTACACATATTCCTGAAATTTCATATATAAAACTTGAAATAAAAGATATTCAGATATGCCACAGTATTCTTTCTTACAAATGACTTCATCTTACTTAAAAGCTATCATAGTGTTGACATCCAATTTGGGGGCAGGAATTCGGTGGACATAAAGACAGGATGTGTCACAGGGAGAGTTGAGCCCCGCCTTGCACGGGTCTCCACTGCCTTGTCCATGTAGGTCCATGGGTCAAGGCTCAGGAAGAATGGTCCATACCTGTCAATCCCTCCGCCCACTTGTACTGTTCCATTTCAGGCTCACATCAGCTCAGCTCTCAGGCTGGAAAGCGAATGACTGGAAGCAGGTCCCGTTTGTGAGTAGGCAGCAGTGAGAAGGAAGGAGAGGAAAAGGGAGGGTGAAGGGAAGCGGATCGAGTAGCGTGGGACGAACTTTCTACATGCAAGTGTAAGAAGAGACCAATGGAAACTGTTGATGTTGTTTTAAGAAGTGGGAAGACGGGTGAGAGTGATAAACGGTTCTATCAAGGTACATTAAAGTCCTTCAGGAACGTCACAATGAAACTGATTTTCACAACTTACATACTTTCACGAAAACCACTCCCATGAAGAAATCTTGATGTAAATTTTCAGTAATGGCATTTGCATTTGAATCTAACAAACTCAGGGATAAATATTGGTTGTCAATTGAAAGGAGCTTTCATTTCAGGGAACCAGTAATAGGAAACTCGTTCTCAGGTGAGGAAGCTTTTGACATCATCAAACTTGGACAGTATCTTATTCTCACTGTTTGACTAGGTTTTAATCTTTTACAAGGACGTTTCTTAAAATTAGTAAACCCGGTTCTCTTATATAATCCTGTAACCATAATTTAGTCAGAAACAATGGAAGGCATATTGTTTAATAAACTTAAAAATAAACTGGGCACCAGTGAGTTGTGGTCATAATCTTATTTTGAAGCCACCGTGCAAAGTATCGAAGGGTGAAGGTATTCCTAAGGAAAAATATGCACAAAACCCCATCTCCAAAATAACTAAAAAAGTCAGAATAGAAGAATGGCGCAAGTGGTAAAGCACCAGCTTAACTCTCAAACCAGAGGAATGTAGGGCTCTGAGTCCTAGTCTCAATTTTACAAAACAAAACTAAAAATAAATGTTTCTCATCCAAAAATTTCTTACTAAACATGAAAAAAAATCATGTAACAGTGATCTAGAGTTCCTTCTTTATTTCATTCAGTATATTTTGTTTCTAAACTAAGTTAATTCAATATGTCTAAAAACAAAATAACCAAGCCATATATTTCTGTTAATATTTTCTGTTCAAATATTTGTTAGTTTACATATAAATTAATATAAATATAGTCTACATATACTTCCTATAAGCTCTCTAATATCTATACCTTAAATATTATGATTTCATGAATGATGGACATATATAATTTTCTCCATTCCTGAAAATTATCAATATTTTAAAAGTTCAAAATTAATTTCAGAAACAGGGAAAAATGATGGTTCACCCCATCTTCTCACTCTGCAGGGATTTTTTTTTAATATTATTTTATTTTATTTGAGAACATACTGTACAGAGGGGCTACAGTTACATGGGCAGGATAATGCATACATTTCTTACCAAGCATTGCAGCCTCCTCCTTTGTTTACCCTTCACCTCCCTTCCCAGCCTCCCCCCTCCTCCCACCCAGTTATACCCCCCTCCCCCCCCACTGACATTGTAAAGCTGGTTTTGACATGACATTTTGTACTTCTCATTGTTGCAACAGGTCCACCTGAATCCTTAAACGACTTGTTTGCCCCCATCTCCTCCACATGTTATACTGACATCAAATATAGTGAAAGCGGGGGTTACACTGTGGGGGAGGGACATACAAAGCAACAAAGAAATAATCTTATAAATGCGTTAGAAACATATGCATGAAAGAAACGAAAACATTAAAATACATATTTAAGACCTAAAACAGAGCTTCAACAAAGAACTTGAAGCCATCAAAGCTGACCAATTAGAAGGAGAAGAGATAAAAAACAAAGTAGAGAGTCTTGACAGCAGGTTATATCATGCAGAAGATCGAATCTCAGGGATGGAAGACAGCCTAGATATTATAGAGAAAGAACATACAACCATCCAAGACAAGTCCAAGAAATATGATAGGTCTATCCAACACCTGGAAGACACCATCAGAAGGCCCAATCTAAGGATAATGGGTGTAGAGGAGCACCTAGAAACAGAAGTTAATGGTCTAGGAAATTTGTTTAACAGGATCCTAGCAGAGAACTTCCCAAACATACAAAAAGATAGGCCTATTCAGATACAAGAAGCTTTTAGAACCCCAAATAGACCAGACCAGAATAGGACATCCCACCGTCACATTATAATCCACACAGGATCAACCCAGACCAAGGAAAAGATCCTTTAAGCTGTCAGGGAGAAAAGGGTAATCACCTACAAAGGGAAACCAATTAGAATTACCTCAGATTTCTCAGCAGAGACAATCAAAGCAAGAAGAGCCTGGAATGACGTATGCCATGCCCTAAAAACAAATAATTATCAACCAAGAATACTGTACCCAGCTAAACTCTCCTTCATAACTGAAGGCCAAATAAAAACCTTCCATAGCAAAGAAAAATTGAAACAATACATCTCCACCAAACCAGCCCTACAAAAGATTCTTAAAGATGTCCTACACATAGAAAACCAACAAGACCGCAACAAAGGCCAAGAAACTGCACCCAAACTGAGAATCCAAGAACCTTAGGAAGAACCCAGTTTTCGCAGCCCCCAAGAAGGTGGATAACATGGCAGGAACTCCCAAATACCTCTCAGTCCTATCTCTTAACGTTAACGGACTGAACTCTCCAATTAAGCGACATAGACTGTCTAGTTGGATTAAAAAACAAGACCCTTCTATCTGCTGCCTGCAGGAGTCACATCTTGCCCGTAAAAACAAACACATTTTCAATGTTAAAGGCTGGAACAAAATCTACCAAGCAAACGGCCCTCATAAACAGGCGGGAGTTGCAATCCTAATATCAGATAAAATAGACTTCAAACTAAAATTCGTGAGAAGAGATAAAGATGGTCGCTACATACTAATTAAAGGATCTCTCCTTCAGGAGGATATTACAATTCTAAATATCTATTCGCCAAACAATGGAGCACCCAAATTTATCAAAGAAACACTACTTTACCTTACTTCTGCAGGGATTTGCTTTGAAGTCTTTCCTATCACCCTGATCCTTTGATTCACCTTTCCGGGTACTCCATGAGGTACCTGGCTTTCTGCAAATCCCTGTGCTGCCAATGTAGTTATCTGAAAAGTCCAATAATTAATGTATCTTCCTCTATGTTACTTTTCTATCCTGTTTCTTTCTCCAATAGGATGCTGGTTTCTCTGTCTCTTTAGGAAAGTCTTTCTTATATCTTATACCTTAGACTTGGATTGAGGGAATAATACATTTTTTTCATTTATTTTCTAAAATTATGTTACAATCCATGATTCAAAAAAAATACCTGAATTGGAAACTGCAAACAAAATAAGCCATTTAGTTAAGCTGAACAATTATTAATATTTTTGTACAGTTACATTGAAAACTTATTCCATCTTTATTCTCATAAATCAGAGCATCTGACTTCTGATATGGTGAAACCTCAATTAGCAAAATGGACTGAAGGTCAGAGACTTAATTTGGGTAATGAGAGTTGAAGATAAAGATGAGGAGTTCTTAATGTAAATGATTTTCATAGAGAAATGAGGCAGATAGTCAGAACTTTCCAGATAAGAGGGTCACATAATCCACTTTGCTGAGAGTTGACTACAAATGGACACCAAAATGCAATTAAAAAACAGTTAAGGATAGATTAGTACAACATGTAGATAAGATAGAGTCTCCACTAGACAGATATATGGTCAATGTTTCTTTTAATGAATGAGCCTTCCATTTTCTTTACCTACATATATTTTACTTGAAAAAGGAAGGCCATATCCCTCTGAAATATGTGGAGTTTTCTCGTGGGCAAGGGAACACAAAGAAGTTGATATCAAGATGGACCATTCCCTTAAGTGTTCAGACAGGGTCTTACTTTGTGTTCATTATAGACAATGTCGAGTTATTTGTGGGTCTTTTCCAAAGCCTTTAACACTATTCTCTATTCCATACAACACTAAGTTTGCTTCCACCTGTTGTCAACTTCAGCTGTTCAGCTTAGCTGATGAAATTTTTTCCCCATTAAATACACTCTTGAAAATAAGAATAAAACTCTTGAGTCAGCACTTCATTAATTTTCACCATATCATTATCTGGTTATAAAGCTACACTTTAAGTGATTTTAAGTATATTTTGTGGTCATTAAACTAATTGCTATAATGCTAAAAAAATAAAATGCAGTCTTACATGAGCCTAAACTCTCTTAATTTTGTATTTTCAAATTAGAACTGTTCTATTTAGGAATATCTCTATTACAATAAAGTGTATGATAAAATTAGTTTATTAAATGGTAAGTTCATATATTATGTAAAATACTTAGCACAGTTTCAAGAAATTAATATTTCCTATGTTAGTTTTATTTTATACAGGTATGCATGCATACATCTATACTTTTTATTTCTAATTTTATTTTTAATAATTTTACTTCAAGCCTTATCCACTTAACTATATCTATCATATGTTGTTCACGTACTTTTTTAACCTTGCAATTTTCTAGTATATGCTTTCTTAGGGATAGAAGAAAAAATTTTGAGATGATCTTAAGTATATGGTTTCATGTTTACCTGTCCATGGCCCAAGAATTATTATTCAGCCAAAATAAAAGAAAGTTTTGACTTCATATTTTAAAACGCAGACAAGATGAATTGCTTTCTTTCGTTCTCTAGGTAAAATTATGATTAGAAACAAAGAAAAATATTCTACAGCTTTCATTCCTCCTTCCTTGTCTCTTTGGCTATATTCCTTCGTGACAGCTTGAGAGAAGAAATTTTGTGTGAATGATTTATTGAGAATGTGCTCTAGCAGAAAGGAGAAGAGGAAAAAGACGGCATTGGGAAAAAAAAACCTAAGAAAAATGTAATCTCTGTACAATCTAGTTCAACTGGAGTCTACAGAGAACTAGGTAGGTTGAATTGTAGCCCCAACCACTTCCCTATTGGGGTAAAGTAGCTTGCTATATAACCCCTTATAGGTCAGTCCTGGCTGGATTCTGAGTGTGAGGTGGGGCTGGGCTGTGGGAGTGTGAAAAGGCTAACAAATAGTCTATTGAGTATGTTGGCCTTGATTGGCAGAAGAAATTTTGTAGTCAATATTACAGCAATGAGGAATGAAGGAAGCCATCCAGGGTAAATGAAGACAGAGCATAAGATGTCCCTACATCTTGATGTGCTCTGCATTAGGCTATTTGCTTTACTATGTCTCCCATTGTCTTGTACTTTAGAACAAGAATCACGGAAATCTTTCTTTTTAAAATAAAAGGCCTTGAGGGACACCTATCAGAGGTTCTTCTTTCTGGTTTATTAAAACAGTTTTACAACTCATTAATAAGGTAAAAAAATCTTTTCTCTTGAGTCATACAAAATAAGTCATGATGCATAGTTAACCTGAAGCAAAACTGTTCTACAGTCTTCCACATTCTTTCTTTAATGAGTTTGCCTCATTAGTCATTTAAAACGAAATAAAGAAGGAGTTAGCTTTAGCCACTCTGTAGGAGCAATGAATGTTGATGTAGACAGGTCTAGATTTCAACATTTAATATAAGTTAATCTTGAAGCAGTAATGAAATTACCTATTTTACTGAGTTTTACCCAACAGTCAAGTGGCAGTGTCAGAAGTGGAGGCACTCCACCTCTGAAGTGTATATGCAGATAAGATCTATTCTACCCAGATGCTAAAGCAAAATGTGTGAGTTCACATGATATCACGATCTGTGGATACCATATTTGTAGCTGCTTTTTTTTTAGACAAAGCAAAACTGTTGACTGAGATGGAATTCATAGCAGATGGAGAAAAATGAAGAGAATCAGGACACTGAGAATTGTAGAAGTGAGCAGTAGTCATACCATGAGAAAATGGAGAATTCCAAAATCATTTCCTTTGCTTGGAAACTTATATCATTTTAGTGGATACCATGGTCCCCCTTTTTTATCACATATAATAGGTCATGATTTTCGCCTAAAACAGGTCACATTTACCTCTGTCCCTAGCAAACAAATCACACTTAACCGAGCCAAATGGTTCAATGATGTCAGGATTATATTTTATATAGTCTGAAATGAAACATCCTGGCTACAAAATAACAGAATAATTTTTAGAATAGTTATTCATAGAAATGAACAATCAAGAACAACCACAGATAAGATTGAAAAAGGAGATGGTAAGATTGTACTTGAGGGAAGGAAATCATTTTGGTAAGGTGAGTGGTCTGAAATACCTCAGAAATAAGGACATAGATGAATACATGGTGTCACACAGAATTAATAATCTAAGAAAACCAGCCGCATATATCAGTATCATTAAATGTGTTTCCAGAAAATGTCAAAACAGTCTGAGAGAAATTAGTTGTAGCACTTAAAACAATCAATAGTAATTATTTGCCAAGAGCTCTTAGGAAAATAAAAATTAAAAAGGTTGTATTTTGACAAAGAATGTCAATAGTCAGCCCAAAGAAGAGAAAATAATGATTGTCATAAACAAGTGAAAATGGTCTCCATTTAATGCCTAATCAGGGTAAAGTAAATTATAACATTAGAATAGCATTCCTTTTCTATTTAGAAAGCTAACAAAGCACAATATTTATAAAATAATGGATGTAACAATATGCTTACACAATGTCAATTGAAATGTGCCTGCTAATATTTTGCGGTATAAAATACAGCATCTATTATTGTTTCAAATACTCATAGCTACACACTAGTAACCCAACACTTATATATATATATATCTGTACTGAACATTGACATTATTAGTTATATCTAAGTGAATATGTGAATAATACATAAACTTGTTTAAGGATGAATTATTAGTATTTCTGTGGAATGGGTGGTATACTCTGCATTAACAGACCCTAATAATTTCAGATTCAGTCACTATTGTCATGTGCAGATATAAATTTGTATTTTGACATCATTGTCTATGTGTAATTCTATTTTTATAAAATGTTTTATTTTTTGTGTTATTTTTGCTATGTTTCTCTACTTTTGTCACCAGGCCAAATGTATGCATAAAGTATTGGAGAATGATATATCAAAGTCAAAGCTTATGAATATATTAAAAAAAAGACACTGACATTCCAGCCAATTGATAAAATTACCCAAACTTCACATACGATGGCTGGATTTGAGGTTATTTCTGACAAAATCTATCATCATCTTGCATTAGACAGGATCTTTTGTATCACTGACAAAAGTGATAAGGCAGGCCCCAAATTTTCTAATAGGAAGAACTCAAAATAAAACCTCATAGATATCTTTGGTTCTTACCAACAGGGACAGTAAAATTTCCTCAGAGGAAAAGTGAGTGGGATATATGGACTATGAAGATTGTGGCAGAAATGCGTGCAGTGATATCTCAGTGAATGAAGAACAGGAGAGTTCAAGTACCCCTCTCAAATATCAAATTTCCTAAACTGCTGTTCAGAGTTGGTGAGGAAATGTGCTATCAGCATCCCGGCTGAAGCTCAGAATAATATATATCTAATGGATTCCGTGCTTTTAGGAAACATAATGGGGTTATTTTATGCCTCATCACTTCCTGTTTTAAGAACATTTCCTCTTTGAAGTCTAGCATGAGTATCAAATAGAAGATGATTCTCATCAATTTGATGCAAATGAAAAATGAATGCATGAGTTAAAGGAGAGATGAAATTATATTTCCAGTTATACTTGTACATGCGGATTTCTAATGATTAAAATAAGGAGCATGCCATCTGCAAAACACGCTGCTCTCCCTGTGCTTCGCTCACCCAATTCTTCTTTTAGGTTTTATTTTTGTCTCAAAGAAATTCACGATTATATACATTTGGTTGAATTCACATACTTTCTCTACCCTGTCTGATTTTTTCACACTTATATTTTTAGGCAATGTTATTTTTTTATTTTTTTAAGTGAGTCAACTTTTTTTATAAATGATTATGTAAAAAAAGATATCAAAACTCTTTTTAAAATTCATTCATCGCTTTTCCTCCTAATGTATGTATGCCTCTTTTTTTTGAGCCATATCAGAGAATAGCATGTCTTGTAAATACTCACAGAATTCCATATCCTCGTGTGTTTTTAGCTATATTTTCGTAATAAGCTTGATGTCAGTGTTAAAGAAGTAACTTTTAAGATGAAATAAATAATTGTTTGATGGAGAATATATTAATAATATGTTTGTGTGGCACTGTTTGTAGTGAGAGAATAGTTAAATTATTACATTTGGTTTTATATGTTGGATAAAACACTTGTGTGAAGTTTATGGTTTTTTTCACCTTGCTCTTTCCTTGACAAATAGTCTAGCAGTCAATGGAACTCTATTGTCAACTTTCTGTCATATCTGATTACCATTATTGCAACATTAACACAATGTCACCAACATCAACCTTGTGCCTAGCTCCATTTCTGCTATCACCTTCTTGATTGACACTTTTGACAGTTACTTAAGGGTTCTTTTAATTAGCCAAAATATATTATCTGAATTATCTGGAATGATGTGACTTGAAAACAAATGACAACAGAAAGTCATCCTAAATCTCTAAGTTGAAATCATACATAAATCCTCTTCCAAGTCCAGGGTGCTAGAGAGAGAGAGAGAGAGAGAGTTCTGTTATGGAAAATGTCAAACGACAAGGTCAAGTGGTAAACCCAACATTGTATGACCATCGCATGAAGTACAGATTGTGAATATGAGGCAGAGAAAGAAGCAAAGTTTGCCTCACTCAGTCCACGAAAGACTCAGCTAACTGGTATCTATTTATTTACATCAATGTATATATTTGTTTTTCTCCACAGTATTTCTGTACACTTGTGTGCTTATATTTGGGTGTATGAATATTTTTCTTATGTAGTCAGGCTAGTCCTTTATGGATATTTAGAATAATTATTTTTAGCATTAATTAACAAAACTTTCTCTGCAGAATTGAAGATAAATGGGGCAGGCGTTACTATGCAAACTTCAAACATTAGATGTTGTAGCTATTGATAAACAGAAGCAAGGACAGAGCCTGCTCTGGAGAAGAGATAAGTAGCCTATGAATAGAACCAAAAGATGATGCAAATGAAGAAAAAAAGAGTGCACAAAATCCAGTGGATGTGCATAGCACATAGCAGGCCTTACCTTGATTTGTACATTATATAATTTAAAAACTTATTGAAGGGCTTGTGTTCACTAAAATAAAATACAGCAGTGATTAATTATATGGAGGGAAGTTTTTAAGATGTAAGAGAAAGAATTGATTAATGGGTTCCTAGTACATGGTTTATATTTCCTTTTGGATGTCCTATAATATATCTTAGAGATTCTTCCACAATGCAGTAATACAGGCAAATCAAACCATGTTAAAGATGTCTAGATAGTACCAGAAGGTTACATATAACTCTTCCTAAACCATTCATAAAAGTGATACTTAGGGAAGGCTTATTTTAATATGTTGTCTACCAGATTCTAGACTCCCAAAGTTTGTATATTGTAGAAGACTGAGAGATAGGAATGACACTTGTCTATTTTATTGCAAAATGGCTAACAGTTGCATTCAGAGGTTTTCATAGTCTGTGATTCTCAACCAACGGAAAGAGAACAAGAATAATGCCCATATTTTTCCTAAGGGTTAAGATAGGATGCACGAATGAGAGAATGAAAGTATTTACAAATGAGCTTGTGCAATTGAATGGCAGAGTATACCATACAAATTTTTGTATCATTATGAACTCATTTTCAAGAAAAACAAAAGTAGCAGGCTACTTTATGGTTACAAGGGCTGCAAGAATTGCAAACTATTTTTAAGAAATATTCAGTTTAAATGGAAATTATCTTCCAATTATTTTGCTAAGCTGATATATTTTTAGGTTAAGATGAACGTCTTGGGCTAAAGGTTGTCCAACTAGTCTGAAATGAAAAGAGACCAACTTCACTCCTTAGTAACTATTATATTTTTTTGTACTTTAAAGACTACTTTTCTCTTATTCTCATCAATATCTTCAAAATAGGTGAGTATGAAATAGCCACACCAACATCATCATCATCATTATCATCAGAATCAACACCATATCACCATTACCTTTATCATCATCATCCTCATCCTCATCTTCATCATCATCATCAACACCACACCACCACCACCACCACCATCACAATCATGACCATGACCACTGCCACCTGCATTACCATTCACACTACCGTACCATAATTGTTACCATATTATCATCATCCATACCACTACCACTGATAATAACATAGCCACCCAACCATCTTCATCATCATTTTCTACTCCTCCTCTTTTTCCTCCTCCTCCTTTATTTATTCTGTTTTTAAAGAGTAGAGTTAATTGTATGTAGTGAAGATGTCTTTAATTTTAACTAAATAGTGTGTGTGTGTGTGTGTGTGTGTGTGTGTGTGTGTGTTTGCTGAGACTATATGAGATAATTCAGAAAGGAACCAAAGAGAGCTTGCATTCCCTCATTTACTTTATTTTGAATATTAGTTTGGTACTTTACAAAAAAAGAACAAAATGACAACTTTTTGCCTTAAGAATTCTGTATTACCAAAGAAATTGGAAACATTTTTTTCTGCTCTTCCAACTACAAAATGAAAAATATCTAGAAATGCCTAATGTTAATTCAGATTGAGGTAATTATAATGAAATTTATATTCAAAATTAAATACATATGGAAGTTCACACCCTGACTAAAATAATCTATTCAAGAAAAAAATGATTATAACACTGATAATTTTCACAGTACTCTTTCATTTATAAATGTTCTACCAATAGTCATTTAAATCTGAGAATTGAGCATGTACATATAATTTATTTTTGAGAAAGGGATATATCACCCCTATAATTTTAACTTATTATTGAATCATCAATTCTTCTATTATATAATAGTCCAATAGGAAATTGTGTTATACCAGACTTCACATTACCAATCTTCCTTTTATCTTTACATAATTATATGAATTCTTCATTGTGGACACTCTATGTATAACGTTTCTCCACTTGTTCTATCTAGAACCATTGAGCTAGAACTAGACATACAATTTCAAGTGAAAAATGAAACAAGGCTCCCAAATATCCTTTTCTTTTCCATACTGTTTGGTGGGAGAACTTCAAGTGGAATTCAATACAATTCCAAACATACAATACATGTTTTGAGTGCTTTGCTGTAGTTGATGTGGTGGTGGCAGATGTGGGGTTGGTGTGAGGATGAGATGATATCAGGTCAGGATATGTCTGAAACTTGCTGGGATTTCTACACTACACCCAGCTGCCTGCTAACCAGGCACCTTCACACAGTAACTTCAGGGAACTGCACACACACAGGTCATGCTGGCCTTTCCCTGTGTGTTTCCTCTTAACAGATTAGAACGGTCCAAAGTGTATATGCCATGGCTCTTGGCATGAAATGTACTATTAGATGTTTTGAGAGAAGCTGCAAGATTGCTAAATGCAAGAAAGCACCATGTTTCCTGTGAGCCCCACCTCCCTCCTCATCTGAGACAGCAGCATCATGAAGGACCTTGCCTCTGATGGTTTTCTTAGTCGGCACCATTGACCTATCTGTTTACTAAGGAGAGCATTGTTTATATATGTGCTAAACAATCCCTTTGAAAAGCAACTAAATGCTGCGAAGTACAATGCTTGCGTTACATTAAAACTGTTAATTTGCTTCAATGATAATTTAGGATTTTAATTATAAGTCGGCAAAAGCAGACTGAGCAATGTAGTTGGCACCACTAACGTTAATCTGTCCTTTAACATTTATTGAAAGCAATATATCCAACATAATTATAGTGCATATCAGATAACCCACAATTTTGTGTGTTAAATGTATGATCCTTTAATTTGCTTGATTCAGATGACTTCCCATCTGTTAAAAGTCTTCGGTGCCATCATTTGTGGGTTTTATGTTACCTGTCAACAATGAAAGATTAACTAACGCATTTTTCATTGAGGCAGTACTCATTTTATTGGAGTTTATCAATGGAAATGATCACCAAGTGATTCTGTGTCATATTCCCTATGCTTGTTGTATCAGAGGATAGCAGAGGGTTTACGATGAAACATTGCAAATGTTTCTGGGAACCAAGAGAATATAACCAAAACACTCACGGAATCAACACCAAGCTTCCTATTCCCTTCCTTCCATTGAAAATAGGATTTTAGGAAGGAACAATCATTTCGGTAACAACAATATGGTTTCCAGAATATTTCTTCTGAATTTTCATATGAATCTTCTTTCTATTCTGTTACTATGGCTTCACAAGACTCTATCAGGATTCTTATTACAATGTGTACTCAAACTTATGAACCTGAACTTGCTTTTCTGCTGGTGATTGAACTCAGCTTCTTACTGAACTCACACCATTGAATTCCCAAAATTAAATTTGTTGGCTAGAAAGTCAATAGGATTATGAGTATATTTGAGCATTTGTGGATCTAAGAAGGCCCCAATGTCTCATTAGAACTTAAGGCTATCTTTTATACCACCTGTATGGTCCTTTTATCACTTAACAAGTTTTTACTTGTTAATTTAAAAAATACAGATATAGATTGTACTTGGCTTTATGCTGAAAGCTTTTAATTGGTCTTTATTTCCCTGAAGAGTTTTCAATGTCAAATGACAATTACGTAGTCATTTGTCTTGATCTTACTCACAAAGTCATCTTTGATCAACATAGCAATAATATTTTCTTCCTAGCTAGGCAAGATTAAATAATTTCTGAGAGTCCTGGCTTTTCTGCAGTAGACTTTATCAAAATTTTCTATTAGTTAACATTATCCTGCAAAGTTGAATATTCAGTGAAGAAATTATTTAGAACCGCTGCTATTTAGTGCAGCTATTCAGAGAAAAGATACTTTTAGTGGTTACCTCATGCACTTTTCTAAACTTCACAGTTCCATATCAAAGCAAACTTTATTTAAAAAAAATAAGTAAGAGATTTAAAAAAGGAAACAGTTCTGTTTTAATCCACTAGTAATTCTCAGGCAAGTGGCCATTTAGTTAGCCCTTTAGAACTATGTCTTAGAAAATATTGCTTCAGAATTCACTCTTGAAGCAAGTGATACTACTGCTTAGGATAAAACAGTTATGCAATGATGTGTACAAGTCATGATGAGTTATGGTACACATGTCTTTCCAATACCTAAGTCATTCTTAGAACAGCAGTCCACAGCTTACATGTCCTCATAGAGTTCTAAGAATGGTCCCCTTCATTTAGACCTGTGGTTCTAACAATCTTGTGCTGCATCAATGTACCAGAAGAAGGCAGAAAGGAATTCAACTTTGACTGTGGAATAGATTTTATTTTCCTTGAAAACTCAGCTTTTACAAATACAGTTAACTTGCCGTTATACAATATTCTCTTGACATTCCATCCCACAAACATACATGTAAACACATAAACATATGGTTTTCTCTTACAGATTACTATTAATCACTATCAAAATTATCATAGCAGCACTGTTTGAGATATGCAATATTGTGGAAATACTGTGCGGGAGGGCCATGTAGTGAGTGAATCATAAATACTTACATGATGATGATAATCTTTCAAGATTATAAATATCAGTTTCATTTTAGACATGATGAGACTAAGGTTTTTAAGAGATTATGGGTTTACCTGTAAAAAGCAGAAAAAATTATGGTCCTAAAGCTTCCAATTCTACATAATTTTTATTTCTATTATTTTAAGAACTGTGTAAATACGCGAATGGTGTTAATTTTTAACCCACGTGCATGAAAACATTTTCTCAGCCTAACTAGAGTCACTTTCAAACCCCCATATGGATACAATAGACTATTGTTTCAAGATGCAGACGTGAATTTTTATCTTTATTTTAAACATAAGCCATTGTTATATTTGAATATCTACATTTTCCAACTTTATTATATAAACAGACAAAAGAACCTCCACTGTCACTGAAACATTAGACTGTTTAGTACTTTTGTGGAAAACAACTGTGTACAGATTAAAGATGCTTATGTAGGAACAGCTGTAATTATGACTCTAAACTGAAAATTATACTCATATTGAAATTCATGCTCAGACCCACACTCCCACCCATACCCACACCCCCACACACACACACACATTGGCGCTCCATGTAATACCAAACCAAAAGTTTCTTTGGCTATTCTAAATCCACTAAAGTATATCAGAATCCTTATGTTAATATTAGTACACTAATTGTCTTTTGTGTATGAATTCATTACAAGAGGTTGGAGGTGATAATTAACAACATTGACAATTAAAAGAAGCAAGACTCTTCAAAGTTACACCATCTTGTCTAATGAAAATAACATTCAAAATCAGACAGTAAGCAGAGGCACGCTTGAGGCAGAGATCAACTTCTTCTAAATGATCTTAGGAGACATTTTAAAGAAAAAAAATATATATATTTGGCACAGGAAATTGCATTTAACTAAAAGCCTGTTTGAAAATTGGTATTAACAAATGAGCAGGGAATGCATCATTCCCATTTTACCCTCGCCAGCACTTACAAGATGGACCTACAAATCACATTACCATCACTTCTCCACCTTCATCAGATGTCATGGCAACAGCTGCCCTTGCGACTCGGCGTGTGCCCGAGGCTAAGGGAGACATCTGTTTGCTGACAAGCTCAGATCAAATGACAAATGGGAGACAGAGATGTCAGTGCTTGGCAAGGTCAGGGGCCTTACCTACTTGGTAGTTCCAGTTGTACACACAAGGTTTCTTCTTTTGATGGACAGACAAGAAAATGACCAACATAAAAGCAGTTAATGATGATATCAGTGCCGTTAGTTAAAATTAAGTGTGGTTTGCCACGCAGAATTATTCTCTTGTGATGGACAGGTGTTTGCAGCTGCATCGCTGAGTTTGAGGAGACTCATTATACTTTGAAAATAGCCACAGATGTTTCTTTTTCTCTGATCAGCATGGAATGGAGGGTTACAGATTTCCATGGTGTGGAGCAATAGAAGGGGTGTAACTTTTATTTTTACATTGAAACGGAAGACATTCTTGACATATAAACTTAGCTTTGTTAAATGAGGTAAAAGCTAGTGCAACACTATCATTCTCCTTATCATCGTCATTGGCGTTGTCCTTGTCATTACCATCATCATGATCATCATAATCATTATCACTGCCTTTCTTCTGGGCTGGGTATCTAACCCAGGGACCAGTACATGCTAGACATGCCCTCTTCCCAGACCTCCAGGCCCTGAACACAGATTTTGAGCTGAAGATAATATATGCAAATAATAAGTCACTTCTTAACTTTGTAATTTTGTCAATTTTTTATGTTTACTTGAGAGTTTGATTTCTTTATGAAATCATCTTGAAGACCTCAGGCTATTTTTTATCATATCATTCCCTTCTTCCAAATGTCAAGAACTGATGTGCTGCAAAAGTAAACTTCTACCAAAATACTCGGGGAAAAAATGATGCCAAAAACCTTTCTCCATGAAGTTTTAAATTTCTTATTTTTATCAAGCCAGCCTGAGATGCAGGTCTTCAGTAAGCAAGAACTGATAACCAGTGGGACTGAATGCATTCCCATAGAGATGTTCTTTATCTTCTACCATCCATGTGCTATTTTCTGATATATCTTGGTTACTTAAATCTTTATATTCATGTTTCCATGATATTTCCTCTGCCACTAATTTTGAAGTCTAATGGAGTTATTAGTTGATGCTTTACTTGCAGTATTAAATAATAACCAACTTTGAAATCCTTGTTGCTATGTGTAAACATGCCATATGTACATATGCATTTAGGATTTTATTTTCCTTTCAAATCTCAATATCTATACCGTACAAAATTTTTGATGGATGAAAAATACCTAGAGCAGTTTTATCTTCTTTTCAATCATTCCTTTTATGAACAAATTTTGTTTAGATATTTTTCACTTCTTTATTCATTTCCTTGAGAATTTAAAACTTGTTTTGCTTTCTATTTCATTTAATGTAGTATAACTATTATAGCATGCTACCTTATCCTTTCAGAATAAGTTAACATTAAATTTCAGAGGTTAATTCATAATTAATCTATAATCTTTGAAAGATGAATGCCTCAAATTCAATAAGAGGATCTAGGATATAGATGTGAGCAATGGATAAACATATCCTTGAGAATCTAAAGGTGACTTAAGAATTAAAATTCTCTATAATATTCATATATTTTTACAGTAAAATAAGAAGCAAAACATAAAGTGCTGATTAAGAGAAATTAATGTTTTCAGTAGTTTAGAACTAATTCATTGATGCACAGTCTTTTTGAGGAATATGTTTCTTTGATACAGTAACACACTAATTTTACTACCTATATCTATATCTTTATGTGTGTGTATGTGCGCATGTGTGTACCAATGAGAGAAAACATTCAGCTTTAGTCCTGTGAACCCTGTTTGCTACACTTAGATGGAGGCTCTCCAATTCCATTCATTTCCTTGGAAATGACACAATATCATTCTTCATTATGGCTAAATAATATTCTGCTATGTTATGTACCACATTTTCTTGATATATTCATAAGCTAAAAGGCACCGTGGCTGTTTCCAAAAGTTGGGTACTATGTAAAATACCACAATGAATATAGAAGTGTAGGCACCTCTATTAGCTCCTGACTTAATATTCCTTTAGATATATGTACAAGAGTGATTTTTTTAGATCCAACATATATATATATATATATATATATAGATATCTATCTATCTATCTATATATATATATCTTGAGGAATTTTTATAACATGAGGAATCTCCATACTGACTTCCCTAATGGATGTTCCCATCCACAGTGTATTAAAGTTTCCTGTTCCCTGCCTCCCCATCAGCTTTTGTTGTTCATATTCTTGATGAGTGACATTCTGACTGGAATGAGATGAAATCTCATGATGGTTAGGATTTGTATTTCCTCGATTGACAAGGAGGTTTTTCATATATTTATTCATCATTTATCTTTTTTATGTGGAGAACTTCTATGTACAGTTAGCTTGCCCAATTAGTAAGAGTTTGGTGTCTGGAATTCCCTGTATATTCTAGTTACTAATCATGCACAAAACGTACAACTGGAGGGCTGGGAAGGTGGCTCAGTGGTAGAGTGCTTGCCTTGCATGCATGAGGCCCTGGGTTTGATTCCTCAGCACCACATAAGCAAAAAGAAAAAAAGCCGGAAGTAGCGCTGTGGCTCACGTGGTAGAGTGCTAGCCTTGAGCTGAAGAGCTGAGGGACAGCACCCAGGCCCAGAGTTCAGGTCCCACGACCGGACTCCCTCTCCAAAAAACAAACAAAAAAAACGTACAACTGGAAAAGACTTTCCCATTTCTTTAAGCTATCTCTTCAGCCTTGTGCCTATTTTTTTTTAACACAGAAGTGTTTTTGTTTAATGCAATCCCAGTTTTCCAAATAGCAAACACTGCTGAAATATTAAATTTCTACTCAGAATGGTACTGCTCAAGCCAATATGTTTCAATATTCTCCTTACTCTTTGGATAGTAGGTTTTTTAACTTTCAAGCCTTACTTTAATATCCTTGATCCACTTTGAATTGACTTTAGTAAAGAGTAAGAGATAGGGATATAGTTTCAGTCTTGGGTAGAAGAATAGCTAGTCTCCCCAGCCCCATCTTTTAAAGAGCCTACCTTTTTCCAACGTATGTTTTGGGCTCTTTTGTGAAAACTCAGATTGTTATAGCTGCATGGATTATTTATGTGTTTTTCAGTCTGTTCTGTAGGTCGTCACATCTGATTATGTGAGTATTATGCTGGTTTTCTTTATCTAGCTCTCTCAGTTTATTCCTAGGTATTTTATCAAGGCTATTGTTAATGGAATTGGTCTCTTGATTTAATTCTCAGTTTGTTCATTGTTAATATATATATAGAAAAACTACTGACTTATGTTGACTTATATCCTGCACTAGTCAATTTTTTTTATAAGATCTAAGGATTGTTTTTGGTAGAATATTCAGGGTTCTTTAGGTATACAGCCAGATCATCTATAAATGGAGATGACTTGTTCTCTTCCTTTCCTATTTGGATCCATTTTATTTTTAGTTTTTTCTTGTCTTACTGCCCTGGCTAGCAACTCTAGTATTATACTTAATAGGAATGGAAAGAAGAAACACTCTTGTCTCATTCCTGACTTCAGGAGCAATAATTTCTGTCTTTTCCTGGTTAGGTTGATGTTGGCAATAGACTTATTACATATTGTCTTTATTTAGTGGAGGTATGTATCTTTTATTCCTATTTTGTTAGAATGTATTATCATAAATTAATATTGAATTTTATCAAAGTCTTTCAGTATTGATTGAAAAGATCAAGTAATTTTTGTTCTTAATTTTATTTTTTGGTGTACTGTATCTGTGGATTTATGCAACATCATTGCCTATCTTGACTGCAACCAGTCTAATTTGGTGATCATTTTGATGTTAGCTCTATGTTAAAGATTTAGTAGAAATTGATAGCAAGCCTATCAAGTCAAAGGCTCTTTATTATTGCTGCAATCTCATTGCTTGCTGTAGATCTATATTTTATGTCTTCTTGTTTCCATTTGGGTAAGTCAGGTGCATCAAGACATGAACACAGTTCATCTAAATTTTCATTTATTTGAGCATAAACTAATCCCTTATGATATTTTGGATTTCATTTTGTTTATTGAGATAACATCATTTTAACTTGAAATTTTGACTACTTGGAATTTTCCTCTACTCCCTTTAGTCAGATAGGCTTAAGATTTATCTTTTCAAACACCGTACTTTTTGTTTCATTGATTTTGGAATAGGTTTTTAGTCTCCTCTTAGTTGAATATAATTAGTTGAATATAGTCTTCATTATATTTTTCAGTCTACTAATTTGAGGTATGGATAATTCTTTTTCTTACCCCTAAACACAGTGAGTTGCATTGTTAGCTTCTTTATTTTAGATTTCTCTGTTCTTTTGATTTAGGTGCTCATAGACATGTATTTCCTCTTAGTGTTGTCTTTGTATGGTCTTAAAGTTTCTGATTGATTATATTCTTATTTTCTAAAATTGCAAGACATTTTGGTTTTCCTCTATTAGATCTTCAGTGACCCACTCATTATTCAACATTTTTTTCAATCTCCATGTATCTGCATATTTCCTAGTCTTGCTTGCTTTTGAATCTTGATTTAGTCCTTTTTGGTCATTAGTATGCAAAGAATTATTTTAATTTTACTATATTCATTAAAACTTGCTTCTTTTCTTAAAATGTAGCTTATTTTGGAGACATTTCCATGCAGCTAAACAAAATGTAAATTGTGTAGTTGTTGAATAAAATACTCTGTAAATGTCTTTCAATCATTATGTCTGTCCAGCTTCATATAATAGATACCCATGCAGGTACTTTGCTTCTTTTCACTTCTAGTGTCCTCTCCTTTACAAGCCCTCCTAGAAAATTCATGATCTATTACTTCTGTTAGTCATGATCAACATCATCATCATCATCATCATCATCATTTTTAGGTCATGCTCCAAGCATGAATAAGAGCATGCAGTAATTGGCTCTTGAGCTTGGTTATGTCATTCAACATGATGACCTCCAGCCCTATCAATGAAGACCATCAATTCCTCACATTAACATTAATTCTACACTTAGCCAACTCAATAGTTTAAGATAATGGAAATTTTATGAACCCACCTTCTCAGTATCCTTATCTTTGATGTGATCTCTTATTAAAGAAGCAAACTAAAACAGCCACAAAAATAAGATCCATTTTACAAAGCATGGGAGGGAAGGAGTTTACCATGTGTTTGAAATGGGGGTCAATAGTTCTAATGGAGCACTAGATAAATTTTTAAAAATGCAAAAATAAAAACCTCAAAACAAAATAAAAATAAAAATAAGTAAATAAAAAACACCTCAAAACCACCATTTAAATTTAGGCCTTTTTCTTCCAGAAAAAATGCAGAAACCATGCAATTTTAGGATCTCACCTTACTCTTCTTAGAATTAAATTGACAGCCATCTTCATATAAATAATAAATATAATTATAAAAATGACCACATGCAGTTGCAAAAAAGGTACTTTTTGTCCTAGTAACTCTGTTGTGTATTTTATTAATTCTATAATTATTTGTATTTTTAAATATTTTTCTACATTATAAATCATGGTACAATCAATATTTCTATTGCATCAATTTTCTCAGGTATGTCTTTTTCTCTATGTTCATGCTTACTATAAATTAAATATAAGCTCTGAAACAGCCAGAATCTTTCTTTCATAAATTAAAAGTATACAGCCATTTAAATGTCTCGATTTAATGAACAGAATGATGCATCTTAATGCATGTCAGTGGCAAAGACTGTTAAGTGTAACCTAAGGGGAAAATTTAAGATGTGGCTGTCATCAAAATGCCATTGCCTGCCCTGATTCACTGTTTCTTATTGATTTGAAAAGTCTGTTTATTTTTTCATTTGGTTGCCTAACAAGGATCATATGTGCATATTCATAATTTTTACAGTCAATGGCTGTAAAATTATGACATTCCTTTGTTTGAGGTAAGGTATAAGCTATTTACTGGTTTGTTGCTCTTTATTCGTGCATCATTTCTTAATACTTGGATTGCTTGATCCATTTGAAATTACATTCCATGGATGTGATTTCTACAACCTGGTATAGTGCAGCCATCACAGAATGTCATTTCAGATGATAAAGTCATGAGCAGGTTACTGAAATAAGCACGCGTGCACTTATAAGTGACATAAATAATGGATTTCCAATGCAAATTTGAAAGCTAGCAGTAGAACCCTAAGACATATTTATTTGTAGCCTCTTTTCTTATTGTGTATTTAGAGGTAAATATATCAGAAAATGTTTGGTACCACCATACATATCCATTTTAAAATATCATCTAATTCTAACCATTATAACATCAAACAAATCATATGTGCTAAAATTGGATTATTTGTCAAATACGCGTTACTGTTTCTGTTTATCTGGAAATTTGGTTTGCTTCTCTTTGTCAGTTATTGATTATTCACTACGTATACAGATTGCACTAGAACCGAGTGGAGTATGTGTTTCCACTGATTGCAGGTTGTGGATTCCAATAGATCACAGCAATCTGATGAGTAAAGAAGTGGGAAAAGCTGAAGTTTCATGTGTCAAAGAATTAAAAAAATACAATGGGAAAACAATAGAAATCAACTCTTTATACTAGAGGTTCTAGAGATCTTTGGATCCACGAGGCTTCATAATAATTTGAGGTTGCTCAAAGGAGTATAAAAAATCCATCGTGGACATGGGTGTTTTAGTATAGTATCAGAAGATAATACATGCCTGTGGGGTACTTGAAGTTTGAGTACCAAGATGAAATGATGGTGCTATTTTGGATGAGTTAAATATATAGAAAAATTAAAAACACACATATTGATTTATTTTTGGCTTTGTCACTTGAAAGCATTAAGGATTTCATAAATCATTTAATTTTTATGACCTTTATTTTATTTCTGTTTTGGGGGTATGGATAATTGTCCCAACTTTAAATGTTTGGTAAAAGTACTTTTTACAAAAAGATAACATATAAAAAGCAAACACATGATTGTGGGAAAGCATTCAGAGATGGAAAGCTGACCTTGTGACCACTCTAGAACTCAGAGCATCTGGAAGGTTTGTTTGGCTGGGTGGCAGGTCTCAGGGACAAAGGTAATTTAGCAGGTGGTGAGTTTCTTGTAGGACATCTGAGCAGTTCCTGCAAGGCCATGAGGCTGACTCCAGTCTGTCCCACACTTTGATCTGTCTTTCTGAATTCCTGTAGAACACCACTTCTGTGCTGATCTCATAACGACATGCTGACTTTGGGACCAAATGCATTTTGCCTCACTATGTGAATATATGAAGGATCCCGAAAGGGAAAATTAGCCATGTGCCCATATGTAATGATGGATGATAAAGTGGTGGTGATGGAAGCAAGCTCAGTGGGCGGGGCCTGGGTTGAATTTCTTCACTTAACCCACGAAGAAGGTTATGCTAAGGATGAGACATGGTTGGACAAAGAACCATTGTGTGCTGCTTACTGCAGATTTGACTTTTCTTCCTGGACCACGATGCTCTCATTTGCCTGTCCTGAGCAACTGAGAGATTTGAAAATGTGTCAAGCAAGCAGGTAGCAACGACAAGCACCAGTTTAATTTCCAGAGGCAAGCCCCCTGGGGTGTCCTGTTTTGAATGCCAGTAAGGTAGGGTTACAAAGCCATAGCTCTTCTCAGAGGTAGACGAAAGGGGCACAGGGGAAGTGATTCTCATGCCAAACTCTAAGAAAGCTATTTGTTTTTTGATTTCTCACCTTTATTTGGTCACCCTGGAAACAGGATTAACTCCCTGCCCTTACTGTAAATACATTCAAAAGTGGTTTATGTTCAGAAAATAATAACTGCCTTATTATCTATGCCTGGCCAATGTAACTAAGAAGAATGCTACATGGTAGAAGCCCTAAAAGCCCAACTCTTTTGATAGGGATAGCACTGACCAGGTTCCTGACCCAAGGGAACACTTTCATCTCACACTGGCCAACATGGCTTGAGTGCTTCTTTTATGAGTTCATCTCTACCCCCAGTGGTAAACCCAGTCCCTGCCACTCAGCAAGATCCTCACACACAGCATAGTTCGGCAGGTGCTCACTCTGCCTTCTCAAGCTTCTGTCTCTGTGGCAGAAGATGGAATTTCTTTCCAGCATTTCTTCCTTGCTTGACAGGCTTGACCAACCTTAACCACTTCTGTTGAGATGCCAGCTTGCTTTGGCCCATTTGTGCTGGTATAAGGGAACACCACAGATGGCATTTTAGAAGTGACAGGACTTCTCCCAGCTCCAACAGGCAGGGTGGAGTCTAGTGAGGGTCAGGTCTGTATTTCAGGGATTAAAAGGGGAGGAGCCCTCACCTTCCCCTGGAAGAAGAGCGGAAGTAAGCAGATAACACTCCCAAGGGGCCATTTTTATAGCAAAATCCATCCATGAATGAGCAGGAAGCAATTGTGCTCCCTGTATTTCTTTAACACTCTCTCTTCGACCAATCTCCTCTAGGGGATTGAGTTTCCAACCCAGAAGTTCTGAAGGACACAATCACACCACACCACAAATCATCTGTGCCTTCTGCTGCCAGGGGCTGCAGACTTTGCAGAGCCCAGGAGCAGACATTGCCCTACAGAAATGGCTACAGCATCAGACGAGTATATCCTCACACATTTACCTTGGACAACTGAATCCCACAGCCTAGAGATGAAGCTTTCTGGAGAACTTTCAAATAAATGCTGCAAAAACCTCTCAGAAAACTTGAGCCATGCCTTGGACTCAAATCATGCAGTGTGCATAGTTACTGAAAATTTATCACTAAGAAGCATGATGAGCTAGTCACTAATCCTTTATAACTAAAGTGAAAACATTCTTGCTTTCTGTCAAGAAAAGTCTAGGAACAACATGGTTGAGACGAAGATGGCAGATGTGTAGATTGTGCAGCCTACAAATGCCTGCAAACATCTAAACCAACCTCATCAACTTTGCGGGTAGATATGGGTGAAGTGCAGGGTTTGTCCTTACATGGTACTTTCCTGCTGAGGACACACATCCAGAGACACACATTATGTAACAAATGCAAAAACGATGGAGTCAAGTTTAGGCCTCTGGTAGCAGTTTGTCACAGATCTTCTCAACTTCTGTTTCTAAGTCACTTTAGCTTCTTTCTTTCTTCAGTTCCATGCAAGCTGCCCTTTTCTCAACGTGGATCCATATGCCACTGCCTCTAAGAGAGCCTGGCTAGCTCCGAGCAGCCAAGTGGCTTCCCTCCCAGACTGGAGTCCACTCCAGGCCTTCTACACCCTCGCCAGATGCTTCCTCTTAGCGCTAAGAGGGCTGCTGAGAGGCACAATTGTCAACTACTGCCTTATGTAACAACTGGCCATCTGTCTCACCATTGCTCCAACAGGCTGGAGATTCCTTTTCTAGAAAGTTAACATTCACAGCATGCACATTTGCTGAAATTTACAAAGATGTTTGTAAGATGAACAACTCTGGCCAAATGATGTTTATTTACTGAAGATGGCTTAGGATTTAGTGATCAGATTCCAATGTGAAGCAAAAGGTGGTGCTATCATTCGTGCATGCATATAGTCAATATATGGCGATGAGTTCCTAATATATTCAGTGCATGGGTGTGTGTGTGTGTGTGTGTGTGTGTGTGTGTGTGTGTGTGTGTGTGTGTGTGTGTGTGTGTGTGTACTAGTATTAACCCAATATTTATTAACACATGTTTATTCAGACAAACTTCATTTTTCTCACCTCACCCACACAGAAGAACTTTTAGGTTGCACAATGTGACCCGTGGCTCATTTTGAGAGAAACACTGTGCATTATGCACAGACATGCAATTTAATAAACCGCTTCTTTCAAAAGGCTATTCCATTTGTTGCAGCACAATAATTCTTGTAACACAGATAGATTTTGGAGATGGAGAAACTAGGATTGGAAATGACTCAAGTGGCAAAACATGGCCTATCTGTAGTAGATGTTTCTCAAAGGCAATTATTGACAAATGACATAAATGTAATATTATTCATCTGTGGTGGAGAAAACAGAGAGCATATTTACCAAACTACCAATGTCACACACTTGTCAAGGGATTAATAGACTTTGTGTTAGAACAGTTTTACACACAAATTTCAAAGTTCCTGTTTTAAATAAACAGTTGAAGTAGAACTAGAATCCAGTGAAGCGCAAATATTTATAGTGTAACGTGATGATTTAATGTAGGTAACCAATTACAGGGAAATCACGCAGCAATTATTCTTTCATATCTAACAGATTTTGCTGGTATATTTATGCAAGAATTTTATTCATTCATTCATTCATTCATTCATTCATTTATGTTGTAAAAGTGATATACAGAGGGGTTACAGTTACATAAGTAAGACAGTAAGTGCATTTCCTTTTGAACAGTGATACTCCCTCCCTCCTTTCTCCTGCCTACTCCCCACCCAGACTCCCCTCCCTCCCAAGTTGTAAAGTTCATTTCCAACATAGTGTCTAGTGAGTATCACTGTTGCCTTAGTTCACTCGTGGTCCCACCATTTCTGTTATTACCCTTCACTTCACCAAATCAGATAAAGTTATATACAAGATAAATTGTATAGAAATAACAAAAACAATGACAACAGGGCATAAGCCAAAGGGCGGAGGGAGAAAGAAAAAAAGAAATAACTTCAAGCAGAACACTATAAAAACCTCTTGTTTTCATTTCATGGAGTTCATTTTGATAAGCATAATTTTAGATGGTCAAATGCACCTAGCTATTGAGGTATTGTGATTCTCTCCTAAGAACATCCTAGACATATTCTAGTTATTACAAATGCCAGAAACCCATAACTATTATGTATTCATTTTACCTGCTAAGTAGTAATCTATTATACAGATACCCCATAATTTATTAACTCATTCATTCTGTTGATGCAAATGTGGGTAGCTTATGAACATATAGACCTATGACTTCCTTGTGGAAATATGTTTGCTTATTTGCTCTTCCTGAATTTATGGCATGTGGAATTGATGAAGTGATACTTCATCTGTAGTGACAGACAGGAAGTATCAATAAATTGCCAAATTGTTCATCATATACTTCAAGTGAGTCTTGCTATTCTCCATATCCTCACTGTTTTGAATGGTGAATTTTAAAATTTAATTGTTTTAGAAAATATTTCCTGTTGCATCTTGTAGATATGCACTTCCTTAAGGCCCAATAACAATGTTTATTTGCCATCTTTCTTTAAAAAAATTCATGTTGTTAAGTTGTGAAATCCTTTATATAATACGGGTAAAATAATTTGTCACTTACATGATTTGAATTGTATCACAGGAGCTTCTCACAAATTGTTACATGTTGTATCGTCATTTTCATTGAGTCTCAAATCCCCTTTAATTTCCCCTATGTTTTCTCAATTTTCTCATGGGTTATTTAGAAATATGTCATTTATTTGCTAATTATTTGGAGATATTCCAGAGGTATTTTTTTCATCCATTCATAATATAATTCCATTGTGGGTACAAACACACTTTATGTAATTTGGATCCTTTCAAATGATTGGCATATCTTGGCAAATAGTCTATGTATAATGAAGACATTTATATTTTCTATTGTGTGTTTGTTAAATTATTCATTGTGGTCAAATTGGTTGTAATCCTATTGCAATCTTCTTTGTGCTCACTGATTTTCTGTCATTGTTGAATAAAGTGGGATACAGATATATTCAACTATAGTAGTACCAGAATTCTCCCTGCCTCTAGCTATTCTATCTAACATATTTTGGAGCTCTGAATTTGATGTACAGGGATTTAGAAAGTTCATGCCTCCTCAATTAATTGTCATTATTAGGAAATGAGTTGTAAAACTATGATATTATTTATTTTACACATTTATTTTATGTAACTGGCACTAGACTCAGATAGACACTGGTTTTCTTGTGATTACTCAGCGCCCTTGTTTTGGCTCCCTTTCAAGTTATTCTCCCATGCACATTAAAATCAATTTTCTCATAGGAATTTGGATGATGACTTGGTTTGAAGTTGACAGTTTCTTGCATTTGTTACTGTCATTTAAGTATTGCACGTTTGGCCTATTTATAATGGTCTGTTTCTATAACTATAAATATTCTTTGCTTTGTTTCCAAACACAGTTAAATTAGTAGCATACAGTTTAATCTGGGCTTCAAGATGCTGGAGGAGATGTGGCCAGAAGGGAACCTTACTGCATTGTTGGTGGGAATGTAAACTTGTTCAACCACTTTGGAAAACAGTATGGAGGTTCCTCAAAAGACTCCACATAGAGCTCCCCTATGACCCAGCAATCCCACTTTTGGGCATTTACCCAAATCATCACAAACAAGGCTCTACTAAGGTTACCTGCACAACTATGTTTATCGCAGCATGATTTACCATAGCTAAGATATGGAACCAACCCAGATGCCCCTCAGTAGATGAATGGATCAAGAAAATGTGGTATATATACACAATGGAATTCTATGCCTCCATCAGAAAGAATGACATTGCCCCATTTGTTAGGAAATGGAAAGGCTTGGAAAAATTATATTAAGTGAAGTAAGCCAGGTCCAAAGAAACATAGGTCCCATGGTTTCCCTTATTTGCAATAACTAGTACATGTCTAAGGCAACCAGAAAAGGCCAAAAGCTATGTACATATGACCATATAAGATGATGTTAAGTGAAATGAACTCCAAGATAGGGACACAAATATCTTTTTTTCTTTCTTGCTATTGTTTCTAATGTATTTATAATGTATCATGTGATTCTTTTTTTGTTTCTTTGTATGTTCTTCCTCTCTTTTCACTGTATTTGAATTTGATGTCTGTGCCCTGCATCTTGTATATACACTTCTCTAATTTGGGTAGGGGAAGGGCAAAAACAAAATGCTTAAATAAGGATACAGGTTGACCCATTGTAACAATGAGATGTACAAAACACTTTACAACTTTGGCGGGAGGGGTAGGGAGGAGGTGGAGGTAGGAGGGAAAGGTAGGGTACTCATTACCTTGCTCATGTAACTGTAACACTTCTGTACAGCATTTTTACAATAAAAAATGTACAAAAAATTCAGATGAAGTAGATTCAGTGCACCATCATAACTGGTCTCAGAAAACCCCACCACTTGGAGGAAGAGCTCCTGTGTGTTCTACTCAGGACGACTTCACGAGCTGTGAGGCTTTCCCGTCTGCTTGTAAGAAAGCCAAGTATTGACTGCTGTCAAGAAGAATAGTTTTTCTTTAATTTTTTGCTAGGCATTTGGGGAGATTCTTGCCCTCTTCACACCATGTGCTCCCCCCTTTATAGTGGGTGAACATACACACAGTATCTTAGAACACTTGGTTCTTCCAGTTCTGTCCTGATGTTAACTTTAGTCTGACACTTAGTTCCATCTTTTCCATTGCTTGTTGACTCAATTTCTCTATGCCTTGCTGTGCACTCTCCAGCTGAGACTGCTGGAGGAATGACCATGTTTGTGCTGTTAGCTGATGGATCAATAGACACTATAATCTTGGAGTCCTGAGTCTTGAAAAAGCTTTTGCATGTATTTTACCTGTTTTATTTGCTATTCTGTGTTCAGGAATAAGGTAAATCCAGTTACTTTGATTTTATCTGTAAGCAGAAATCTAACAGTGAGGTACTTTGTACATAACTTTTAATGCAGGAGAAGTAATTAACACATAAATAATTGTTCCAGATACTTCCATGTGGTGACATGAAAGTTAGGGGGTGGGGAAGCTCTCTTACCTAGTATATTCTCATCCTTTGAAAACTATATACAAAATTGATGCTGTATTAATAATTTTAAAAAGCCTCTTTATTCTTCATGGTTTTATTTGTCTCTTAATCAGATGGAAATTTATAAAGCATTATTTATAATCCCTTGGCACAAACATCTACCCACTTAAGGCTATTTATCACGAATATCTGATTCTTTCTGAAGTTATTTCTCTTCTATCATGAGACACACAATGGCCATTGGGGAGACCCATATGTAGTTGGAGAGTTTTTGGATAAGTTCATTAGTTTCCTTATTTGTCTTCAGTGACATTCTATATGTCCTCTGCTAGTTTCTAGTGAAATAGACTTCTAATAGCTCATAGAGATAGTTTATTTATCCTCATTTTCTTCTTTGCTTCTTTCTAAGACTTATTTTTTAAATTTAATTTTATTGTAAAGGTGATGTACAGAGCAGTTACAGTTACCTAAGTAAGGTAAAGAGTACATTTCTTGTTGAACAATGTTACCCCCTTCCTCATTGTCTCTTGCTTTCCCTCCCCCCCGATACCCCTCCCCTCTAGAAGTAAAGTTTATTTTAAATGTAGTGTCTTGTGAATATCATTGTCACATTGGTTCACCCTTTGTCCTTTGTCTCACTATTCTTTTATTTTCCTTTCCTTCCCCAAATCAGACAAACATATATAAGGCACAGGGTACCAAAATCAAAAATGGTGACAACAGGGGATAAACCAAAGGGGAAAATGTATATTTAAAATGTACATTTAAAAGTAAAACTAAGAAAAAACACCTCTGTTTCCATACCTTGGAGTTTATTTCACTTGGCATCATCTTATATGGCTATGTGTGTGTTGACTATTAAATTATTGTGATCCTCTGCTAGGACTAACTTAGATATATACTAATTATTACAAACCATGGAACATATGTCTCTTTGGGTCTGGCTTACTTTACTTAATATGATTTTTATAATAATAATAATTATTATCTTTGAGTCTGAGCTACTGTGTCAGGGTGAGAAGCTACTTGGCATGATCAGAAAAAGAATTCCAGGAACAACACAGAAGACACTAAAGCAGGAACAGATTTATTCATGCCAACCAGGAGAGAGGTACAGGTAGATCTAAGAATGGTTGACTAATACTGGGAGTCCAGGGACAGCATGCTTTTATTGAGGTGCATTATTCATCCAGAAAGTCATTCTAGGAAGCAGGCTTATTTTTCATTAACTACTGGACATTCGGTTATTTGACAATACTTCGCACAATTGAGAGAATTTGGGGATCTCGATGATCACACTATTTTTGGTCATTTATCTGAAGCCATGAATTCTTGGTCCCAAAGACCCTTCTGTAAGAAGTGAGCAAGTACAATGATAGCAGTAGAACAGGGTTCATTTTCTTTATTTTTTTGCTTGTGCCAGGGTTTGAACTCAGGACCTTACTCAACTGTCACTCTCCAATTTGAACCATATCTCTAGCTCTGTTTTTTTCTAGTTAATTGGAGATGGAGTCTCACATACTTTTCTCTTAAGCTGTTTTTGAACTGTAGTTTCCTAGATCACATCCACCTCAGTACATAGGAATGCAGGTGTGAGCCACCAACATCCAAGCAGAGTAGAACTTATCACCATCTCAGTCATTATTCTCAGTTGTCAGGTCTCCTAACTCATTCCTAAATGTTGTGTCAGAATCAAATCTCAAATTAACTGTATACACAAAAATATTTGTTTCAAGATGTCCTTTCTGGGAAGTACATGCTAAGACATATATCTAATTGATAACTATAATAATATACATATATTTTAAATTATTGAAATGTAAGGAAATTCACCATTGGAAAACCTCCCTCTCTCTGTACATTTGTGAATGTATGTATTTATGTATGTATATATACATAAAACTAAAGCACATGTCTATATAGATATTAAAATGAGAAAAATTTAATTTGTTTTGTACAAGTTCAAACTAAAAGATAAATTAAATTCTATTAATGATGTATTGTATGAATAAAAGTTTGCCACCGTCGTTTTTAATGTGGTCCTCTACTGCATGTGTTCTTTCTGATACGTTTACATTAAGAATTCCAAGAATATGACATTTGTTCTGAGACCCAGGATGATGGCGGTTTGTAAGTTACCTTATACAGTTTTAAATCTCAAAATTGTCCAGTTCACCATGAACTTTCAGTCACGGGTACTGTTTTACCATGAATAAAATTTCTACCTCATTTATACTCCGACAATTCTCACTTACAAGCCAGAACAAAGAGAATCATACTATATATACCAAAATATAAGAAGAACATCTTGCTGCTCTAGTTCTATCCTTCTGCACTAGTTCATGATTTCCTTCATAGGAACATCATTATTGAACATTACACAGTGCAGATAATATATAGTTGAATGCTTTGGAGAACTCATAAGTATGTTTTAAATCAGACTTGCTCTAATGCATATTATATCAACACATGTTAAATATTAATATAAATCCTGACTATATCCTGCTGTTTGGTAAATGCCCTCAAGATAGAAATTTTGAGCTTATAATTTGATGTATTATTTTTCTTCAACTGAAAACCACTGGGACTAAACTAACTTTCATGTCATGGACAGAAGCACATTACTAAAAAATATTCCTTTGAAGTCTCCAGGGTGAAAATTATCACTTAAAAATTTTGCTTTGCTGGTGGTAAATACATTGTCATGGACAATACAACAAATGTAGCAGGGGGAAAAAGTATGGAAAATGCATGATTATGAGATACATATGGAATTAACAGGCAATTTTATAAAGGAGTATGGTTCCATTCCACTTCAAAGCATTACATTCAGTATGCTCAAGAAGCACTATTTGGGAGTCAATAATTAAAAATACCACAGCTCTAAAGGGAATTCTATTATGAGCCAGAACAGAGTGTTTTATTGTTTCTGAAATGGGTTTTACCATATAAATTTATATAATTCTGTTGACTTTTTCACCTTGAATGTGTATAACATTATGGTTTTCTTAAGATTACCACTTGTCTTTGTGAAGCAGAACAATGCCAATGGTAACCACGAGGCTATTCTTCCTCCTTATTTGTTAGTTTCTTCCTCAGAGACATAGAGTATGTTCACGTGTAGTATTTGCTTTTCAAATGTCCAATGTGTCTGTGAAGGAAAATATTGCTACCCTTTATTGAAACCAATTAGCAAGGACCTAAAGAGGGTAATGTCTCCATACAACATTGAACTTGAAAAGAAAGCTAAGCAAGACCTAGACATTTTTCTTATTTTTTTAAACTATTGAATACTTAGAAATTCACAGAAAGTTGCAAATGTCCAGGATATTCTCCTTCCATTTTCCGCTAACGGAACTGGTTTATGTAGCTACAGGAAATTTCCATTAGCATGGTAGGTAGACTACATTCAAATATTGCTAGTTAGATATGCAATTCGCGTCTAGTGTGTATGTGTGTGTATATGTTTGTTTTGTGTGTGTGTGTGTGTGTGTGTGTGTGTGTGTGTGCAAGAGATGAGAAAGAGAGAGAGAGAGAGAGAGAGAGAGAGAGAGAGAGAGAGAGAGAGAGAGAGAGAGAGAGAGAGAGATGACCCAGCCTTCCAGCCTTTTGTTCAGTGCTAATGCATGTGGAGAGCCTTAGCTCCTCCTCAGGGTGTTTTATGACCTGCACACCCTTCCTCAATTGACAGTGAAACATCGCTTCTTTATAGGAATGCCTATCTTATGTAAATTGAATATCTAATTCACATCTTTCAAGGCTTGAATTTCACTTTCAGAATAATATCTTTCCCAGTCATTGTCTCTGCTGTGTTTATCTACAGTTCCCATGTCTCCATTGTTCTACTCCATGGTATGATGTGGCTTCTCTCTATGGAAAGAAATTTTATTTTCTTTTTTGGATTTTCTTTCTTGTTTTTGACTATTGCTAACCAAGTTTATGTATTGAAGTTTCAGACGATAAATTATATATTTTCATTTCCCTGAGGTAAATGAATAAGTTACATTTGCTGAAATGTATGGTAAGGAAACAAAATGATACAGACAAACAAAAGTAGACAGCTCAGAGAGGCAGTGTAGCACAGTGGATAAGGTTATGTCTGTGACCCAGATTCCCTGGTTTTACATAACTTCATAACTTAATACTCATAAGATCCTCATTGATAAGATCGAAGTTAAGGTGGTGATAATGATATTTCAGCAAGTTTTTTTTCCATTAGGGTTGTACTGGGGTCTGAACTCACAACCTAATACTTGTTAGGTGGACACTCAACCACTTATGAGAACTTGTCCAATTTCTTCTCTTGTTTGTAAATGTTCATTGCAAATCTTATTAATATTGCTTAAGAATTTTTATTATTCTTTTATTTTTCTGGTTTTATAAGTAATTGTATTCAATTATTTAATGCTCTAGATAGAAAAAGCATTCATATCTATCTAAAAAACTTAAACTTTTCTAGAAATAGTACCTTTTATAAAATTTGATACTTTCACATTTAAGAAGTCTACTGTACACACCAGGAGAGGATTTAATTTTATTATTGTTTCCTATTCTTACTTTATTATCTTTAAGCAGTTGTATAAAGGAATTAAATTGCCATTAAATAAAGCAATTTATGAATGCAATACATCTTGATCAATATCACCCTTTCAAAATTGTCATCTCCCCTTTCCAACCTACCCTTTCACTCACTTTTCTTATTTTTTTAGATATACGTAGAATTCTTGACTGCATTCTCTCAGGGAGGGTTTTAATGAACTCCTGTGTATTGAGTTGAAATGTGTGCTGCCTGAATTTCCTATGTCTACACAATTTTATGGCAAGCAGTCAAAATTAGCCAAACTTGTTTTTCTCCTCAATATACATAGGGTAGTTTTCAGATAAGTTAAGTTCTAGTTCAACATAGGATATAAAGCTGGGTGGATTATAAAGAAAACCTCAAATCCATCTTTAAAACATATTGAAACTTTAAAACATTTGTAAACTTCCAATTAATTCTCAGAGGGAAGAACAAAGTCTGGAGACAGTGTTATGAAATAAACAGAGATGGCCACTCTTGGGCTCCAATCCTTCAGGAGAAATAAATTATGGCACCATTTCCACTTTCTAGTTTGCTTAAATCCTATATATTTAATAAGCTAAAATAAACAATACATATATGCTTTAGGGAGCTTATTTTCTACCCTCTGCTCAATGCACATAGTTTCTGTACTGACAGCGAAACCTTTGTTATTGTTATAACTTTTTTTTTTATAAGTTTGGAACTTCTCATTTATTAATTCATTTGTTTATTTAATTAATGCATAACGTGAGTGTTGGCTAAATATGCAGTGCCAGTCTGGTAACTAACATCAAAGAGATGCTCAAGAAGAAGAAACACGGATTTCATGGTAATAATGTTAACAAGGATACAAACAACATCCATGGTAAAACAACAAATAGCACGACACACGGTTTCAGGTAAGGACAGGGTAGTGAAGACAGTGCGGTCCGTGTGAGTATAGGCAGAAACAGATGCACAAGGAAGCCTTTGATTCAACAGTAGCAGAGGAGCCCAGATAAAGGGTTTCACCAAAGTAATGATTTGGGAGATAGTTCTTAAGCTAGAAAATAGGTAGTTCTCAGGTCTTAATGCAGAATGAGTGAGTGGACTCTCTCAGGGATAAAAATGCACATGCTTTCCACATTCTTCCACTGAATGTGCATCAGAGGACATGTAGAAGCCGCCACATCGGTGAGAAAAGTCCTGAAGGGCAAGCTTTGTGAGGCCCGGGGTACTTGTGTGCAGAGCTCAGTGCAAGTGGTTAGCACCACTTCAATCATGGCACATCCATCGTTCCTGACAGAGTGCAGAACCTTGAAACAGCAACAACAAAATGGTGTTTCATTCTTTTCTGAATCCAGAAGGGATTGTTGAGGGATCCCATCAATTTCTGCTGGATAAAGATATCAAAATCCCCGAGATGAGGTAAATCACTTCATTCTGAAGAACCAGACACAGCTTTGGCTCGAATCCACTGCTTCATATAGAACATCACCTACTCCTTTTAATATATATGTGTGTGTGTGTGTGTGTGTGTGTGTGTGTGTGTGTGTGTGTGTGTGTGTGTGTGTGTGTGTGTGTGTGTGTGTGTGTGTGTATAAAGCATTTATATTGATTATAGCTATTTTTCACATTTTTTATTTTTCCTTGTTCATACTCCCACCCAGCCACATAAGCAAACAGCATTATTTACTCAGAAAGAGGAAGGATGAGGAAAATTCATATGCTGGTGTAATTCAATGTAGTCATTCACTTAAGTTAATGGCACAGCATAAAGTCACACAGTATGCACCAAGCAAGGTACTGATACTATGCTATGCCGACTTACACAATTTCTGAAATATGTACTGTAGGTGGGTGCAATATTCAATATTTATGGACAAAATGTTTACATCGGATGAATGGTATTAGAAAAAGATGATGCGAGATAATACTGTAGACAGCGAGTGGACAGTGCATGTTCCTTTTAAGTAGGCTCATAATCACAAGGAGTTTATAGAAGTAAATGTGCATATAGTATTTTACAGTGATCCTTAAAATATAACATTAGAATGCATACTTTTTAAACAGTAATGCCAATAGTAGGGAATCAATAAAAATTGATCGATTAGATAGAAACAGATTATACACATGAAATGCCCGCAGAGACAATTAGCACACACTGGGGTCACAATTAGCACCTTCCCTCCCATTCAAAGCCTGAAGGCTTTGGAAACTACTGATGTCCACAGACACTTGACTGTGGTATCTATATACAACCTTACCTCTCTATACTACCAGAGAATACAGACAGTATATGTTGCTTTTCAGAAAGAAAAGGAAGAAGAACAAGACTAAAGTGCGGATTTAGTTTCAGGTCTCATAAACATAATAAAAAAAAAGAGTCAGCTTTAGAAATGATGAGGCATGCTAAACAGGAATCTTTAATCTCAATTGGGTGCTCAGTGAACTCCTGACGATAAATCGTGTGGTTAATTGTGAATAAAATGAACAAATTAGAGAACATGGAAAAGTGTCAGAAGGATTTTCTTAGGCCATGTGTCATGAGGAATTTGACTTTTGGCTTTAGAATCAGTCTTATAATAAATAATGTGTTCGTTCTTATCAAAATGTTTTGCTTCAAAGGCAAATGTTGAAGCTCTAACCCTTGATGCAATAGCATTTGGAGATGAGAGACCTTTCAGGAGGTGATGGGAATTAGAGGATGGTTTGAAAGTGGACCTTCATGATGAGATTCCTTTTCTTTTTCAGAAGAGATTTCAGGAGGCTTGCTTATCATCCAGGTAAACAAATTGGTCTTTGGCCACACAGCAGCTTCCTGAAGAGCAGGAGGCACTTCCTGCAAATCAGGAGGTACTTCCTCCTAGCCAGAAATGGAGCCTTTACCAGAAAGCAAGGATGTTAGCACTTTGGCCTGTGGCTTCTCACCTCCCAAAGTGTGAGGAAATAAATTTAAATTGGTCAGCAGTTTAAATTTTATGACAGTCTACGCTAAGACAATCTGTCTTCCTTCCTTCCTTCCTTCCTTCCTTCCTTCCTTCCTTCCTTCCTTCCTTCCTTCCTTCCTTCCTTCCTTCCTTCCTTCCTTCCTTCCTTTCTTTCTTTCCCTTTGTTTTTCTTTTTTCTTTTCTTTTTTCTTTTTGTCAGTCATGGGGCTTCAACTCTGGGCCTGGGAACTGTTCTTGAGCTCTTCAGCTCAAGGGGAGCTCTCTATCACTTAGAACCACAGTGCCACTTCTGGTTTTCTGGTGGTTAATTGGAGGTAAGAGTCTCACAGACATTCCTGCCTGGGCTGGCTTTGAACCACTATCCTTAGATCTCAGCCTCCTGAGTAGTTAAGATTACAGGAGTGAGCCACCAGTGCCCAGCAAGACAATCTCTTTCTATATGAACACTTTATCTTTGTTTCAGGGATACACTAGGGATGGATGTGTACCAACCAACTCAAACTAGCTGAAACATGCCAACACTTCTATTATCTGAAGTTCAGTGCAGAGACAAATGCAGTGATCTCTGCAAGTCCTCAAACCCCATCTTTTTTCAGCACCTGGCCCTTCTTTCTCAGGATGGTTGGCTATCTTGGTCATATGCTTTAAGAGACCACACAGTGAGGGTGAGACGAAGCCACTCAGGAAAACGTTAGGAGAGCAAGCTCAGACTTTCCAGCCATCCGCAGATGACTTTTCCTTATGTATCTTGATACACATCTCAAATTCTTTGCTCTTTAAAGTGGTTTATATATCACTTAGAAATCTAAAATGCTTAGCAAAGAGTTCCTGAATTCAAACTCCAAAGAAAAATGATCCCAAATTCAAACTCGAGGGCCACCAAAAATGAAAAATGTTATTTGGAAAACACTGCTTTGTATTATATGTTTAAAGGTAGAGTAAAAAAGGGTTGTGCAAAGACAGATCAGATCCTCTACCAGTTGTACCACAGGAAGACTTGTAGGTTGCCTGTAGTGTTTGTGCATTACAGTAGTACATGTGGTGTCTATTTGCCTTTACTCAAACTTATAATGCATTTTCATTATAATTCACATGTATGGATAATAAGCTTCAAATTTATTAATAGATTCATGGAAAAGTCATCATTTATATTCCCTCACAAAAGAGAAAATTCTCAACACTTAGGGTAAAGGGAGATAAAACTGATTAGGCAATTTGCCAAAAATATTAGTGGTTATAAATACTTAATTCTTGAAATTTTGCTTTTGGGTGGCAAATGAAGTGTTCTCCATAAGAAGTTATTTTTACTATTATTTCTGAAAAGTACTGTTATTTTATTTTGTGTGTTTTAAGTATATTTATTTCTCAATCTTTTCCTGAGAGCAATTATAAACAAAATTGCTCTTCCCAATGCTCAAATTACCCATATATGCATGTCTGAACAAATAATAAAATTGTCTAGTTTTGAGTTTTGCAAGTGTGAAAAAAGATGAAATCTTCCAGTGTCCTGGTGTAATGTCAGGAATGTCCCAGTGCCTCACAACACATCAATAAGTAAGAAGACAGTGATGAACTCCCAGAGTCATGACCTCTGATCCTTGACCTGCTCTCTGTGGCTCTTCATGGTCTCCCCAGACATTTTGCCTTCACCACTGCCTGATAGTTACACAATTTCCAGGTTTCTACCAACTTGGAAGATAGTTAAAAGGAGAAAAGGTTAATGATATTGCTTACCTTTATTTTTGTTTTAGCAAGGATGTCAATATATATTAATTACTTACAGAAAATGCTTGTTTTCACCATATGAAAAATTAAGAGACATTATTTGACCTTAGAGTTAGGCAGACTGTTACTGCTTATTCCTTTATGATGACCCATTTTCCTACCATTGTTTTATTATTGTTATCTCATTTCAAATACCTTATGTGGAAAGACAAACCCAGATACTTGGGAAGAGAAAGTTGATACATTTTAATAAGGTATACTTTGCGTGGCAGCACCCAAATAGCCTGGAGCCCGCTGAGGTGTATCTGGATGCTATGGTAATTCATTCATAAATTATGTACTTCTCAGCCCTTTCACCTTAGGCAGTTTGAGGATTTCCAAATGTACAACAAACTTAGCACAGACATCAATGATTTAAGCCATCCTAACAACCAATTAGGATCACTGTAGCAATCATCTAATCCATTATGCATAGTTGACTATGAATAGTAAATTTCTTAAAGGATTTTAAACCAGGTGTATAAGTGTCTTCTTTTTCTTGGTGGCTTTCACCTTTGCATACTTACTGCTGACAGTATGTTTTCTTCACCAAAGTTGGAGAGAATTTAGCTTCTCCACGAAATACCCCCAAGAACCTTCATAATAACAGAACACGCATCCTGGACATCACAGGACAAATTTTAAAGACAGACTACAAATGGTATTTCTGAAGAAATTAAAACAACTCTGACCAAAAATTTTAATGATTTCCAAAGTTTCACTTTAGGCAGGACAGGAATATACAAACTTCCATATGATGTATGTGATCTTCACTGAGGCATGAGTGTGGGAGAAATCTGTTTTCCTTGACTGAGTTATTCATTGTAAAATTATTAGATTTCTAACTAATTGATCATAGCTATTATAACATTTCTAATCCCTAAAAGTCATTTACTGCAGCTACTTATTTTCTCAGTATGTAGCCTGCCTCCGAATCTTCAAGAAATGAGAATCGACATGGAATTTATAGAGCACTGATTTTCAGTGAAAACCAAATGAGATGAAAGTGAATCGCATCTTGGATGAAATAAGAAAGATACAAGAATGGCCTATTGACACGATCAATGCAATTTGAAATGTTAATGAACCTGAAACTTGAATGTTTCCTTTTAATGGCAAATCGTTACCTCCTTAGGAAGTATATTTCATTTGTTTCTTAGCTTGATATGGAACATAATCTTTCTGTGACATGTAACTTATCTATAATAGTAAATTGTACTTTCTATTTGATTATTTATTTTAGTCCCATTGTGGGAAATATCAAAACAGAGGTTTTTATTCCCAAAGAATCCTTTAAATATTGAAAATTAGTCTGTATCGTTTCTTTAAACATAGGTTACCAACCTCATGCTGTAGTTGTTTTCCTGATACAGTATTACCTGCATGAATGCACTATCCATTCCTGTATCCAGCTCAGTATTTAGGACATTTATATTTCAATTCCAAGAAGAAGCTATGCTTTCAGGAGTTCCATAGCCCTGACTTTCATTAATGCAACATATGCTTTCCTTTTCAGCAGCATTTGGCACTGTTGGTGATTATTCAGCTATAGCCAGATCAGATCTTATAATCTTACACAACTGTCTGTATTGTTCATTATTTTTCATTCCTTTTTCTCATTTTAAGTCCAAAAAATCCCAGCAACAACAACAACAAAGCACAATTGAGTGTCATCCTTATTAAATTCCCTATTCTTGGTCTTCATCCAGCATTTCAGGCTGAGTCTCAATGTTGCCATCAAGTGATATATAACTTATTCCTCTCAGTTTTGAACCATCTCAAATCTGGAAAATGACATGTTCAGCCTTGTTTATAATCTGCACACTGTCTCTTCCTCCCAGTTGGGGCCAATTGATCTATGTGAGAAGGCGCGGACCAATGCCTCATTCTCAGAGCTACCTTACCCTCCCTAAAGGAAGTATTTAAGCAGTTTTAGTCTCAATGTTAACAGAAATCCTCTATGATAGCATGGGAATGTGTTATAGAAAGATAGATTTAATTTGATTATTATTATTGATTATAATGATATTTAATACCTATAGCTAAACTTAAATGCTAGTTAAATTTTAATTATGAAAAACACTGGACAGAAATATAAAGGACCTCAAGTGGTATTATGATAAGAGATTGTAGATTGTAGATATTAATTTCATGTTTGGTAAAGCAAATTCTCACTCCCAAATAGTACATTTTACAAAGGTGAACATGGAAGCAGAAAACAAGAAAGTAAATTCTACCAAACTCCAAAATTAAGCCATTAAAGTTTTCCTAGAATTTAATTTGGCTGTCATCTTCAAAAGAGTTCTCTGATTCTCAAGTGATTCATATAGATTCCAGGAGTATCTATGGATTTTTTAAAATCAATATATGACTTCGAAATCCATACATGACTTTTTACAAATCAGTATATGTGTGAAAATCTCTGACCACAATTTAACAAAAGGTGCAGTGGCGCTAAGAAGGCCCAAGCTTGAGGACTTTTGTGTATGGATGGATGTACTGCATGAATGTATGCGTGTACATACGCATGTGCATATAGTGCACTTATTATTGGGAAGGGGTAATGGGAGGTGTATGTTTTTTCTTATCGTGCATAGAGAGTTGATATAGAGCAATCATGTTAGCTTCTTTCTATTGTTCCTTCTTGGCTTCTCTGGTGAGAGTAGTAGAGACACTTATGGGTGAAATTGGGGGAGGAGGTACTGTGGCTGTTCACTGGGGATCTTCTTTTTCTCACTTTTCTAGCATCTATATAGTTACAGAGTTCCACGTTCTCTCTTCTTTTCTATTGTGTCAATTCAGTGTGAAATAGATCACACTTAGATGGGTACTGGAGAAGTGATCATGTCCACTAATGAAGGCTAATTTACTAATCTGTTGGCCTAGTTTCTGTAATTATTAGCTTCCTAAACTACTTAATGTATTTATCCAGAATTTTAAGTTTTAATTTAGTATAAATATTAATTTTTATAGGTGCATAATGCATTTGTTTGGTCTCAAGGTGCAATTCTGGGCAGTAAGAGATTCTAGAGAACTCTCAAGAATCTATTTAACTTGTTTACCTGAAACTTATGTGCATTGATTAAACAAAAAGATCAAAAAAAATAAAAAGAGAAAAGAAAAAAAAGAAAAAAAACAAAAAGATCAATGTATGTGATCTCAAAAGAGTCACATGATTAAACAAAAGAGGATTCTCTTTCTTCACTGTCCATTATCAACAGTTTGGGGGTTAGGGATAGGGCCATATATTACAGGCTAGTAATGTGTTTGGCCTCCTTTGGAATAAACCAAGCTTTGTTATTGATTATTTTCTCTAAGTTTCTTTCAAACTTGAACCTCTAAAACATAAGTTGCTAGAACTATGAGGTCTGAATGAAAACTTATTTGACTCAGTAACTTCTGATGTAGGATAGGTGTTTGTGGCTCACACCTGTAATGTTAATATCTAAGCAACTGAGATCTGGAGCTTCTAAGATGGGTCTCAGCCCAGGCAGAAAATCAAACAGACTCATCCCTAAATCACTAGCAAAAAGCTGGGCTGGAGACATGACTCAAATCTTAAGAGTGTTAGCTAATCAAGCAACCTGAGTGAGCATGAAGTTCTGGATGTTGTTTTTATATCCTTAAGCTAACATATTGTGTACATCCTGAAAAAAAAGTTGATAAAGAATTCTATAAAATAGTTATTTATGACATTGTCTTTTCCTTTCTTTGTTTTTTCCTCCCTCTCTTTTCCGTGTGTGTGTGTGTGTGTGTGTGTGTGTGTGTGTTACTGAGGACTGAGCTCAGAGCCTGGTTAGGCAGGCACTGTATCAATTGAGACAACTCTCTATTGCTTTTTTGTGTTGGCTGCTTTTGAGGTAGGAAATAGCCTTGTGTGTAGGTTGGCATGGATTATGAATCTACTTCTTGGTCTTGGACATATCACCAGGAATGCAGGCATTATAGACTTGAGCTACACTGTATTTTAAGTTCTTATCAATGGATCACAAGTGTTTTTCAAATGCCCCTATCGTTTTTACTAAGAACTCTTTGAACTTTGTGTATGAAATACTAACATAGGAGTATAATATTGAAACCTTGAAGCAAATTTCAGAAATATTTACCTGCAACTCCAGATTCACAGCTCTCTGTAAGTAAAATTCATCTGTGTGCTTACACTCCATAACAAACAACTCCCATACACTTAGTTAAAAAAAAATCCAGAGTTCAAAACAGGAAGTAGATTCTTTTTGTAAAGAAAAATGAAATGAAAACTTTACTATTAGGAGATATTTTCTACACTTACTCCAGCGAAATAACTTTCTCCATAACTATTTTAAATAGCTATTAATTAGAAAAAAATCTTTTTTTTATTTTGATGGCTAACACATTTACCAGTTATTATCACTTTCACTTTTTACATAAGTAAAATAAATTATTTTGCTACCAGGTTTCCATGAAACAATGAAACTTTTAATGGCATGAAAGCTAATCAGGAGAATGAACACTTTTCAGCCTGCTACGGACACAATTGCAAAGCAATTTTTACAAAGGAAGGAGAGAGACCGGGATTTTCGTCGTTTGGTCAGACGTGGAATGACTATTTTCACCATTAGAGAGCGTCTGGAAAGCAGAGGCTAATGACACCGAGGTGTCACCACCAGAGGCATGAAGTGGATGAGGATGGTACTGGCAGCTTTCAGCTACTAGCTTTCCCTGCCTGCACAACCTGCCATTCATCCTTGGAAAGAGGTAGAGGAAGATGCCTGGGGCCTGGAGGCCCCCTCCTCCTCCTCCTTGCCTGGTCAGTGCGGAGCTGCTCTTAACACTAGAGAGCACACTTTCCCCAGGAATTACCCTGGGATGAAGAAGCGGGAAGGCTTTGCTTCTGCAAGTCAGAGCCAGGAGTGCTAGCCCGCGCTGCTGCAGGGGCTGACAGGGGCCCCGCAAATATGACAGCGTTAATGGTAAACAATGACAGCTCTGTCAGGAGCCTCAGAAGCCTTCCTCCTCCCGCAGGAGCCCAGAGACGAGCCCCAGTGGTGCTTTCGTGGTGGCATATAAAAAATGACGGCATGAACTCTTCACCCCCTCATTTTTTTTTCTTTCTCTTTAAACAAATCCAAATTAAAAGAGTGTTAGCAGCTTTATGGTTGTGGGAATGGAAAGTGGGAGAATTCAGGGATTTAGAACACAGGAACAACCACCACCACCACAACAACAAATGGTCTTTGACTAAATGGCTGTCTTAGTTACTCTGGTGACTGGAGGTTGCTCTGAACCTGACAGTGTTGAGGGACAAGAAGCCCGGGAAAGACATGGACTCAAGCTGCAAGAAGCTTTTCATATAGTGAGAGCAATAGCTGCCTGTCATGGATATATTTTTTTCCCTATCAAACACAGCTTTGCGATCTATTTTGTGTGTGGTAATGGGCTTTACTACTGTAATTAGGAGTTTAATAAATTGCAAACACATGGGAAGTGGAGATGTAACTCAAGTGGTAGATTACCAGCCTTGAGAAATAAAGCTATGGTAGAGCTCCAGGACCTGAGTTCAAGCCCCAGTACTAGCATACACGTACAAACAAAACCACACATGGTGAGTTTGTGTGGATGACACAGTTTGTATTTCAGAACCAGATGAATAGGTCTGTAAGATCTGGTGGGGACATCTGTATATTCTTGTTTTCAAAAACTTAACAGTATTCTAAAGTTTAATTCCATCATCTAATTGAGGATCATGTGTAAGAAAGAGGCTTATGACAGATTAGTCATGTCTCAGCATTATTATGCCACTGTAAGCACACAGCACTTTCACAGCTGAGATTTGAGCCAGTCAAGTCCCTAGTTCTCAGCCTAGCAGAAAAAGAATCAGGGTGATATCCCTCCCCAAGTTGTAGCCACTCTTTCTTCTCAGACTCATTCTCTAATGAACAAGTTAGGGACTTTGACTGGTATGCATAGGCAGTTGTTAGCACTTCAGTAAATTACTTTCATTGTAAAAGTTTATTTCAGTTGTGTTATCATAGTGCATAAAGCAATCATTATGTTCATTTATGCTGCAGTGGTATTTTTAATGTAAATGAAGCTTTCATTTTAGGGTAACTTATTGCATCACATAGAACACACTGAACCTCTCTGTCACATTATGAACAATTTTAGTTCGATTTCCCTTTTGTACTTTTTTTTATGAGGGCTGAATTTATTTCATTAAGACTATTTAAAATGACTATTAAAATGAGTGAAATAAGCATTAGATTTAAGATACGACTTGGATTATCAATCTAGGTTGATATACAGTGTAGATTTACTAAGTGTGTTTATTAAAATATATTATGTGTCACATTGTAACCTAGTTGAAGTTTTTCCAAAAATCCCAGACTGTTTCCCTCCATAGCAAGCTTAACAGTGTGAATTCTGAAATTGAATTCATATCTTTTAGTTTTACTTCAACTACTTTTAAAGGCTAAACTTTTGGTGCATAAAAAGACTTAGTTTTCTGTTTCATTGTGCATATGTCTTAAACTTGGATTAATTCTCTTGTTCACCTTCTCAACTGCATATTAATTACAAACAAGAGCAAAATGTGAAATTGAGACTTTCTGCCTTTGTCTGATCTTTTTCATCTTATAAATGCTGTGAACATACAAGAAAAAATCATTTGTTTAAACTTTAATTCAGATTTATACAAACCATAATGTAGTCTAAATCAAAATTTTAGTTGCACAAATATTAAATCTTAATTTCTTCCTTTTTTAAACTTACTTTTCTAGATGCTATTTAATTTTTCTGAAAGTTCTGCTTCAGTGAAGTATAGAAGTTTAGATTGATCCTTCATTTTATTCTTGGTTTAAAATGGCAATTCTTTTGACAAGAAGATTCTACATGTTCTCATTTTCAAGGTGATAGAGGAAGACTGATCATATTTCCAGGCAAACACATAAGGAAAGCTATTCTTAGCTCTGTCCTTCCTGGCTGTTCTTTCTCGTTGGGCATCGGTTGTACTTTTATTGCCTTAGATGAATGTGTTCATCTGTGTTTTGCTATGATACAGGACCCTTGGCTGGCACTTGATCACCCTCTCTGCCCAGGAGTTTGCAGGTACATGTGAACTCTTGGGCCTCTGCCTCCAATGTAGCAAGGATAACAGGCATGTACCACAAAGCTAGACCGACTATATTTCCTTTATCTTTACTTACTCCTTGCCTCCCTTTCTCCAATCCATCAGTGATGGACTTTGGTTTCTTTTAATCTTGACATATATATATATATGGATATATATATACATATATATGTATATATACATACATTTATTTATTATTCCTTGAATCACCAAGTATGCAGACATTGTTCAATGATATCAGAAAGATCTTGGAGGTCTGTGAGTGAAACTAGCATGTTAATATAAGAATACAGAAAAATCAGAACAGTGGCTTTCCATGATGCAAATCAAGTATCACATAAAGTATCTCAAACATCAAGTAGCATGCAGAAACTTGAAAGTGAAGTCTTACTCATTTTTAAAAGTACTTGGAAGTTGAAGTGGTGACACTGATCAAGATGTACTGTATACATAAGCTGCTTTATTAAATGGGAAAAATCCAATATATAACCTAAGGTTAAGAGAACTAAAGGAAGGGGTGGGTTAGGAGAGGAGGGTGAGAATGTTAAAAGGGGCGATGCTGATCAAGATGTACTGTACTCATCAACTGCTTTGGTGAATGGCAACTCTTTTGTACAACTACTTAAAGAAAATAAAAATACCCAAAAAATCTACTTGGACTTACATCTCCTTAGTATAAGCCATGCTGAAAACCACAAGTATAGGATATTGCTATTTTTAAATGCCAAAAACAGAGAAATATAGATTTATTTATTTCTAATATTTCTTTATCTTGATTCTAGATAATTAATTTTGGGAATCTTTGACCAGATACATAGGCTCACACACACACACACTACTGTTGTTATTAGGTTTAATAATAAATGGCACATAAAAGTGTTGACTACTATGACCCTTAATTTTCCAGCTAAAAAAATAACTTTATTGCCTACTTACATAAGTAATGTTGTGCTCTCTCCTGTACTTTAATTGTAGCCCTATACATGCATATATGGTATATACATATAAATATGATAGATATTTCCTATATTTATAAAAATATGTAAACTTTTCTCATTTCTTATCCTGAGGAGCCCATTCAATTTTTAAAGAATTGTGATTGGGTTCTGCATATCACTGGCAATATTCTTTTTTTTTAAGTTCTTTTTTTTGGGGGAGTGTCCGGTCATGGGGCCTGAACTCTGGGCCTGGGCACTGTCCCTCAGCTCTTCAGCTCAAGGCTAGCGCTCTACCACTTGAGCCACAGCGCCGCTTCTGGCTTTTTTTCTTTTTGCTTATGTGGTGCTGAGGAATCGAACCCAGGGCCTCATGCATGCAAGGCAAGCGCTCTACCACTGAGCCACCTTCCCAGCCCCGGCAATATTCTTATTACTAACCAAATATCTGAATTCAGCACATCTTATACATTTTAGGCATGCAAAAATTCAATTTTTCTCTATGAGACTTTCATTCTGAGGGTCTTCATCAGAATGGAGACAATCTAAACTGGTTTCTTTCCAATCTCCACACAGTTGTCCTCCTTAAACTTCCCCTTATTTACTTCCTGAAAACGGCATATCATTTTCTATACATTATGTGATCCTATTCTATAGTTTAATTCATCAATGTCTCAAGTATACCCTTCAGTAAATTGCTAAGAAATGGCAAATAGGGTTTAAATTTATGTCATTGAGTATCTAAAAATATCCTTATTCTAATTGTGTGGTACAGAATTTTGGGGAGAGAAGCATTATATTTAGCATCTATGTTCCCTTTGTATCATATCATCTGAATTTCTGATGAAGAATCTACTTCTACTTTCTCCCCTCTTTGTACTGTGTGTGTTATTTTCTTAGGACCCCTGTTAGAGAATATTACTAACTGAGTGGCTTTAAAAAGAGAGATTTATTCTTTCCCAGTTCAGAAAGAAAGGCCTGAAATGAAGTTGTCAGCCCAAACTGAACATTCTAGAGAAGAATCCTTTATTCCTTTCCCAGAATCTGAAACCATCCTTGAGTTGTAAAAACACACCTCTGAACACTTTTCCTCGGTTTGCTTAAAAATGTTAGTGGGTTTGTGGTGGTTTGTTCGGTCCAGATTCTTTCATTTACATCTTATTTGTTCAGCCTCAACTACTTGGATTGTTTCCCTGTATTTGGAGCCCTTGCCACCTGACACATGTGCTCAGAATGTTCTTGCTGATCAATTACTACCCAATAGCTGTTTCTTACACAAAAATAAAAAATAAAATGATTGTGAAATGTCTCTTCTGCCACGTCTGCGTTATCGTTTTGCTATCCTGGGGTTAATGTGTATGCTATGATAGAATCTGCTATGCTTCCATGCTTCACAGTGATCATACTGTGTTTTCACCTTACATTCCAGATTCAGATAGGATAAGTGTGAATGGGAACTGAAGGGGCAGTGGGGGCATGAGCTCACTCTATTTCACAGGGTCTGCAGCAACATTGTAGATGAAGATCAGAGGCAGAAGAAGTGGTAAACATTGCAGAGAGATGACTGGAGTCAACCCACAGAGAATTACTGAAACTCAGAGTATGGGAAACAAAGGGAAGATGACCAAGGCAGCAGGTAGCAAAAGATCACAACGGTATAGGGTAAGGTACACAAAGCTATTGTATGCTAAGCAACATTTTATACATGAGAAAATTGTTGCTCCGCTTAGTATCATCTGTCAAGCAGAATGTAGGACAAAAACATGAATTGAAGCTTTGCTACATGGATTCAGATTTACACAGACAAATTCTAAAATATCACTTTTATATTTCATAGCAAGGTAGGAAAAGAAAATGTTGTATAGATGGCTTCCCACGAAGCTCTGAAATTATAGCCAAATAGTAACGAAACGAGAAAAAGTGTTTGCAGACCTATTGACCAAAAGTTACAGAAGATCATTTAACATAAAAATGCAGGAGATTCTATATTTGCAACCGCATGGATGAGTCTACAGAACATTGTGCTAAGTAAAATAACTGGGAGCATGAAGACAGTACAGTATGATGTCATTTATATTTGGAGTCTAACAGAGCTGAGCTTATGGAAGCTGAAAGTTGAACAGGTTAGGTATGGACTATAAGCATAAAGTCTCAGGCTAGGGATATTAAATCAGGAGAATTTCAAGCTAGAGTTGAGCCTATATAACATAGTGGGACACTGTTTTTAAAACATTCACACACACACACACACACACACACACACACACACACACGGAAGAGGATTAGAAAAGGTTTATGGGAAAAGAATCCATTTCTCTATGGGAACACACTTAAAGTTAGACAGTAGTAGTAGGTACTGATTTTCTCACAGATAATGTGGTGGTTAGGTGGCTATTGTTGATTATAATGCATCTATATTTCAACCAGCTAAAAATAGGCTTTTAAATGCCTTCACCACAAAGAAATGTCTGAGATGACAGATATACATTGCACTGTTTGTTTTTGTTTTTTTTTAATCATTCAACAGTGTATGTGTGTTCCACAGTAATGCTTCAACAATGAGGTGCTGATTAAAAATAAATTTAACTAAAGATATAGATTATAACCCATCACATTTTTCTAATCTGACTTGTTCTTTGGTTCTTGTGTTTATTCGTGTGTTCTTTCAGCTGTCT